>NW_027459487.1:846583-1194874 GCF_050624435.1 Tenrec ecaudatus
TAGCGGGCACATGGACTATGCAGGCTAACTAGGGGGCCCTTGGACTATCTAGGTTACCTAGCGGGTACTTGAACTATCTACGTTAACTAGCGGGCACTTGGACTATGTACGTTCCCTAGCCGGCACTTGGACTATCTATGTTAACTAGCGGGCACATGGAATATGTAGGTTAACTAGCGGACACTTGCACTATGTAGGTTACCTAGCAGGCACTTGGACTATCTAGGTTAACTAGCGTGCATTTCGACTATGTAGGTTCCTTAGCGCGCACTTGGACTATCTAGGTTGCCTAGCGGGCACTTGTACTATGTTGGTTAACTAGCGTGCCCTTGGACTATCTAGGTTACGTAGCGGGCACTTGGTATATAGGTTAACTAGCGGGCACTTGGGCTATATAAGATAACTAGCAGACTCTTGCACGGTCTAGATTAACTAGCGGGCCTTTGCACTATATAGGTTAACTAGCGGGCCCATGGATTATGTAGGTTTACTAGCAGGCACTTGGACTATCTAGGTTAACTAGCGGGCACTTGGACTATGTAGTTTCCCTAGCAGGCATTTGGACTATTTAGGTTACCTAGCGGGCACTTGGACTATGTAGGTTACCTAGCGGGCACTTGGACTATCTAGGTTACCTAGCAGGCACTTTGACTATCTGGGTTAACTAACGGCCACTTGGAGTATGTAGGTTGCCGAGCGGGCATTTGTATTGTGTAGGTTCCCTATCGGGCACTTGGACTATGTAGGTAAACTAGCGGACACTTGGACTGTCCTGGTTACCTAGCGGCACATGGATTATCTAGGTTAACGAACGGGCACTTGGACTATGTAGGTTACTTAGCCGCCACTTGGACTATCTAGGTTATCTAACAGGCACTAGGACTATCTAGATTCCCTAGCTGGCACTTGTACTATCTAGGTTACCTAGCTGGCACTTAGATTATGTAGGTTAAATAGCGGGAACTTGGAATATGTAGGTTAACTAGCGGACACTTGCACAATGTAGGTTACCTAGCGGGCTCATGGACTATGTAGGTTTACTAGCGGGCCCTTGGACTATCTAGGTTCCCTAAAGGGCACTTGGACTATCTAGGTTACCGAACGGGCACTTGGAATATCTAGGTTACCTAGCGGGCACTTGGACTATGTACACTAACTAGGGGGCCCTTGGACGATCTAGGTTACCTAGCGGGTACTTGAACGATCTAGGTTAACTAGCGGGCACTTGCACTCTCTAGGTTACCTAGCGGCCACTTGGACTATGTAAGTTCCCTAGCGGCCACTTGGACTATCTATGTTAACTAGCGGGCACTTGGAATATGTAGGTTAACTAGTGGACACTTACACTATGTAGGTTACCTAGCAGGCACTTGGACTATCTAGGTTAACTAGCGTGCACTTGGACTATGTAGTTTCCTTAGCGGGCACTTGGACTATCTAGGTTGCCTAGCGGGCACTTGGATTATGTAGGTTAACAAGCGTACCCTTGGACTATCTAGGATACGTAGTGGGCACTTGGTATATAGGTTAACTAGCGGGCACTTGGACTATGTAGGTTAACTAGAGGACACTTGGACTATCTAGGTTAACTAGTGGGCCCTTGGACTATGTAGGTAAACTAGCGGGCACTTGGACAATCTAGGTTAACTAGCGGGCACTTGGACTATCAAAGTTAACAAGTGAGCCCTTGGACTATGTAGGTTAACTAGCGGGCCCTTGGACTATCTAGGTTACATAGCGGGCAATTGGACTATATAGGTTACCTAGAGGGCACTTCGACTATGTAGGTTACCTAGTGGGCACTTGGATGATCTAGGTTAACTAGCGGGCACTTGGACTATCAAAGTTAACAAGTGAGCCCTTGGACTATGTAGGTTAACTAGCGGGCCCCTGGACTATCTAGGTTACCTAGCGGGCACTTGGACTATGTAGGTTACCTAGTGGGCACTTGGACCATCTAGGTTAACTAGCGGGCACTTGGACAATCAAAGTTAACAAGTGAGCCCTTGGACTATGTGGGTTAACTAGCGGGCCCCTGGACTATCTAGGTTACCTAGCGGGCACTTGAACTATGTAGGTTAACTACCGGGCACTTGCACTATCTAGGTTACCGAACGGGCATTTGGACTATGTATGTTGCATAGCGGGCAATTGGACTATCTAAGTTAGGTAACGGGCACTTGGACTATCTAGGTTTCTTAGCGGGCACTTGGACGATCTAGGTTAACTAGAGGGCACTTAGACTATCTAGGTTAACTAGCATGCACTTGGACTATCTAGGTTTCTTAGCGGGTATTTGGACTATGGAGGTTAACTAGCGGGCCATTGGACTATGTAGATTAATTAGCGGCACTTGGACTATCTACGTTAACTAGCGGGCCTATGGACTATGTAGATTCCCTAGCTGGCATTTGGACTATATAGATAACCTAGCGGACACTTTGACTTTGTAGGTTACCTAGCAGCACATGGACTATTTAGGTTACCTATCTGGCACTTGAACTATCTACGTTATAGCGGGTTTTTAGAGTATGTAGGTTACCTAGCGGGCTGTTGGACTATCTAGGTTACCAAGCGTGGACTTGGACTATCTAGGTTAACTAACGGGCCCTTGGACTATGTAAGTTCCCTAGCGGGCACTTGGACTATGTGGGTTTCCTGGCGGGCATTTGGACTATCTAGGTTACCTAACGGGCACTTGGACTATGTAGGTTCCCTAGCGGGCACTTGGATTATGTAGGTTCCCTATCGGGCACTTGGACTATGTAGATTAACTAGAGGGCATTTGGACTATGTAGGTTACCTAGCGGGCACTTGGACTATGTAGGTTCCCTATCGGGCACTTGGAGAATGTAGGTTAACTAGGGGGCACTATGTAGGTTCCCAATCGGGCACTTGGAGAATGTAGGTTAAATAGGGGGCACTAGGACTATGTAGGTTACCTAGCGGGCCCTTGGACTATCTAGGTTACCTAGGGGGAACGTGGACTATGTAGGTTAACTAGTGGGCACTTGGACTATCTACGTTACCTAGCGGGCACTTGGACTATGTACGTTACCTAGCGGGCACTTGGACTATGTACGTTTCCTAGCGCGTACTTGGACTAGATAGGTTCCCTAGCGGGCACTTGGTCTATCTAGGTTAACTAGCGAGCACTTGGACTATCTAGGTTAACTAGCGGGCATATGGACTATTAGGGCCCCTAGCGGGCATTTGGACAATATTGGTTACCTAGCGGGCACTTGGACTATGTAGGTTAACGAACGGGCACTTGGACTATGTAGGTAACCTAGTGGTCACTTGAAATGTCTAGGTTACCTAGCGGGCACTTGGACTATGTAGGTTAACTAGCGGGCACTTGGACTATCTAGGTTAACTAGCGGGCACTTGGACTATGTAGGTTAACTAGCGGGCCCTTGGACTATGTAGGTTACCTAGTGGGCACTTGGACGATCTAGGTTAACTAGCGGGCCCTTGGACTATGTAGATTAACTAGCGGCACTTGGACTATCTACGTTAACTAGCGGGCCCTTGGACTATGTAGATTCCCTAGCAGGCACTTGGACTATGTATGTTCCAGAGCGGGCCCTTGGACTATGTAGGTTCCCTAGCAGTCACTTGGACTATGTAGGTTCCAGAGTGGGCACTTAGACTATCTAGGTTCCCTAGCGGGCACTTGTACTATGTAGGTTAATTAGCGGACACTTGGATGATCTAGGTTAACTAGCGGGTGCTTGGATTATGTAGGTTAACTAGCGGGCCCTTGAACTATGTATATTAACTAGCGGGTACTTGGACTATGTAGGGTCCCTAGCGGGCACTTGGACTATCTAGGTCACCTAGCGGGCACTTGGACTATGTAGGTTAACTACCGGGCATTTGCACTATCTAGGTTACCGAACGGGCATTTGGACTATGTAGGTAACCTAGCGGGCACTTGGACTATCTAGGTTGCATAGCAGGCACTTGGACTATGTACGTCCCCTAGTGGGCACTTGGACTATCTAGGTTAACAAACGGGCACTAGGACTATCTAGGTTAACTAGCGGGCACTTGGACTATCTAGGTTAACTAGCAGGCAGTTGGATTATGAAGGATCCCTAGCGGTCACTTGGACTATGTAGGTTAATTAGCGTACACTTGCACGATCTAGGTTAACTAGCGGGTCCTTGCACTATGTAGGTTAACTAGCGGGCCCATGGATTATATAGGTTTACTAGCAGGCACTTGGACTATCTAGGTTAACTAGCGGGCACTTGGACTATGTAGTTTCCCTAGCGGGCATTTGGACTATGTAGGTTACCTAGCGAGCACTTGGACTATCTAGGTTACCTAGCAGGCACTTTGACTATCTAGGTTAACTAACGGGCACTTGGACTATGTAGGTTGCCTAGAAGGCACTTGGACTATGTAGGTTCCCTAGCGGGCACTTGGATTATGTAGGTTCCCTATCGGGCACTTGTACTATGTAGGTTACCTAGCCGCCACTCGGACTATCTTGGTTAGTTAACAGGCACTTGGACTATTGAGGTTCCCTAGCGGGCACTTGTACTATCTAGGATACCTAGCTGGCCCTTGGACTATGTAGGTCAACTAGCGGGCCCTTGGACTATCTAGGTTACCTAGCGGGCACTTGGACTATGTAGGTTAACTAACGGGCACTTGCACTATCTAGGTTACCAAACGGACATTTGGACTATGTAGGTAACCTAGCGGGCAATTGGAGAGTCTAGGTAACCTAGTGGGCACTTGGACTTCTAGGTTAACGAATGGGCACTTGGACTATGTATGCTGCATAGCGGGCAATTGGACTATCTAGGTTAGGTAATGGGCACTTGGACGATCTAGGTTTCTTAGCGGGCACTTGGACGATCTAGGTTAACTAGAGGGCACTTGGACTATTTAGGTTAGGTAACGGGCACTTGGACTATCTAGGTTTCTTAGTGGGTACTTGGACTATGTAGGTTAACTAGTGGGCCCTTGAACTATGTAGAATAACTAGCGGCACTTGGACTATCTACGTTAACTAGCGGGCCCTTGGACTATGTAGATACCCTAGCGGGCATTTGGACTATATAGATAACCTAGCGGGCACTTTGACTTTGTAGGTTACCTAGCGGGCACTTGGACTATATAGATAACCTAGTGGGCACTTAGAATCTGTAGGTTACCTAGCGGGCACTTGGACTATGTGGGTTTCCTGGCGGGCATTTGGACGTTCTAGGTTACCTAACGGGCACTTGGACTATGTACGTTCCCTAGCGGGCACTTGGATTATGTAGGTTCCCTAGCGGGCACTTGTACTATGTAGGTTAATTAGCGGACACTTGGACGATCTAGGTTAACTAGCGGGTACTTGGATTATGTAGGTCACCTACCGGGCTGTTGGACTATCTAGGTTACCAAGAGGGCACTTGGACTATCTAGGTTAACTAACGGGCACTTGGAATATGTATGTTCCCTAGCGGGCCCTTGGACTATGTAAGTTCCCAAGCGAGCACTTGGACTATGTGTGTTTCCTGGCGGGCATTTGGACTTTCTAGGTTACCTAACGGGCACTTGGACTATGTGCGTTCCCTAGCGGGCACTTGGATTATGTAGGTTCCCTAGCGGGCACTTGGACACTGTATGTTCCCTACGGACACTTGAACTATGTAAGTTAACTACCGGGCACTTGGACTATGTAGGTTAACTAGCTGGCCCTTGGACTATCTAAGTTACCTAGCGGGCACTTGGACTATGTAGGTTAACTAACGGGCACTTGCACTATCTAGGTTACCAAACGGACATTTGGACTATGTAGGTAACCTAGCGGGCACTTGGAGAGTCTAGGTAACCTAGCGGGCACTTGGACTTCTAGGTTAACGAACGGGCACTTGGACTATGTATGTTGCATAGCGGGCAATTGGACTATCTAGGTTAGGTAACGGGCACTTGTACGATCTAGGTTTCTTAGCGGGCACTTGGACGATCTAGGTTAACTAGAGGGCACTTGGACTATCTAGGTTAGGTAATGGGCACTTGGACTATCTAGGTTTCTTAGTGGGTATTTGGACTATGTAGGTTAACTAGTGGGCCCTTGAACTATGTAGAAAAACTAGCGGCACTTGGACTATCTACGTTAACTAGCGGGCCCTTGGACTATGTAGATACCCTAGCGGGCATTTGGACTATATAGATAACCTAGCGGGCACTTTGACTTTGTAGGTTACCTAGCGGGCACTTGGACTATATAGATAACCTAGCGGGCACTTAGACTCTGTAGGTTACCTAGCGGGCACTTGAACTATCTAGGTTACCTAGCTGGCACTTGAAATATCTACGTTACCTAGCGGGTTCTTGGAGTATGTAGGTTACCTAGCGGTCTGTTGGACTATCTAGGTTACCAAGCGGGCACTTGGACTATCTAGGTTAACTAACGGCCACTTGGACTATGGAGGTTCCCTAGCGGGTCTTGGACTATGTAAGTTCCCTATCGGGCACTTGGACTAGGTAGGTTCCCTAGCGGGCACTTGGTCTATCTAGGTTAACTACCGGGCAGTTGGAGTATCTAGGTTAACTAGCGAGCACTTGGACTATCTAGGATAACTAGCGGGCACTTGGACTATTAGGGTCCCTATCGGGCATTTGGACTATATAGGTTACCTAGCGGGCACTTGGACTATGTAGGTTAACTAGCGGTCCCTTGGACGATGTAGGTTAACTAGCGGGCCCGTGGACTATGTAGGTTAACTAGCGGGCCCTTGGACTATGTAGGTTAACTAGCATGCACTTGGACGATCTAGGTTAACTAGCGGGTACTTGGACTATGTAGGTTAACTAGGGGCCCTTGGACTATGTAGATTAACTAGCGGCACTTGGATTATCTACGTTAACTAGCGGGCCCTTGGACTATGTAGATTCCCTAGCGGGCACTTGGACTATATATGTTCCAGAGCGGGCACGTCGACTATGTAGGTTTCTCAGCAGGCACTTGGACTATGTAGGTTCCCTAGCGGGCACTTGGACTATGCAAATTCCCTAGCGGGCACTTGGACTATGTGTGTTTCCTGGCGGGCATTTGGAAGTTCTAGGTTACCTAACGGACACTTGGACTATGTACGTTCCCTAGCGGGCACTTAGATTATGTACGTTCCCTATCGGGGACTTGGACTATGTAGAATAACTAGAGAGCATATGGACTATGTAGGTTACCTAGCGGGCCCTTAGACTATCTAGGTTACCTAGCGGGCATTTGGACTATGTAGGCTCCCTAGCGGTCATTTGGACTATATAGATTACCTAGCAGGCACTTAGAATTCGTAGGTTACCTAGCGGGCACTTGGACTATCTAGGTTACCTAGCGGGCACTTGGATTATCTAGGTTACCAAGCTGGCACTTGAACTATCTACGTTACCTAGCGGGTACTTGGATTATGTAGGTTACCTACCGGGCTGTTGGACTATCTAGGTTACCAAGCAGGCACTTGGACTATCTAGGTTATCTAACGGGCACTTGGACTGTGTAGGTTCCCTAGAGGGCCCTTGGACTATGTAAGTTCCCAAGCGGGCACTTGGACTATGTGGGTTTCCTGGCGGGCATTTGGACTTTCTAGGTTACCTAACGGGCACTTGGACTATGTACGTTCCCTAGCGGGCACTTGGATTATGTAGGTTCCCTATCGGGCACTTGGACTATGTAGAATAACTAGAGGGCATTTGGACTATGTAGGTTACCTAGCGGGCACTTGGACTATGTAGGTTCCCTATCGAGCACTTGGAAAATGTAAGTTAACTAGGGGGCACTAGGACTATGTAGGTTACCTAGCGGGCCCTTAGACTATCTAGGTTACCTAGCGGGCATTTGGACTATGTAGGCTCCCTAGCGGTCATTTGGACTATATAGATTACCTAGCAGGCACTTAGAATTCGTAGGTTGCCTAGAGGGCACTTGGACTATCTAGGTTACCAAACTGGCACTTGAACTATCTACGTTACCTAGCGGGTACTTGGATTACGTAGGTTACCAACCGGGCTGTTGGACTATCTAGGTTACCAAGCGGGCACTTGGACTATCTAGGTTAACTAACGGGCACTTGGACTGTGTAGGTAACCTAGTGGTCACTTGAAATGTCTAGGTTACATAGCGGGCACTTGGACTATGTAGGTTAACTAGCGGGCCCTTGGACGATGTAGGTTAACTTGCGGGCCCTTGGACTATGTAGGTTAACTAGCGGGCCCTTGGACTATGTAGGTTACCTAGTGGGCACTTGGACGATCTAGGTTAACTAGCGGGCCCTTGGACTATGTAGATTCCCTAGCGGGCACTTGGACTATGTATGTTCTAGAGAGGGCACTTGGACTATGTAGGTTTCCTACCAGTCACTTGGACTATGTAGGTTCCAGAGCGGACACCTAGACTATCTAGGTTCACTAGCGGGCACTTGTACTATGTAGGTTAATTAGCGGACACTTGGACGATCTAGGTTAACTAGCGGGTACTTGGATTATGTAGGTTAACTAGCGGGCCCTTGAACTATGTAGATTAACTAGCGGGCACTTGGACTATGTAGGTTCCCTAGCGGGCACTTGGACTCTGTATGTTCCCTACGGACACTTGAACTATGTAAGTTAGCTACCGGGCACTTGGACTATGTAGGTTAACTAGCGGGCCCTTGGACTATCTAGTTTACCTAGCGGGCACTTGGACTATGTAGGTTAACTACCGGGTACTTCCATTATCTAGATTACCGAAAGGGCATTTGGACTATATTGGTAACCTAGCGGGCACTTGGAGAGTCTAGGTTACCTAGCTGGCACTTGGACTTCTAGGTTAACGAAGGGGCACTTGGACTATGTATGTTTCATAGGGGGCACTTGGACTATCTAGGTTAGGTAACGGGCACTTGGACTATCTAGGTTTCTGAGCGGGCACTTGTGCGATCTAGGTTAACTAGAGGGCACTTGAACTATCTAGGTTAACTAGCGTGCACTTGGACTATCTAGGTTTCTTAGCGGGTACTTGGACTATGTAGGTTAACTAGTGGGCCCTTGAACTATATAGAATAACTAGCGGCAATTGGACTATCTACGTTAACTAGCGGGCCCTTGGACTATGTAGATACCCTAGCGGGCATTTGGACTATATAGATAACCTAGCGGGCACATAGACTTTGTAGGTTACCTAGCGGCACATGGACTATCTAGGTTACCTACCTGGCACTTGAACTATCTACGTTATAGCGGGATCTTGGAGTATGTAGGTTACCTAGCGGGCTGTTGGACTATCTAGGTTACCAAGCGGGCACTTGGACTATCTAGGTTAACTAACGGGCACTTGGACTGTGTAGGTTCCCTAGCGGGCCCTTGGACTATGTAAGTTCCCTAGCGGGCACTTGGACTATGTGGGTTTTCTGGCGGGCATTTGGACGTTCTAGGTTACCTAACGGGCACTTGGACTATGTACGTTCCCTAGTGGGCACTTGGATTATGTAGGTTCCCTATCGGGCACTTGGATTATGTAGAATAACTAGAGGGCATTTGGACTATGTAGGTTACCTAGCGGGCACTTGGACGATGTAGGTACGCTATCGGGCACTTGGAAAATGTAGGTTAACTAGGGGGCATTAGGACTATGTAGGTTACCTAGGGGGCCCTTAGACTATCTAGGTTACCTAGCGGGCATTTGGACTATGTAGGCTCCCTAGCGGTCATTTGGACTATATAGATTACCTAGCGGGCACTTAGAATTTGTAGGTTACCTAGCGGGCACTTGGACTATCTAGGTTACCTAGCTGGCACTTGAACTATCTACGTAACCTAGCGGGTACTTGGAGTATGTAGGTTACCTACCGGGCTGTTGTACTATCTAGGTTACCTAGCGGGCACTGGGACTATCTAGGTTAACTAACGGTCACTTGGACTATGTAGGTTCCCTAGCGGGCCCTTGGACTATGTAAGTTCCCTAGTGGGCACTTGGACTATGTGGGTTCCCTAGCGGGCATTTGGACTATCTAGGTTACCTAACGGGCACTTGGACTATGTAGGTTCCCTAGCGGGCACTTGGATTATGTAGCTTCCCTATCGGGATCTTAGACTATGTAGGTTAACTATGTAGGGAATTTGGACTATGTAGGTTACCTAGAGGGCACTTTGACTATGTAGGTTCCCTATCGGGCACTTGAAGAATGTAGGTTAACTAGGGGGCACTAGGACTATGTAGGTTACCTAGCGGGCCCTTGGACTATCTAGGTTACCTAGGGGGAACCTGGACTATGTAGGTTAACTAGTGGGCACTTGGACTATCTACGTTACTAGCAGGCACTTGGACTATGTATGTTACCTTGCGGGCACTTGGACTATGTACGTTTCCTAGCGGGTGCTTGGACTAGATAGGTTCCCTAGCGGGCACTTGGTCTATCTAGGTTAACTAGCGAGCACTTGGACTATCTAGGTTAACTAGCGGGCATATGGACTATTAGCGCCCCTAGCGGGCATTTGGACTATATTGGTTACCTAGCGGGCACTTGGATTATGTAGGTTAACGAACGGGCACTTGGACTATGTAGGTAACCTGGTGGTCACTTGAAATGTCTAGGTTACCTAGCGGGCACTTGGAGTATATAGGTTAACTAGTGGGCACTTGGACTATCTAGGTTAACTAGCGGGCCCTTGGACGATGTAGGTTAACTAGCGGGCCCTTGGACTATGTAGGTTAACTAGGGGGCCCTTGGACTATCTAGGTTACATAGCGGGCAATTGGACTATATAGGTTACCTAGAGGGCACTTGGACTATGTAAGTTACCTAGTGGGCACTTGGACGATCTAGGTTAACTAGCGGGCACTTGGACTATCAAAGTTAACAAGTGAGCCCTTGGACTATGTAGGTTAACTAGCGGGCCCCTGGACTATCTAGGTTACCTAGCGGGCACTTGGACTATATAGGTTACCTAGCGGGCACTTGGACTATGTAGGTTACCTAGTGGGCACTTGGACGATCTAGGTTAACTAGCGGGTACTTGGACTATGTAGGTTAACTAGCGGGCCCTTGGACTATGTAGATTAACTAGCTGCACTTGGACTATCTACGTTAACTAGCGGGCCCTTGGACTATGTAGATACCCTAGCGGGCACTTGGACTATGTATGTTCCAGAGCGGGCACTTGGACTATGTAGGTTCCCTAGCAGTCACTTGGACAATGTAGGTTCCAGGCGGGAACTTAGACTATCTAGGTTCCCTAGCGGGCACTTGTACTATGTAGGTTAATTAGCGGACACTTGGACGATGTAGGTTAACTAGCGGATACTTGGATTATGTAGGTTAACTAGCGGGCCCTTGAACTATGTAGATTAACTAGCGGGCACTTGGACTATGTAGGTTCCCTAGCGGGCACTTGGACTCTGTATGTTCCGTACGGACACTTGAACTATGTGGGTTTCCTGGCCGGCATTTGGACGTTCTAGGTTACCTAGGGGGCTGTTGGACTATCTAGGTTAACTAACGGGCACTTGGACTTTGTAGATTCCCTAGCGGGCCCTTGCACTATGCAAATTCCCTAGCGGGCACTTGGACTATGTGTGTTTCCTGGCGGGTATTTGGAAGTTCTAGGTTACCTAACGGGCACTTGGACTATGTACGTTCCCTAGCGGGCACTTAGATTATGTAGGTGCCCTATAGGGGAATTGGACTATGTAGAATAACTAGAGGGCATTTGGACTATGTAGGTTACCTAGCGGTCCCTTAGACTATCTAGATTACCTAGCGGGCATTTGGACTATGTAGGCTCCCTAGCGGTCATTTGAACTATATAGATTACCTAGCAGGCACTTAGAATTCGTAGGTTACCTAGCGGGCACTTGGACTATCTAGGTTCCCTAGCGGGCACTTGGACTCTGTATGTTCCCTACGGACACTTGAACAATGTAAGTTAACTACCGGGCACTTGGACTATGTAGGTTAACTAGCGGGCCCTTGGACTATCTAGGTTACCTAGCGGACACTTGGACTATGTAAGTTAACTAACGGGCACTTGCACTATCTAGGTTACCAAACGGACATTTGGACTATGTAGGTAACCTAGCGGGCACTTGGAGAGTCTAGGTAACCTAGCGGGCACTTGGACTTCTAGGTTAACGAACGGGCACTTGGACTATGTATGTTGCATAGCGGGCAATTGGACTATCTAGGTTAGGTAACGGGCACTTGGACGATCTAGGTTTCTTAGCGGGCACTTGGACGATCTAGGTTAACTAGAGGGCACTTGGACTATCTAGGTTAGGTAACGGGCACTTGGACTATCTAGGTTTCTTAGTGGTTACTTGGACTATGTAGGTTAACTAGCGGGAATTTGGACTATGTAGGTTACCTAGTGGGCATTTTGACTATGTAGGTTCCCTATCGGGCACTTGGAGAATGTAGGTTAACTAGGGGGCACTAGGACTAGTAGGTTACCTACCGGGCCCTTGGACTATCTAGGGTACCTAGCTGGCACTTGAACTATCTACGTTACCTAGCGGGTACTTGGATTATGTAGGTTACCTACCGGGCTGTTGGACTATCTAGGTTAACTAACGGGCACTTGGACTGTGTAGGTTCCCTAGCGGGCCCTTGGACTATGTAAGTTCCCTAGCGGGCACTTCGACTATGTGGGTTTCCTGGCGGGCATTTGGACGTTCTAGGTTACCTAACGGGCACTTGGACTATGCACGTTCCTAGCAGGCACTTGGATTATGTAGGTTCCCTATCGGGCACTTGGACTATGTAGGTTAACTAGAGGGCATTTGGACTATGTATGTTACCTTGCGGGCACTTGGACTATGTAGATTCCCTATCGGGCACTTGGAAAATGTAGGTTAACTAGGGGGCACTAGGACTATGTAGGTTACCTAGCGGGCCCTTAGACTATCTAGGTTACCTAGCGGGCAATTGGACTATGTAGGCTCCCTAGCGGTCATTTGGACAATATAGATTACCTAGTAGGCACTTAGACTTTGTAGGTTACCTAGCGGGCACTTGAACTATCTACGTTACCTAGCGGGTACTTGGATTATGTAGGTTACCTACCGGGCTGTTGGACTATCTAGGTTACCAAGCGGGCACTTGGACTATCTAGGTTAACTAACGGGCACTTGGACTGTGTAGGTTCCCTAGAGGGCCCTTGGACTATGTAAGTTCCCAAGCGGGCACTTGGACTATGTGGGTTTCCTGGCGTGCATTTGGACGTTCTAGGTTACCTAACGGGCACTTGGACTATGTACGTTCCCTAGCGGGCACTTGGATTATGTAGGTTCCCTATCGGGCACTTGGACTATGTAGAATAACTAGAGGGCATTTCGACTATGTAGGTTACCTAGCGGGCACT
This sequence comes from Tenrec ecaudatus, assembly GCF_050624435.1. Taxonomy (NCBI): domain Eukaryota; kingdom Metazoa; phylum Chordata; class Mammalia; order Afrosoricida; family Tenrecidae; genus Tenrec; species Tenrec ecaudatus. The sequence goes on from NW_027459487.1 coordinate 859,925, forward strand.
TGGACTATGTAGGTTCCCTATCGAGCACTTGGAAAATGTAGGTTAACTAGGGGGCACTAGGACTATGTATGTTACCTAGCGGGCCCTTAGACTATCTAGGTTACCTAGCGGGCATTTGGACTATGTAGGCTCCCTAGCGGTCATTTGGACTATATAGATTACCTAGCAGGCACTTAGACTTTGTAGGTTACCTAGCGGGCACTTGGACTATATAGATAACCTAGCGGGCACTTAGACTCTGTAGGTTACCTAGCGGGCACTTGAACTATCTAGGTTACCTAGCTGGCACTTGAAATATCTACGTTACCTAGCGTGTTCTTGGAGTATGTAGGTTACCTAGCGGTCTGTTGGACTATCTAGGTTACCAAGCGGGCACTTGGACTATCTAGGTTAACTAACGGGCACTTGGACTATGGAGGTTCCCTAGCGGGCCCTTGGACTATGTAAGTTCCCTATCGGGCACTTGGACTAGGTAGGTTCCCTAGCGGGCACTTGGTCTATCTAGGTTAACTACCGGGCAGTTGGAGTATCTAGGTTAACTAGCGAGCACTTGGACTATCTAGGATAACTAGCGGGCACTTGGACTATTAGGGTCTCTAGCGGGCATTTGGACTATATAGGTTACCTAGCGGGCACTTGGACTATGTAGGTTAACGAACAGGCACTTGGACTATGTAAGTAACCTAGTGGTCACTTGAACTGTCTAGGTTACCTAGCGGGCACTTGGACTATGTAGGTTAACTAGCGGTCCCTTGGACGATGTAGGTTAACTAGCGGGCCCGTGGACTATGTAGGTTAACTAGCGGGCCCTTGGACTATGTAGGTTAACTAGCATGCACTTGGACGATCTAGGTTAACTAGCGGGTACTTGGACTATGTAGGTTAACTAGCGGGCCCTTGGACTATCTAGGTTACCTAGCGGGCACTTGGACTATGTAGGTTAACTAACGGGCACTTGCACTATCTAGGTTACCAAACGGGCATTTGGACTACGTAGGTAACCTAGTGGGCACTTGGAGAGTCTAGGTAACCTAGCGGGCACTTGGACTTCTAGGTTAACGAATGGGCACTTGGACTATGTATGTTGCATAGCGGGCAATTGGACTATCTAGGTTAGGTAACGGGCACTTGGACGATCTAGGTTTCTTAGCGGGCACATGGACGATCTAGGTTAACTAGAGGGCACTTGGACTATCTAGGTTAGGTAATGGGCACTTGGACTATCTAGGTTTCTTAGTGGGTACTTGGACTATGTAGGTTAACTAGTGGGCCCTTGAATTATGTAGATTAACTAGCGGCACTTGAACTATCTACGTTAACTAGCGGGCCCTTGGACTACGTAGATTCCCTAGCGGGCACTTGGACTATGTATGTTCCAGAGCGGGCACTTCGACTATGTAGGTTCCCTAGCAGGCACTTGGACTATGTAGGTTCCCTAGCGGGCACTTAGACTATGCAAATTCCCTAGCGGGCACTTGGACTATGTGTGTTTCCTGGCGGGCATTTGGAAGTTCTAGGTTACCTCACGGGCACTTGGACTATGTACGTTCCCTATCAGGCACTTAGATTATGTAGGTTCCCTATCAGGGACTTGGACTATGTAGAATAGCTAGAGAGCATTTGGACTATGTAGGTTACCTAGCGGGCCCTTAGACTATCTAGGTTACCTAGCGAGCATTTTGACTATGTAGGCTCCCTAGCGGTCATTTGGACTATATAGATTACCTAGCAGGCACTTAGAATTCGTAGGTTACCTAGCGGGCACTTGGACTATCTAGGTTACCTAGTTGGCACTTGAACTATCTACGTTACCTAGCGGGTACTTGGATTATGTAGGTTACCTACCGGGCTGTTGGACTATCTAGGTTAACTAACGGGCACTTGGACTGTGTAGGTTCCCTAGTGGGCCCTTGGACTATGTAAGTTCCCTAGCAGGCACTTGGACTATGTGGGTTTCCTGGCGAGCATTTGGACGTTCTAGGTTACCTAACGGGCACTTGGACTATGCACGTTCCCTAGCAGGCACTTGGATTATATAGGTTCCCTATCGGGCACTTGGACTATGTAGGTTAGCTAGAGGGCATTTGGACTATGTATGTTACCTTGCGGGCACTTGGACTATGTAGATTCCCTATCGGGCACTTGGAAAATGTAGGTTAACTAGGGGGCACTAAGACTATGTAGTTTACCTAGCGGGCCCTTAGACTATCTAGGTTACCTAGCGGGCATTTGGACTATGTAGGCTCCCTAACGGTCATTTGGACTATATAGATTACCTAGTAGGCACTTAGACTTTGTAGGTTACCTAGCGGGCACTTGGACTATCTAGGTTACCTAGCTGGCACTTGAACTATCTACGTTACCTAGCGGGTACTTGGATTATGTAGGTTACCTACCGGGCTGTTGGACTATCTAGGTTATCAAGCGGGCACTTGGACTATCTAGGTTAACTAACGGGCACTTGGAATGTGTAGGTTTCCTAGAGGGCCCTTGGACTATGTAAGTTCCCAGGCGGGCACTTGGACTATGTGGGTTTCCTGGCGGGCATTTGGATTTTCTAGGTTTCCTAACGGGCACTTGGACTATGTACATTCCCTAGCGGGCACTTGGATTATGTAGGTTCCCTATCGGGCACTTGGACTATGTAGAATAACTAGAGGGCATTTGGAATATGTAGGTTACCTAGCGGGCACTTGGACTTTGTATGTTCCCTATCGAGCACTTGGAAAATGTAGGTTAACTAGGGGGCACTAGGACTATGTAGGTTACCTAGCGGGCCCTTACACTATCTAGGTTACCTAGCGGGCATTTGGACTATGTAGGTTACCTAAAGGGCTGTTGGACTATCTAGGTTAACTAACGGGCACTTGGAGTGTAGGCTCCCTAGCGGTCATTTGGACTATATAGATTACCTAGCAGGCACTTAGACTTTGTAGGTTACCTAGCGGGCACTTGGACTATCTAGGTTACCTAGCGGGTACTTGGATTATGTAGGTTACCTACCGGGCTGTTGGACTATCTAGGTTAACTAACGGGCACTTGGACTGTGTAGGTTCCCTAGCGGGCCCTTGGACTATGTAAGTTACCTAGCGGGCACATGGACTATGTTGGTTTCCTAGCGGGCATTTGGACGTTCTAGGATACCTAACGGGCACTTGGACTATGTACGTTCCCTAGCGGGCACTTGGATTATGTAGGTTCCCTAGCGGGCACTTGTACTATGTAGGTTAATTAGCGGACACTTGGACGATCTAGGTTAACTATCGGGTACTTGGATTATGTAGGTTACCTACCGGGCTGTTGGACTATCTAGGTTACCAAGCGGGCACTTGGACTATCTAGGTTAACTAACGGGCATTTGGACTGTGTAGGTTCCCTAGCGGGCCCTTGGACTCTGTAAGTTCCCAAGCGGGCACTTGGACTATGTGGGTTTCCTGGTGGGCATTTGGACTTTCTAGGTTACCTAACGGGCACTTGGACTATGTACGTTCCCTAGCGGGCACTTGGATTATGTAGGTTCCCTAGCGGGCACTTGGACTCTGTATGTTCCCTACGGACACTTGAACAATGTAAGTTAACTACCGGGCACTAGGACTATGTAGGTTAACTAGCGGGCCCTTGGACTATCTAGGTTACCTAGCGGGCACTTGGACTATGTAGGTTAACTAACGGGCACTTGCACTATCTAGGTTACCAAACGGACATTTGGACTATGTAGGTAACCTAGCGGGCACTTGGAGAGTCTAGGTAAACTAGGGGGCACTTGCACTTCTAGGTTAACAAACGGGCACTTGGACTATGTATGTTGCATAGCAGGAAATTGGACTATCTAGGTTAGGTAACGGGCACTTGGACGATCTAGGTTTCTTAGCGGGCACTTGGATGATCTAGGTTAACTAGAGGGCACTTGGACTATCTAGGTTAGGTAACGGGCACTTGGACTATCTAGGTTTCTTAGTGGGTACTTGGACTATGTAGGTTAACTAGCGGGAATTTGGACTATGTAGGTTACCTAGCGGGCCCTTTGACTATGTAGGTTCCCTATTGGGCACTTGGAGAATGTAGGTTAACTAGGGGGCACTAGGACTAGTAGGTTACCTACCGGGCCCTTGGACTATCTAGGTTACCTAGTTGGCACTTGAACTATCTACGTTACCTAGCGGGTACTTGGATTATGTAGGTTACCTACCGGGCTGTTGGACTATCTAGGTTAACTAACGGGCACTTGGACTGTGTAGGTTCCCTAGCGGGCCCTTGGACTATGTAAGTTCCCTAGCGGGCACTTCGACTATGTGGGTTTCCTGGCGGGCATTTGGACATTCTAGGTTACCTAATGGGCACTTGGACTATGCGCGTTCCCTAGCAGGCACTTGGATTATGTAGGTTCCCTATCGGGCACTTGGACTATGTAGGTTAACTACAGGTCATTTGGACTATGTATGTTACCTTGCGGGCACTTGGACTATGTAGATTCCCTATCGGGCACTTGGAAAATGTAGGTTAACTAGGGGGCACTTTGACTATGTAGGTTCCCTAGCGGGCCCTTAGACTATCTAGGTTACCTAGCGGGCATTTGGACTATATAGGCTCCTTAGCGGTCATTTGGACTATATAGATTACCTAGTAGGCACTTAGACTTTGTAGGTTACCTAGCGGGCACTTGGACTATCTAGGTTTCCTAGCTGGCACTTGAACTATCTACGTTACCTAGCGGGTACTTGGATTATGTAGGTTACCTACCGGGCTGTTGGACTATCTAGGTTACCAAGCGGGCACTTGGACTATCTAGGTTAACTAACGGGCACTTGGACTGTGTAGGTTTCCTTGAGGGCCCTTGGACTATGTAAGTTCCCAAGCGGGCACTTGGACTATGTGGGTTTCCTGGCGGGCATTTGGACTTTCTAGGTTACCTAACGGGCACTTGGACTATGTACGTTCCCTAGCGGGCACTTGGATTATGTAGGTTCCCTATCGGGCACTTGGACTATGTAGAATAACTAGAGGGCATTTGGACTATGTAGGTTACCTAGCGGGCACTTGGACTATGTATGTTCCCTATCGAGCACATGGAAAATGTAGGTTAACTAGGGGGCACTAGGACTATGTAGGTTACCTAGCGGGCCCTTAGACTATCTAGGTTACCTAGCGGGCATTTGGACTATGTAGGCTCCCTAGCGGTCATTTGGACTATATAGATTACCTAGCAGGCACTTAGACTTTGTAGGTTACCTAGCGGGCACTTGGACTATCTAGGTTACCTAGCGGGTACTTGGATTATGTAGGTTACCTACCGGGCTGTTGGACTATCTAGGTTAACTAACGGGCACTTGGACTGTGTAGGTTCCCTAGCGGGCCCTTGGACTATGTAAGTTACCTAGCGGGCACTTGGACTATGTGGGTTTCCTGGCGGGCATTTGGACGTTCTAGGTTACCTAACGGGCACTTGGACTATGTACGTTCCCTAGCGGGCACTTGGATTATGTAGGTTCCCTAGCGGGCACTTTTACTATGTAGGTTAATTAGCGGACACTTGGACGATCTAGGTTAACTAGCGGGTACTTGGATTATGTAGGTTACCTACCGGACTGTTGGACTATCTAGGTTACCAAGCGGGCACTTGGACTATCTAGGTTACCAAACGGACATTTGGACTATGTAGGTAACCTAGCGGGCACTTGGAGAGTCTAGGTAACCTAGCGGGCACTTGGACTTCTAGGTTAACGAATGGACACTTGGACTATGTATGTTGCATAGCGGGCAATTGGACTATCTAGGTTAGGTAACGGGCACTTGGACGATCTAGGTTTCTTAGCGGGCACTTGGACGATCTAGGGTTAACGAACGGGCATTGGACTATGCAGGTAACCTAGCGGGCACTTGTACTGTCTAGGTTACATAGCGGGCACTTGGACTGTCTAGGTTACCTAGCGGGTTCATGGACTTCTAGGTTAACGAACGGGCACTTGGACTATGTAGGTTGCCTACCGGGCACGTGGACTATCTAGGTTAGGTAACGGGCACTTGGACTATCTAGGTTACCTAGCGGGCACTTGGACTATCTAGGTTGCATAGCAGGCACTTGGACTATGTACGTCCCCTAGTGGGCACTTGGACTATCTAGGTTAACAAACGGGCACTAGGACTATCTAGGTTAACTAGCGGGCACTTGGACTATCTAGGTTAACTAGCAGGCAGTTGGATTATGAAGGATCCCTAGCGGTCACTTGGACTATGTAGGTTAATTAGCGGACACTTGCACAATCTAGGTTAACTAGCGGGTCCTTGCACTATGTAGATTAACTAGCGGGCCCATGGATTATATAGGTTTACTAGCAGGCACTTGGACTATCTAGGTTAACTAGCGGGCACTTGGACTATGTAGTTTCCCTAGCGGGCATTTGGACTATGTAGGTTACCTAGCGAGCACTTGGACTATCTAGGTTACCTAGCAGGCACTTTGACTATCTAGGTTAACTAACGGGCACTTGGACTATGTTGGTTGCCTAGAAGGCACTTGGACTATGTAGGTTCCCTAGCGGGCACTTGGATTATGTAGGTTCCCTATCGGGCACTTGGACTATGTAGGTTACCTAGCCGCCAGTCGGACTATCTTGGTTAGCTAACAGGCATTTGGACTATTGAGGTTCCCTAGCGGGCACTTGTACTATCTAGGATACCTAGCTGGCCCTTGGACTATGTAGGTCAACTAGCGGGCCCTTGGACTATCTAGGTTAGCTAACGGGCACTTAGATTATGTAGGTTAACTAGCGGGCACTTCGAATATGTAGGTTAACTAGCGGGCCCATGGACTATGTAGGTTTACTTGCGGGCCCTTGGACTATCTAGGTTCTCTAAAGTGCACTTGGACTATTTAGGTTACCGAAAAGGCACTTGGACTATCTAGGTTACCTAGCGGGCACATGGACTATGCAGGCTAACTAGGGGGCCCTTGGACTATCTAGGTTACCTAGCGGGTACTTGAACTATCTACGTTAACTAGCGGGCACTTGGACTATGTACGTTCCCTAGCCGGCACTTGGACTATCTATGTTAACTAGCGGGCACATGGAATATGTAGGTTAACTAGCGGACACTTGCACTATGTAGGTTACCTAGCAGGCACTTGGACTATCTAGGTTAACTAGCGTGCATTTCGACTATGTAGGTTCCTTAGCGCGCACTTGGACTATCTAGGTTGCCTAGCGGGCACTTGTACTATGTTGGTTAACTAGCGTGCCCTTGGACTATCTAGGTTACGTAGCGGGCACTTGGTATATAGGTTAACTAGCGGGCACTTGGGCTATATAAGATAACTAGCAGACTCTTGCACGGTCTAGATTAACTAGCGGGCCTTTGCACTATATAGGTTAACTAGCGGGCCCATGGATTATGTAGGTTTACTAGCAGGCACTTGGACTATCTAGGTTAACTAGCGGGCACTTGGACTATGTAGTTTCCCTAGCAGGCATTTGGACTATTTAGGTTACCTAGCGGGCACTTGGACTATGTAGGTTACCTAGCGGGCACTTGGACTATCTAGGTTACCTAGCAGGCACTTTGACTATCTGGGTTAACTAACGGCCACTTGGAGTATGTAGGTTGCCGAGCGGGCATTTGTATTGTGTAGGTTCCCTATCGGGCACTTGGACTATGTAGGTAAACTAGCGGACACTTGGACTGTCCTGGTTACCTAGCGGCACATGGATTATCTAGGTTAACGAACGGGCACTTGGACTATGTAGGTTACTTAGCCGCCACTTGGACTATCTAGGTTATCTAACAGGCACTAGGACTATCTAGATTCCCTAGCTGGCACTTGTACTATCTAGGTTACCTAGCTGGCACTTAGATTATGTAGGTTAAATAGCGGGAACTTGGAATATGTAGGTTAACTAGCGGACACTTGCACAATGTAGGTTACCTAGCGGGCTCATGGACTATGTAGGTTTACTAGCGGGCCCTTGGACTATCTAGGTTCCCTAAAGGGCACTTGGACTATCTAGGTTACCGAACGGGCACTTGGAATATCTAGGTTACCTAGCGGGCACTTGGACTATGTACACTAACTAGGGGGCCCTTGGACGATCTAGGTTACCTAGCGGGTACTTGAACGATCTAGGTTAACTAGCGGGCACTTGCACTCTCTAGGTTACCTAGCGGCCACTTGGACTATGTAAGTTCCCTAGCGGCCACTTGGACTATCTATGTTAACTAGCGGGCACTTGGAATATGTAGGTTAACTAGTGGACACTTACACTATGTAGGTTACCTAGCAGGCACTTGGACTATCTAGGTTAACTAGCGTGCACTTGGACTATGTAGTTTCCTTAGCGGGCACTTGGACTATCTAGGTTGCCTAGCGGGCACTTGGATTATGTAGGTTAACAAGCGTACCCTTGGACTATCTAGGATACGTAGTGGGCACTTGGTATATAGGTTAACTAGCGGGCACTTGGACTATGTAGGTTAACTAGAGGACACTTGGACTATCTAGGTTAACTAGTGGGCCCTTGGACTATGTAGGTAAACTAGCGGGCACTTGGACAATCTAGGTTAACTAGCGGGCACTTGGACTATCAAAGTTAACAAGTGAGCCCTTGGACTATGTAGGTTAACTAGCGGGCCCTTGGACTATCTAGGTTACATAGCGGGCAATTGGACTATATAGGTTACCTAGAGGGCACTTCGACTATGTAGGTTACCTAGTGGGCACTTGGATGATCTAGGTTAACTAGCGGGCACTTGGACTATCAAAGTTAACAAGTGAGCCCTTGGACTATGTAGGTTAACTAGCGGGCCCCTGGACTATCTAGGTTACCTAGCGGGCACTTGGACTATGTAGGTTACCTAGTGGGCACTTGGACCATCTAGGTTAACTAGCGGGCACTTGGACAATCAAAGTTAACAAGTGAGCCCTTGGACTATGTGGGTTAACTAGCGGGCCCCTGGACTATCTAGGTTACCTAGCGGGCACTTGAACTATGTAGGTTAACTACCGGGCACTTGCACTATCTAGGTTACCGAACGGGCATTTGGACTATGTATGTTGCATAGCGGGCAATTGGACTATCTAAGTTAGGTAACGGGCACTTGGACTATCTAGGTTTCTTAGCGGGCACTTGGACGATCTAGGTTAACTAGAGGGCACTTAGACTATCTAGGTTAACTAGCATGCACTTGGACTATCTAGGTTTCTTAGCGGGTATTTGGACTATGGAGGTTAACTAGCGGGCCATTGGACTATGTAGATTAATTAGCGGCACTTGGACTATCTACGTTAACTAGCGGGCCTATGGACTATGTAGATTCCCTAGCTGGCATTTGGACTATATAGATAACCTAGCGGACACTTTGACTTTGTAGGTTACCTAGCAGCACATGGACTATTTAGGTTACCTATCTGGCACTTGAACTATCTACGTTATAGCGGGTTTTTAGAGTATGTAGGTTACCTAGCGGGCTGTTGGACTATCTAGGTTACCAAGCGTGGACTTGGACTATCTAGGTTAACTAACGGGCCCTTGGACTATGTAAGTTCCCTAGCGGGCACTTGGACTATGTGGGTTTCCTGGCGGGCATTTGGACTATCTAGGTTACCTAACGGGCACTTGGACTATGTAGGTTCCCTAGCGGGCACTTGGATTATGTAGGTTCCCTATCGGGCACTTGGACTATGTAGATTAACTAGAGGGCATTTGGACTATGTAGGTTACCTAGCGGGCACTTGGACTATGTAGGTTCCCTATCGGGCACTTGGAGAATGTAGGTTAACTAGGGGGCACTATGTAGGTTCCCAATCGGGCACTTGGAGAATGTAGGTTAAATAGGGGGCACTAGGACTATGTAGGTTACCTAGCGGGCCCTTGGACTATCTAGGTTACCTAGGGGGAACGTGGACTATGTAGGTTAACTAGTGGGCACTTGGACTATCTACGTTACCTAGCGGGCACTTGGACTATGTACGTTACCTAGCGGGCACTTGGACTATGTACGTTTCCTAGCGCGTACTTGGACTAGATAGGTTCCCTAGCGGGCACTTGGTCTATCTAGGTTAACTAGCGAGCACTTGGACTATCTAGGTTAACTAGCGGGCATATGGACTATTAGGGCCCCTAGCGGGCATTTGGACAATATTGGTTACCTAGCGGGCACTTGGACTATGTAGGTTAACGAACGGGCACTTGGACTATGTAGGTAACCTAGTGGTCACTTGAAATGTCTAGGTTACCTAGCGGGCACTTGGACTATGTAGGTTAACTAGCGGGCACTTGGACTATCTAGGTTAACTAGCGGGCACTTGGACTATGTAGGTTAACTAGCGGGCCCTTGGACTATGTAGGTTACCTAGTGGGCACTTGGACGATCTAGGTTAACTAGCGGGCCCTTGGACTATGTAGATTAACTAGCGGCACTTGGACTATCTACGTTAACTAGCGGGCCCTTGGACTATGTAGATTCCCTAGCAGGCACTTGGACTATGTATGTTCCAGAGCGGGCCCTTGGACTATGTAGGTTCCCTAGCAGTCACTTGGACTATGTAGGTTCCAGAGTGGGCACTTAGACTATCTAGGTTCCCTAGCGGGCACTTGTACTATGTAGGTTAATTAGCGGACACTTGGATGATCTAGGTTAACTAGCGGGTGCTTGGATTATGTAGGTTAACTAGCGGGCCCTTGAACTATGTATATTAACTAGCGGGTACTTGGACTATGTAGGGTCCCTAGCGGGCACTTGGACTATCTAGGTCACCTAGCGGGCACTTGGACTATGTAGGTTAACTACCGGGCATTTGCACTATCTAGGTTACCGAACGGGCATTTGGACTATGTAGGTAACCTAGCGGGCACTTGGACTATCTAGGTTGCATAGCAGGCACTTGGACTATGTACGTCCCCTAGTGGGCACTTGGACTATCTAGGTTAACAAACGGGCACTAGGACTATCTAGGTTAACTAGCGGGCACTTGGACTATCTAGGTTAACTAGCAGGCAGTTGGATTATGAAGGATCCCTAGCGGTCACTTGGACTATGTAGGTTAATTAGCGTACACTTGCACGATCTAGGTTAACTAGCGGGTCCTTGCACTATGTAGGTTAACTAGCGGGCCCATGGATTATGTAGGTTTACTAGCAGGCACTTGGACTATCTAGGTTAACTAGCGGGCACTTGGACTATGTAGTTTCCCTAGCGGGCATTTGGACTATGTAGGTTACCTAGCGAGCACTTGGACTATCTAGGTTACCTAGCAGGCACTTTCACTATCTAGGTTAACTAACGGGCACTTGGACTATGTAGGTTGCCTAGAAGGCACTTGGACTATGTAGGTTCCCTAGCGGGCACTTGGATTATGTAGGTTCCCTATCGGGCACTTGTACTATGTAGGTTACCTAGCCGCCACTCGGACTATCTTGGTTAGTTAACAGGCACTTGGACTATTGAGGTTCCCTAGCGGGCACTTGTACTATCTAGGATACCTAGCTGGCCCTTGGACTATGTAGGTCAACTAGCGGGCCCTTGGACTATCTAGGTTACCTAGCGGGCACTTGGACTATGTAGGTTAACTAACGGGCACTTGCACTATCTAGGTTACCAAACGGACATTTGGACTATGTAGGTAACCTAGCGGGCAATTGGAGAGTCTAGGTAACCTAGTGGGCACTTGGACTTCTAGGTTAACGAATGGGCACTTGGACTATGTATGCTGCATAGCGGGCAATTGGACTATCTAGGTTAGGTAATGGGCACTTGGACGATCTAGGTTTCTTAGCGGGCACTTGGACGATCTAGGTTAACTAGAGGGCACTTGGACTATTTAGGTTAGGTAACGGGCACTTGGACTATCTAGGTTTCTTAGTGGGTACTTGGACTATGTAGGTTAACTAGTGGGCCCTTGAACTATGTAGAATAACTAGCGGCACTTGGACTATCTACGTTAACTAGCGGGCCCTTGGACTATGTAGATACCCTAGCGGGCATTTGGACTATATAGATAAACTAGCGGGCACTTAGAATCTGTAGGTTACCTAGCGGGCACTTGAAATATCTAGGTTACCTAGCTGGCACTTGAAATATATACATTACCTAGCGGGTTCTTGGAGTATGTAGGTTACCTAGCGGTCTGTTGGACTATCTAGGATACCAAGCGGGCACTTGGACTATCTAGGTTAACTAACGGGCACTTGGACTATGTAGGTAACCTAGTGGTCACTTGAAATGTCTAAGTTACATAGCGGGCACTTGGACTATGTAGGTTAACTAGCGGGCCCTTGGACGATGTAGGTTAACTTGCGGGCCCTTGGACTATGTAGGTTAACTAGCGGGCCCTTGGACTATGTAGGTTACCTAGTGGGCACTTGGACGATCTAGGTTAACTAGCGGGCCCTTGGACTATGTAGATTCCCTAGCGGGCACTTGGACTATGTATGTTCTAGAGAGGGCACTTGGACTATGTAGGTTTCCTACCAGTCACTTGGACTATGTAGGTTCCAGAGCGGACACCTAGACTATCTAGGTTCACTAGCGGGCACTTGTACTATGTAGGTTAATTAGCGGACACTTGGACGATCTAGGTTAACTAGCGGGTACTTGGATTATGTAGGTTAACTAGCGGGCCCTTGAACTATGTAGATTAACTAGCGGGCACTTGGACTATGTAGGTTCCCTAGCGGGCACTTGGACTCTGTATGGTCCCTACGGACACTTGAACTATGTAAGTTAGCTACCGGGCACTTGGACTATGTAGGTTAACTAGCGGGCCTTTGGACTATCTAGTTTACCTAGCGGGCACTTGGACTATGTAGGTTAACTACCGGGTACTTGCATTATCTAGATTACCGAAAGGGCATTTGGACTATGTTGGTAACCTAGCGGGCACTTGGAGAGTCTAGGTTACCTAGCTGGCACTTGGACTTCTAGGGTAACGAACGGGCACTTGGACTATGTATGTTTCATAGGGGGCACTTGGACTATCTAGGTTAGGTAACGGGCACTTGGACTATCTAGGTTTCTGAGCGGGCACTTGTACGATCTAGGTTAACTAGAGGGCACTTGAACTATCTAGGTTAACTAGCGTGCACTTGGACTATCTAGGTTTCTTAGCGGGTACTTGGAATATGTAGGTTAACTAGTGGGCCCTTGAACTATGTAGAATAACTAGCGGCAATTGGACTATCTACGTTAACTAGCGGGCCCTTGGACAATGTAGATACCCTAGCGGGCATTTGGACTATATAGATAACCTAGCGGGCACTAAGACTTTGTAGGTTACCTAGCGGCACATGGACTATCTAGGTTACCTACCTGGCACTTGAACTATCTACGTTATAGTGGGATCTTGGAGTATGTAGGTTACCTAGCGGGCTGTTGGACTATCTAGGTTACCAAGCGGGCACTTGGACTATCTAGGTTAACTAACGGGCACTTGGACTGTGTAGGTTCCCTAGCGGGCTTTTGGACTATGTAAGTTCCCTAGCGGGCACTTGGACTATGTGGGTTTCCTGGCGGGCATTTGGACGTTCTAGGTTACCTAACGGGCACTTGGACTATGTACTTTCCCTAGTGGGCACTTGGATAATGTAGGTTCCCTATCGGGCACTTGGATTATGGAGAATAACTAGAGGGCATTTGGACTATGTAGGTTACCTAGCGGGCACTTGGACGATGTAGGTACGCTATCGGGCACTTGGAAAATGTAGGTTAACTTAGGGGCATTAGGACTATGTAGGTTACCTAGGGGGCCCTTAGACTATCTAGGTTACCTAGCGGGCATTTGGACTATGTAGGCTCCCTAGCGGTCATTTGGACTATATAGATTACCTAGCGGGCACTTAGACTTTGTAGGTTACCTAGCGGGCACTTGGACTATCTAGGTTACCTAGCTGGCACTTGAACTATCTACGTAACCTAGCGGGTACTTGGAGTATGTAGGTTACCTACCGGACTGTTGTACTATCTAGGTTACCTAGCGGGCACTGGGACTATCTAGGTTAACTAACGGTCACTTGGACTATGTAGGTTCCCTAGCGGGCCCTTGGACTATGTAAGTTCCCTAGTGGGCACTTGGACTATGTGGGTTCCCTAGCGGGCATTTGGACTATCTAGGTTACCTAACGGGCACTTGGACTATGTAGGTTCCCTAGCAGGCACTTGGATTATGTAGCTTCCCTATCGGGATCTTAGACTATGTAGGTTAACTAGCGGGAATTTGGACTATGTAGGTTACCTAGAGGCCACTTTGACTATGTAGGTTCCCTAATGGGCACTTGGAGAATGTAGGTTAACTAGGGGGCACTAGGACTATGTAGGTTACCTAGCGGGCCCTTGGACTATCTAGGTTACCTAGGGGGAACCTGGACTATGTAGGTTAACTAGTGGGCACTTGGATTATCTACGTTACTAGCAGGCACTTGGACTATGTATGTTACCTTGCGGGCACTTGGACTATGTACGTTTCCTAGCGGGTACTTGGACTAGATAGGTTCCCTAGCGGGCACTTGGTCTATCTAGGTTAACTAGCGAGCACTTGGACTATCTAGGTTAACTAGCGGGCATATGGACTATTAGGGCCCCTAGCGGGCATTTGGACTATATTGGTTACCTAGCGGGCACTTGGACTATGTAGGTTAACGAACGGGCACTTGGACTATGTAGGTAACCTGGTGGTCACTTGAAATGTCTAGGTTACCTAGCGGGCACTTGGAGTATATAGGTTAACTAGTGGGCACTTGGACTATCTAGGTTACCTAGTGGGCCCTTGGACGATGTAGGTTAACTAGCGGGCCCTTGGACTATGTAGGTTAACTAAGGGGCCCTTGGACTATCTAGGTTACATAGCGGGCAATTGGACTATATAGGTTACCTAGAGGGCACTTGGACTATGTAAGTTACCTAGTGGGCACTTGGACGATCTAGGTTAACTAGCGGGCACGTGGACTATCAAAGTTAACAAGTGAGCCCTTGGACTATGTAGGTTAACTAGCGGGCCCCTGGACTATCTAGGTTACCAAGCGGGCACTTGGACTATATAGGTTACCTAGCGGGCACTTGGACTATGTAGGTTACGTAGTGGGCACTTGGACGATCTAGGTTAACTAGCGGGTACTTGGACTATGTAGGTTAACTAGCGGGCCCTTGGACTATGTAGATTAACTAGCGGCACTTGGACTATCTACGTTAACTAGCGGGCCCTTGGACTATGTAGATTCCCTAACGGGCACTTGGACTATGTATGTTCCAGAGCGGGCACTTGGACTATGTAGGTTCCCTAGCAGTCACTTGGACAATGTAGGTTCCAGGCGGGAACTTAGACTAAACAGGTTCCCTAGCGGGCACTTGTACTATGTAGGTTAATTAGCGGACACTTGGACGATCTAGGTTAACTAGCGGATACTTGGATTATGTAGGTTAACTAGCGGGCCCTTGAACTATGTAGATTAACTAGCGGGCACTTGGACTATGTAGGTTCCCTAGCGGTCATTTGGACTATATAGATAACCTAGCGGGCACTAAGACTTTGTAGGTTACCTAGCGGCACATGGACTATCTAGGTTACCTACCTGGCACTTGAACTATCTACGTTATAGCGGGATCTTGGAGTATGTAGGTTACCTAGCGGGCTGTTGGACTATCTAGGTTACCAAGCGGGCACTTGGACCATCTAGGTTAACTAACGGGCACTTGGACTGTGTAGGTTCCCTAGCGGGCCCTTGGACTATGTAAGTTCCCTAGCGGGCACTTGGACTATGTGGGTTTCCTGGCGGGCATTTGGACGTTCTAGGTTACCTAACGGGCACTTGGACTATGTACGTTCCCTAGTGGGCACTTGGATTATGTAGGTTCCCTATCGGGCACTTGGATTATGTAGAATAACTAGAGGGCATTTGGACTATGTAGGTTACCTAGCGGGCACTTGGACGATGTAGGTACGCTATCGGGCACTTGGAAAATGTAGGTTAACTAGGGGGCATTAGGACTATGTAGGTTACCTAGGGGGCCCTTAGACTATCTAGGTTACCTAGCGGGCATTTGGACTATGTAGGCTCCCTAGCGGGCATTTGGACTATGTAGGCTCCCTAGCGGTCATTTGGACTATATAGATTACCTAGCAGGCACTTAGAATTCGTAGGTTACCTAGCGGGCACTTGGACTATCTAGGTTACCTAGCGGGCACTTGGACTATCTAGGTTACCAAGCTGGCACTTGAACTATCTACGTTACCTAGCGGGTACTTGGATTATGTAGGTTACCTACCGGGCTGTTGGACTATCTAGGTTACCAAGCAGGCACTTGGACTATCTAGGTTATCTAACGGGCACTTGGACTGTGTAGGTTCCCTAGAGGGCCCTTGGACTATGTAAGTTCCCAAGCGGGCACTTGGACTATGTGGGTTTCCTGGCGGGCATTTGGACTTTCTAGGTTACCTAACGGACACTTGGACTATGTACGTTCCCTAGCGGGCACTTGGATTATGTAGGTTCACTATCGGGCACTTGGACTATGTAGAATAACTAGAGGGCATCTGGATTATGTAGGTTACCTAGCGGTCACTTGGACTATGTAGGTTCCCTATCGAGCACTTGGAAAATGTAGGTTAACTACGGGGCACTAGGACTATGTAGGTTACCTAGCGGGCCCTTAGACTATCTAGGTTACCTAGCGGGCATTTGGACTATGTAGGCTCCCTAGCGGTCATTTGGACTATATAGATTACCTAGCAGGCACTTAGAATTCGTAGGTTGCCTAGCGGGCACTTGGACTATCTAGGTTACCTAGCGGGCACTTGGACTATCTAGGTTACCAAGCTGGCACTTGAACTATCTACGTTACCTAGCGGGTACTTGGATTACGTAGGTTACCTACCGGGCTGTTGGACTATCTAGGTTACCAAGCGGGCACTTGGACTATCTAGATTAACTAACGGGCACTTGGACTGTGTAGGTACCCTAGCGGGCCCTTGGACTATGTAAGTTCCCAAGCGGGCACTTGGACTATGTGGGTTTCCTGGCGGGCATTTGGACTTTCTAGGTTACCTAACGGGCATTTGGACTATGTACGTTCCCTAGCGGGCACTTGGATTATGTAGGTTCCCTAGCGGGCACTTGGACTCTGTATGTTCCCTACGGACACTTGAACTATGTAAGTTAACTACCGGGCACTTGGACTATGTACGTTAACTAGCGGGCCCTTGGACTATCTAGGTTACCTAGCGGGCACTTGGACTATGTAGGTTAACTAACGGGCACTTGCACTATCTAGGTTACCAACGGACATTTGGACTATGTAGGTAACCTAGCGGGCAATTGGAGAGTCTAGGTAACCTAGTGGGCACTTGGACTTCTAGGTTAACGAATGGGCACTTGGACTATGTATGTTGCATAGCGGGCAATTGGACTATCTAAGTTAGGTAATGGGCACTTGGACTATCTAGGTTTCTTAGCGGGCACTTGGACGATCTAGGTTAACTAGAGGGCACTTGGACTATTTAGGTTAGGTAACGGGCACTTGGACTATCTAGGTTTCTTAGTGGGTACTTGGACTATGTAGGTTAACTAGTGGGCCCTTGAACTATGTAGAATAACTAGCGGCACTTGGACTATCTACGTTAACTAGCAGGCCCTTGGACTATGTAGATACCCTAGCGGGCATTTGGACTATATAGATAACCTAGCGGGCACTTTGACTTTGTAGGTTACCTAGCGGGCACTTGGACTATATAGATAAACTAGCGGGCACTTAGAATCTGTAGGTTACCTAGCGGGCACTTGAAATATCTAGGTTACCTAGCTGGCACTTGAAATATATACGTTACCTAGCGGGTTCTTGGAGTATGTAGGTTACCAAGCGGTCTGTTGGACTATCTAGGTTACCAAGCGGGCACTTGGACTATCTAGGTTAACTCACGGGCACTTGGACTATGTAGGTAACCTAGTGGTCACTTGAAATGTCTAGGTTACATAGCGGGCACTTGGACTATGTAGGTTAACTAGCGGGCCCTTGGACGATGTAGGTTAACTAGCGGGCCCTTGGACTATGTAGGTTAACTAGCGGGCCCTTGGACTATGTAGGTTACCTAGTGGGCACTTGGACGATCTAGGTTAACTAGCGGGCCCTTGGACTATGTAGATTCCCTAGCGGGCACTTGGACTATGTATGTTCTAGAGAGGGCACTTGGACTATGTAGGTTTCCTACCAGTCACTTGGACTATGTAGGTTCCAGAGCGGACACCTAGACTATCTAGGTTCACTAGCGGGCACTTGTACTATGTAGGTTAATTAGCGGACACTTGGACGATCTAGGTTAACTAGCGGGTACTTGGATTATGTAGGTTAACTAGCGGGCCCTTGAACTATGTAGATTAACTAGCGGGCACTTGGACTATGTAGGTTCCCTAGCGGGCACTTGGACTCTGTATGTTCCCTACGGACACTTGAACTATGTAAGTTAACTACCGGGCACTTGGACTATGTAGGTTAACTAGCGGGCCCTTGGACTATCTAGTTTACCTAGCGGGCACTTGGACTATGTAGGTTAATTACCGGGTACTTCCATTATCTAGATTACCGAAAGGGCATTTGGACTATGTTGGTAACCTAGCGGGCACTTGGAGAGTCTAGGTTACCTAGCTGGCACTTGGACTTCTAGGTTAACGAACGGGCACTTGGACTATGTATGTTTCATAGGGGGCACTTGGACTATCTAGGTTAGGTAACAGGCACTTGGACTATCTAGGTTTCTGATCGGGCACTTGTACGATCTAGGTTAACTATAGGGCACTTGAACTATCTAGGTTAACTAGCGTGCACTTGGACTATCTAGGTTTCTTAGCGGGTACTTGGACTATGTAGGTTAACTAGTGGGCCCTTGAACTATGTAGAATAACTAGCGGCAATTGGACTATCTACGTTAACTAGTGGGCACTTGGACTATGTAGATACCTTAGCGGGCATTTGGACTATATAGATAACCTAGCGGGCACTTAGACTTTGTAGGTTACCTAGCGGCACATGGACTATCTAGGTTACCTACCTGGCACTTGAACTATCTACGTTATAGCGGGATCTTGGAGTATGTAGGTTACCTAGCGGGCTGTTGGACTATCTAGGTTACCAAGCGGGCACTTGGACTATCTAGGTTAACTAACGGGCACTTGGACTGTGTAGGTTCCCTAGCGGGCCCTTGGACTATGTAAGTTCCCTAGCGGGCACTTGGACTATGTGGGTTTCCTGGCGGGCATTTGGACGTTCTAGGTTACCTAACGGGCACTTGGACTATGTACGTTCCCTAGTGGGCACTTGGATTATGTAGGTTCCCTATCGGGCACTTGGATTATGTAGAATAACTAGAGGGCATTTGGACTATGTAGGTTACCTAGCGGGCACTTGGACGATGTAGGTACGCTATCGGGCACTTGGAAAATGTAGGTTAACTACGGGGCACTAGGACTATGTAGGTTACCTAGCGGGCCCTTAGACTATCTAGGTTACCTAGCGGGCATTTGGACTATGTAGGCTCCCTAGCGGTCATTTGGACTATATAGATTACCTAGCAGGCACTTAGAATTCGTAGGTTGCCTAGCGGGCACTTGGACTATCTAGGTTACCTAGCGGGCACTTGGACTATCTAGGTTACCTAGCGGGCATTTGGACTATGTAGGCTCCCTAGCGGGCATTTGGACTATGTAGGCTCCCTAGCGGTCATTTGGACTATATAGATTACCTAGCAGGCACTTAGAATTCGTAGGTTACCTAGCGGGCACTTGGACTATCTAGGTTACCTAGCGGGCACTTGGACTATCTAGGTTACCAAGCTGGCACTTGAACTATCTACGTTACCTAGCGGGTACTTGGATTATGTAGGTTACCTACCGGGCTGTTGGACTATCTAGGTTACC
The DNA here is from genome assembly GCF_050624435.1 of Tenrec ecaudatus. Classification (NCBI taxonomy): domain Eukaryota; kingdom Metazoa; phylum Chordata; class Mammalia; order Afrosoricida; family Tenrecidae; genus Tenrec; species Tenrec ecaudatus. The sequence goes on from NW_027459487.1 coordinate 879,814, forward strand.
AAGCAGGCACTTGGACTATCTAGGTTATCTAACGGGCACTTGGACTGTGTAGGTTCCCTAGAGGGCCCTTGGACTATGTAAGTTCCCAAGCGGGCACTTGGACTATGTGGGTTTCCTGGCGGGCATTTGGACTTTCTAGGTTACCTAACGGACACTTGGACTATGTACGTTCCCTAGCGGGCACTTGGATTATGTAGGTTCACTATCGGGCACTTGGACTATGTAGAATAACTAGAGGGCATCTGGATTATGTAGGTTACCTAGCGGGCACTTGGACTATGTAGGTTCCCTATCGAGCACTTGGAAAATGTAGGTTAACTACGGGGCACTAGGACTATGTAGGTTACCTAGCGGGCCCTTAGACTATCTAGGTTACCTAGCGGGCATTTGGACTATGTAGGCTCCCTAGCGGTCATTTGGACTATATAGATTACCTAGCAGGCACTTAGAATTCGTAGGTTGCCTAGCGGGCACTTGGACTATCTAGGTTACCTAGCGGGCACTTGGACTATCTAGGTTACCAAGCTGGCACTTGAACTATCTACGTTACCTAGCGGGTACTTGGATTACGTAGGTTACCTACCGGGCTGTTGGACTATCTAGGTTACCAAGCGGGCACTTGGACTATCTAGATTAACTAACGGGCACTTGGACTGTGTAGGTACCCTAGCGGGCCCTTGGACTATGTAAGTTCCCAAGCGGGCACTTGGACTATGTGGGTTTCCTGGCGGGCATTTGGACTTTCTAGGTTACCTAACGGGCATTTGGACTATGTACGTTCCCTAGCGGGCACTTGGATTATGTAGGTTCCCTAGCGGGCACTTGGACTCTGTATGTTCCCTACGGACACTTGAACTATGTAAGTTAACTACCGGGCACTTGGACTATGTACGTTAACTAGCGGGCCCTTGGACTATCTAGGTTACCTAGCGGGCACTTGGACTATGTAGGTTAACTAACGGGCACTTGCACTATCTAGGTTACCAACGGACATTTGGACTATGTAGGTAACCTAGCGGGCAATTGGAGAGTCTAGGTAACCTAGTGGGCACTTGGACTTCTAGGTTAACGAATGGGCACTTGGACTATGTATGTTGCATAGCGGGCAATTGGACTATCTAAGTTAGGTAATGGGCACTTGGACTATCTAGGTTTCTTAGCGGGCACTTGGACGATCTAGGTTAACTAGAGGGCACTTGGACTATTTAGGTTAGGTAACGGGCACTTGGACTATCTAGGTTTCTTAGTGGGTACTTGGACTATGTAGGTTAACTAGTGGGCCCTTGAACTATGTAGAATAACTAGCGGCACTTGGACTATCTACGTTAACTAGCAGGCCCTTGGACTATGTAGATACCCTAGCGGGCATTTGGACTATATAGATAACCTAGCGGGCACTTTGACTTTGTAGGTTACCTAGCGGGCACTTGGACTATATAGATAAACTAGCGGGCACTTAGAATCTGTAGGTTACCTAGCGGGCACTTGAAATATCTAGGTTACCTAGCTGGCACTTGAAATATATACGTTACCTAGCGGGTTCTTGGAGTATGTAGGTTACCAAGCGGTCTGTTGGACTATCTAGGTTACCAAGCGGGCACTTGGACTATCTAGGTTAACTCACGGGCACTTGGACTATGTAGGTAACCTAGTGGTCACTTGAAATGTCTAGGTTACATAGCGGGCACTTGGACTATGTAGGTTAACTAGCGGGCCCTTGGACGATGTAGGTTAACTAGCGGGCCCTTGGACTATGTAGGTTAACTAGCGGGCCCTTGGACTATGTAGGTTACCTAGTGGGCACTTGGACGATCTAGGTTAACTAGCGGGCCCTTGGACTATGTAGATTCCCTAGCGGGCACTTGGACTATGTATGTTCTAGAGAGGGCACTTGGACTATGTAGGTTTCCTACCAGTCACTTGGACTATGTAGGTTCCAGAGCGGACACCTAGACTATCTAGGTTCACTAGCGGGCACTTGTACTATGTAGGTTAATTAGCGGACACTTGGACGATCTAGGTTAACTAGCGGGTACTTGGATTATGTAGGTTAACTAGCGGGCCCTTGAACTATGTAGATTAACTAGCGGGCACTTGGACTATGTAGGTTCCCTAGCGGGCACTTGGACTCTGTATGTTCCCTACGGACACTTGAACTATGTAAGTTAACTACCGGGCACTTGGACTATGTAGGTTAACTAGCGGGCCCTTGGACTATCTAGTTTACCTAGCGGGCACTTGGACTATGTAGGTTAATTACCGGGTACTTCCATTATCTAGATTACCGAAAGGGCATTTGGACTATGTTGGTAACCTAGCGGGCACTTGGAGAGTCTAGGTTACCTAGCTGGCACTTGGACTTCTAGGGTAACGAACGGGCACTTGGACTATGTATGTTTCATAGGGGGCACTTGGACTATCTAGGTTAGGTAACAGGCACTTGGACTATCTAGGTTTCTGATCGGGCACTTGTACGATCTAGGTTAACTATAGGGCACTTGAACTATCTAGGTTAACTAGCGTGCACTTGGACTATCTAGGTTTCTTAGCGGGTACTTGGACTATGTAGGTTAACTAGTGGGCCCTTGAACTATGTAGAATAACTAGCGGCAATTGGACTATCTACGTTAACTAGTGGGCACTTGGACTATGTAGATACCCTAGCGGGCATTTGGACTATATAGATAACCTAGCGGGCACTTAGACTTTGTAGGTTACCTAGCGGCACATGGACTATCTAGGTTACCTACCTGGCACTTGAACTATCTACGTTATAGCGGGATCTTGGAGTATGTAGGTTACCTAGCGGGCTGTTGGACTATCTAGGTTACCAAGCGGGCACTTGGACCATCTAGGTTAACTAACGGGCACTTGGACTGTGTAGGTTCCCTAGCGGGCCCTTGGACTATGTAAGTTCCCTAGCGGGCACTTGGACTATGTGGGTTTCCTGGCGGGCATTTGGACGTTCTAGGTTACCTAACGGGCACTTGGACTATGTACGTTCCCTAGTGGGCACTTGGATTATGTAGGTTCCCTATCGGGCACTTGGATTATGTAGAATAACTAGAGGGCATTTGGACTATGTAGGTTACCTAGCGGGCACTTGGACGATGTAGGTACGCTATCGGGCACTTGGAAAATGTAGGTTAACTAGGGGGCATTAGGACTATGTAGGTTACCTAGGGGGCCCTTAGACTATCTAGGTTACCTAGCGGGCATTTGGACTATGTAGGCTCCCTAGCGGGCATTTGGACTATGTAGGCTCCCTAGCGGTCATTTGGACTATATAGATTACCTAGCAGGCACTTAGAATTCGTAGGTTACCTAGCGGGCACTTGGACTATCTAGGTTACCTAGCGGGCACTTGGACTATCTAGGTTACCAAGCTGGCACTTGAACTATCTACGTTACCTAGCGGGTACTTGGATTATGTAGGTTACCTACCGGGCTGTTGGACTATCTAGGTTACCAAGCAGGCACTTGGACTATCTAGGTTATCTAACGGGCACTTGGACTGTGTAGGTTCCCTAGAGGGCCCTTGGACTATGTAAGTTCCCAAGCGGGCACTTGGACTATGTGGGTTTCCTGGCGGGCATTTGGACTTTCTAGGTTACCTAACGGACACTTGGACTATGTACGTTCCCTAGCGGGCACTTGGATTATGTAGGTTCACTATCGGGCACTTGGACTATGTAGAATAACTAGAGGGCATCTGGATTATGTAGGTTACCTAGCGGGCACTTGGACTATGTAGGTTCCCTATCGAGCACTTGGAAAATGTAGGTTAACTACGGGGCACTAGGACTATGTAGGTTACCTAGCGGGCCCTTAGACTATCTAGGTTACCTAGCGGGCATTTGGACTATGTAGGCTCCCTAGCGGTCATTTGGACTATATAGATTACCTAGCAGGCACTTAGAATTCGTAGGTTGCCTAGCGGGCACTTGGACTATCTAGGTTACCTAGCGGGCACTTGGACTATCTAGGTTACCAAGCTGGCACTTGAACTATCTACGTTACCTAGCGGGTACTTGGATTACGTAGGTTACCTACCGGGCTGTTGGACTATCTAGGTTACCAAGCGGGCACTTGGACTATCTAGATTAACTAACGGGCACTTGGACTGTGTAGGTACCCTAGCGGGCCCTTGGACTATGTAAGTTCCCAAGCGGGCACTTGGACTATGTGGGTTTCCTGGCGGGCATTTGGACTTTCTAGGTTACCTAACGGGCATTTGGACTATGTACGTTCCCTAGCGGGCACTTGGATTATGTAGGTTCCCTAGCGGGCACTTGGACTCTGTATGTTCCCTACGGACACTTGAACTATGTAAGTTAACTACCGGGCACTTGGACTATGTACGTTAACTAGCGGGCCCTTGGACTATCTAGGTTACCTAGCGGGCACTTGGACTATGTAGGTTAACTAACGGGCACTTGCACTATCTAGGTTACCAACGGACATTTGGACTATGTAGGTAACCTAGCGGGCAATTGGAGAGTCTAGGTAACCTAGTGGGCACTTGGACTTCTAGGTTAACGAATGGGCACTTGGACTATGTATGTTGCATAGCGGGCAATTGGACTATCTAAGTTAGGTAATGGGCACTTGGACTATCTAGGTTTCTTAGCGGGCACTTGGACGATCTAGGTTAACTAGAGGGCACTTGGACTATTTAGGTTAGGTAACGGGCACTTGGACTATCTAGGTTTCTTAGTGGGTACTTGGACTATGTAGGTTAACTAGTGGGCCCTTGAACTATGTAGAATAACTAGCGGCACTTGGACTATCTACGTTAACTAGCAGGCCCTTGGACTATGTAGATACCCTAGCGGGCATTTGGACTATATAGATAACCTAGCGGGCACTTTGACTTTGTAGGTTACCTAGCGGGCACTTGGACTATATAGATAAACTAGCGGGCACTTAGAATCTGTAGGTTACCTAGCGGGCACTTGAAATATCTAGGTTACCTAGCTGGCACTTGAAATATATACGTTACCTAGCGGGTTCTTGGAGTATGTAGGTTACCAAGCGGTCTGTTGGACTATCTAGGTTACCAAGCGGGCACTTGGACTATCTAGGTTAACTCACGGGCACTTGGACTATGTAGGTAACCTAGTGGTCACTTGAAATGTCTAGGTTACATAGCGGGCACTTGGACTATGTAGGTTAACTAGCGGGCCCTTGGACGATGTAGGTTAACTAGCGGGCCCTTGGACTATGTAGGTTAACTAGCGGGCCCTTGGACTATGTAGGTTACCTAGTGGGCACTTGGACGATCTAGGTTAACTAGCGGGCCCTTGGACTATGTAGATTCCCTAGCGGGCACTTGGACTATGTATGTTCTAGAGAGGGCACTTGGACTATGTAGGTTTCCTACCAGTCACTTGGACTATGTAGGTTCCAGAGCGGACACCTAGACTATCTAGGTTCACTAGCGGGCACTTGTACTATGTAGGTTAATTAGCGGACACTTGGACGATCTAGGTTAACTAGCGGGTACTTGGATTATGTAGGTTAACTAGCGGGCCCTTGAACTATGTAGATTAACTAGCGGGCACTTGGACTATGTAGGTTCCCTAGCGGGCACTTGGACTCTGTATGTTCCCTACGGACACTTGAACTATGTAAGTTAACTACCGGGCACTTGGACTATGTAGGTTAACTAGCGGGCCCTTGGACTATCTAGTTTACCTAGCGGGCACTTGGACTATGTAGGTTAATTACCGGGTACTTCCATTATCTAGATTACCGAAAGGGCATTTGGACTATGTTGGTAACCTAGCGGGCACTTGGAGAGTCTAGGTTACCTAGCTGGCACTTGGACTTCTAGGGTAACGAACGGGCACTTGGACTATGTATGTTTCATAGGGGGCACTTGGACTATCTAGGTTAGGTAACAGGCACTTGGACTATCTAGGTTTCTGATCGGGCACTTGTACGATCTAGGTTAACTATAGGGCACTTGAACTATCTAGGTTAACTAGCGTGCACTTGGACTATCTAGGTTTCTTAGCGGGTATTTGGACTATGTAGGTTAACTAGTGGGCCCTTGAACTATGTAGAATAACTAGCGGCAATTGGACTATCTACGTTAACTAGTGGGCCCTTGGACTATGTAGATACCCTAGCGGGCATTTGGACTATATAGATAACCTAGCGGGCACTTAGACTTTGTAGGTTACCTAGCGGCACATGGACTATCTAGGTTACCTACCTGGCACTTGAACTATCTACGTTATAGCGGGATCTTGGAGTATGTAGGTTACCTAGCGGGCTGTTGGACTATCTAGGTTACCAAGCGGGCACTTGGACTATCTAGGTTAACTAACGGGCACTTGGACTGTGTAGGTTCCCTAGCGGGCCCTTGGACTATGTAAGTTCCCTAGCGGGCACTTGGACTATGTGGGTTTCCTGGCGGGCATTTGGACGTTCTAGGTTACCTAACGGGCACTTGGACTATGTACGTTCCCTAGTGGGCACTTGGATTATGTAGGTTCCCTATCGGGCACTTGGATTATGTAGAATAACTAGAGGGCATTTGGACTATGTAGGTTACCTAGCGGGCACTTGGACGATGTAGGTACGCTATCGGGCACTTGGAAAATGTAGGTTAACTAGGGGGCATTAGGACTATGTAGGTTACCTAGGGGGCCCTTAGACTATCTAGGTTACCTAGCGGGCATTTGGACTATGTAGGCTCCCTAGCGGTCATTTGGACTATATAGATTACCTAGCGGGCACTTAGACTTTGTAGGTTACCTAGTGGGCACTTGGACTATCTAGGTTACCTAGCTGGCACTTGAACTATCTACGTAACCTAGCAGGTACTTGGAGTATGTAGGTTACCTACCGGACTGTTGTACTATCTAGGTTACCTAGCGGGCACTGGGACTATCTAGGTTAACTAACGGTCACTTGGACTATGTAGGTTCCCTAGCGGGCCCTTGGACTATGTAAATTCCCTAGTGGGCACTTGGACTATGTGGGTTCCCTAGCGGGCATTTGGACTATCTAGGTTACCTAACGGGCACTTGGACTATGTAGGTTCCCTAGCGGGCACTGGGATTATGTAGCTTCCCTATCGGGATCTTAGACTATGTAGGTTAACTAGCGGGAATTTGGACTATGTAGGTTACCTAGAGGCCACTTTGACTATGTAGGTTCCCTAATGGGCACTTGGAGAATGTAGGTTAACTAGTGGGCACTAGGACTATGTAGGTTACCTAGCGGGCCCTTGGACTATCTAGGTTACCTAGGGGGAACGTGGACTATGTAGGTTAACTAGTGGGCACTTGGACTATCTACGTTACTAGCAGGCACTTGGACTATGTATGTTACCTTGCGGGCACTTGGACTATGTACGTTTCCTAGCGGGTACTTGGACTATGTAGGTTCCCTATCGTTCACTTGGACTATGTAGGTAACCTAGTGGTCACTTGAACTGTCTAGGTTACCTAGCGGGCACTTGGACTTTGTAGGTTAACTAGCGAGCACTTGGACTATCTAGGTTAACTAGCGGGCACTTGGACTATTAGGGTCCCTAGCGGGCATTTGAACTATATAGGTTACCTAGCGGGCACTTGGACTATGTAGGTTAACGAACAGGCACTTGGACTATGTAGGTAACCTAGTGTTCACTTGAACTGTCTAGGTTCCCTAGCAGGCAATTGGACTATGTAGGTTCCAGAGCGGGCACTTGGACTAACTAGATTCCCTAGCGGGCACTTGTACTATATAGGTTACCAAACTGGCACTTGGACTATGTAGGTTAACGAACGGGCACTTGGACTATGTAGGTAACCTGGTGGTCACTTGAAATGTCTAGGTTACCTAGCGGGCACTTGGAGTATATAGGTTAACTAGTGGGCACTTGGACTATCTAGGTTAACTAGTGGGCCCTTGGACGATGTAGGTTAACTAGTGGGCCCTTGGACTATGTAGGTTAACTAAGGGGCCCTTGGACTATCTATGTTACATAGCGGGCAATTGGACTATATAAGTTACCTAGAGGGCACTTGGACTATGTAAGTTACCTAGTGGGCACTTGGACGATCTAGGTTAACTAGCGGGCACTTGGACTATCAAAGTTAACAAGTGAGCCCTTGGACTTTGTAGGTTAACTAGCGGGCCCCTGGATTATCTAGGTTCCCTAGCGGGCACTTGGACTCTGTATGTTCCCTACGGACACTTGAACAATGTAAGTTAACTACTGGGCACTTGGACTATGTAGGTTAACTAGCGGGCCCTTGGACTATCTAGGTTACCAAACGGACATTTGGACTATGTAGGTAACCTAGCGGGCACTTGGAGAGTCTAGGTAACCTAGCAGGCACTAGGACTTCTAGGTTAACGAACGGGCACTTGGACTATGTATGTTGCATAGCGGGCAATTGGACTATCTAGGTTAGGTAACGGACACTTGGACGATCTAGGTTTCTTAGCGGGCACTTGGACGATCTAGGTTATCTAGAGGGCACTTGGACTATCTAGGTTAGGTAACGGGCACTTGGACTATCTAGGTTTCTTAGTGGGTACTTGGACTATGTAGGTTAACTAGCGGGAATTTGGACTATGTAGGTTACCTAGCGGGCACTTTGACTATGTAGGTTCCCTATCGGGCACTTGGAGAATATAGGTTAACTAGGGGGCACTAGGACTAGTAGGTTACCTACCGGGCCCTTGGACTATCTAGGTTACCTAGCTGGCACTTGAACTATCTACGTTACCTAGCGGGTACTTGGATTATGTAGGTTACCTACCGGGCTTTTGGACTATCTAGGTTAACTAACGGGCACTTGAACTGTGTAGGTTCCCTAGCGGGCCCTTGGTCTATGTAAGTTCCCTAGCGGGCACTTGGACTATGTGGGTTTCCTGGCGGGCATTTGGATGTTCTAGGTTACCTAACGGGCACTTGGACTATGCACGTTCCCTAGCAGGCACTTGGATTATGTAGATTCCCTATCGGGCACTTGGACTATGTAGGTTAACTAGAGGGCATTTGGACTATGTATGTTACCTTGCGGGCACTTGGACTATGTAGATTCCCTATCGGGCACTTGGAAAATGTAGGTTAACTAGGGGGCACTAGGACTATGTAGGTTACCTAGCGGGCCCATAGACTATCTAGGTTACCTAGCGGGCATTTGGACTATGTAGGCTCCCTAGCCGTCATTTGGACTATATAGATTACCTAGTAGGCACTTAGACTTTGTAGGTTACCTAGCGGGCACTTGGACTATCTAGGTTACCTAGCTGGCACTTGAACTATCTACGTTACCTAGCGGGTACTTGGATTATGTAGGTTACCTACCGGGCTGTTGGACTATCTAGGTTACCAAGCGGGCACTTGGACTATCTAGGTTAACTAACGGGCACTTGGACTGTGTAGGTTCCCTAGAGGGCCCTTGGACTATGTAAGTTCCCAAGCGGGCACTTGGACTATGTGGGTTTCCTGGCGTGCATTTGGACGTTCTAGGTTACCTAACGGGCACTTGGACTATGTACGTTCCCTAGCGGGCACTTGGATTATGTAGGTTCCCTATCGGGCACTTGGACTATGTAGAATAACTAGAGGGCATTTGGACTATGTAGGTTACCTAGCGGGCACTTGGACTATGTAGGTTCCCTATCGAGCACTTGGAAAATGTAGGTTAACTAAGGGGCACTAGGACTATGTATGTTACCTAGCGGGCCCTTAGACTATCTATGTTACCTAGCGGGCATTTGGACTATGTAGGCTCCCTAGCGGTCATTTGGACTATATAGATTACCTAGCAGGCACTTAGACTTTGTAGGTTACCTAGCGGGCACTTGGACTATATAGATAACCTAGCGGGCACTTAGACTCTGTAGGTTACCTAGCGGGCACTTGAACTATCTAGGTTACCTAGCTGGCACTTGAAATATCTACGTTACCTAGCGTGTTCTTGGAGTATGTAGGTTACCTAGCGGTCTGTTGGACTATCTAGGTTACCAAGCGGGCACTTGGACTATCTAGGTTAACTAACGGGCACTTGGACTATGGAGGTTCCCTAGCGGGCCCTTGGACTATGTAAGTTCCCTATCGGGCACATGGACTAGGTAGGTTCCCTAGCGGGCACTTGGTCTATCTAGGTTAACTACCGGGCAGTTGGGGTATCTAGGTTAACTAGCGAGCACTTGGACTATCTAGGATAACTAGCGGGCACTTGGATTATTAGGGTCCCTATCGGGCATTTGGACTATATAGGTTACCTAGCGGGCACTTGGACTATGTAGGTTAACTAGCGGTCCCTTGGACGATGTAGGTTAACTAGCGGGCCAGTGGACTATGTAGGTTAACTAGCGGGCCCTTGGACTATGTAGGTTAACTAGCATGCACTTGGACGATCTAGGTTAACTAGCGGGTACTTGGACTATGTAGGTTAACTAGCGGGCCCTTGGACTATCTAGGTTACCTAGCGGGCACTTGGACTATGTAGGTTAACTAACGGGCACTTGCACTATCTAGGTTACCAAACGGGCATTTGGACTATGTAGGTAACCTAGCGGGCACTTGGAGAGTCTAGGTAACCTAGCTGGCACTTGGACTTCTAGGTTAACGAATGGGCACTTGGACTATGTATGTTGCATAGCAGGCAATTGGACTATCTAGTTAGGTAACGGGCACTTGGACGATCTAGGTTTTTTAGAGGGCACTTGGACGATCAAGGTTAACTAGAGGGCACTTGGACTATCTAGGTTAGGTAATGGGCACTTGGACTATCTAGGTTTCTTAGTGGGTACTTGGACTATGTAGGTTAACTAGTGGGCCCTTGAATTATGTAGATTAACTAGCGGCACTTGAACTATCTACGTTAACTAACGGGCCCTTGGACTATGTAGATTCCCTAGCGGGCACTTGGACTATGTATGTTCCAGAGCGGGCACTTCGACTATGTAGGTTCCCTAGCAGGCACTTGGACTATGTAGGTTCCCTAGCGGGCACTTGGACTATGCAAATTCCCTAGGGGGCACTTGGACTATGTGTGTTTCCTGGCGGGCATTTGGAAGTTCTAGGTTACCTAACGGGCACTTGGACTATGTACGATCCCTAGCGGGCACTTAGATTATGTAGGTTCCCTATCGGGGACTTGGACTATGTAGAATAACTAGAGGGCATTTGGACTATGTAGGTTACCTAGCGGGCCCTTAGACTATCTAGGTTACCTAGCGAGCATTTTGACTATGTAGGCTCCCTAGCGGTCATTTGGACTATATAGATTACCTAGCAGGCACTTAGAAATCGTAGGTTACCTAGCGGGCACTTGAACTATCTACGTTACCTAGCGGGTACTTGGATTATGTAGGTTACCTACCGGGCTGTTGGACTATCTAGGTTACCAAGCAGGCACTTGGACTGTGTAGGTTAACTAACGGGCACTTGGACTGTGTAGGTTCCCTAGCGGGCCCTTGGACTATAAGTTCCCTAGCAGGCACTTGGACTATGTGGGTTTCCTGGCGGGCATTTGGACGTTCTAGGTTACCTAACGGGCACTTGGACTATGCACGTTCCCTAGCAGGCACTTGGATTATGTAGGTTCCCTATCGGGCACTTGGACTATGTAGGTTAACTAGAGGGCATTTGGACTATGTATGTTACCTTGCGGGCACTTGGACTATGTAGATTCCCTATCGGGCACTTGGAAATTGTAGGTTAACTAGGGGGCACTATGACTATGTAGGTTACCTAGCGGGCCCTTAGACTATCTAGGTTACCTAGCGGGCATTTGGACTATGTAGGCTCCCTAGCGGTCATTTGGACTATATAGATTACCTAGTAGGCACTTAGATTTTGTAGGTTACCTAGCGGGCACTTGGACAATCTAGGTTACCTAGCTGGCACTTCAACTATCTACGTTACCTAGCGGGTACTTGGATTATGTAGGTTACCTACCGGGCTGTTGGACTATCTAGGTTATCAAGCGGGCACTTGGACTATCTAGGTTAACTAACGGGCACTTGGACTGTGTAGGTTTCCTAGAGGTCCCTTGGACTATGTAAGTTCCCAAGCGGGCGCTTGGACTATGTGGGTTTCCTGGCGGGCATTTGGATTTTCTAGGTTACCTAACGGGCACTTGGACTATGTACGTTCCCTAGCGGGCACGTGGATTATGTAGGTTCCCTATCGGGCACTTGGACTATGTAGAATAACTAGAGGGCATTTGGACTATGTAGGTGACCTAGCGGGCACTTGGACTATGTATGTTCCCTATCGAGCACTTGGAAAATGTAGGTTAACTAGGGGGCACTAGGACTATGTAGGTTACCTAGCGGGCCCTTAGACTATCTAGGTTACCTAGCGGGCATTTGGACTATGTAGGTTACCTAAAGGGCTGTTGGACTATCTAGGTTAACTAACGGGCACTTGGACTGTGTAGGCTCCCTTCGGTCATTTGGACTATATAGATTACCTAGCAGGCACTGAGACTTTGTAGGTTACCTAGCGGGCACTTGGACTATCTAGGTTACCTAGCGGGTACTTGGATTATGTAGGTTACCTACCGGGCTATTGGACTATCTAGGTTAACTAACGGGCACTTGGACTGTGTAGGTTCCCTAGCGGGCCCTTGGACTATGTAAGTTACCTAGCGGGCACTTGGACTATGTGGGTTTCCTGGCGGGCATTTGGACGTTCTAGGTTACCTAGCGGGCCCTTAGACTATCTAGGTTACCTAGCGGGCATTTGGACTATGTAGGTTCCCTAGCGGTCACTTGGACTACATAGATTACCTAGCAGGCACTTAGACTTTGTAGGTTACCTAGCGGGCACATGGACTATCTAGGTTACCTAGCGGGTACTTGGATTATGTAGGTTACCTAACGGGCTGTTGGACTATCTAGGTTAACTAACGGGCACTTGGACTGTGTAGGTTCCCTAGCGGGCCCTTGGACTATGTAAGTTACCTAGCGGGCACTTGGAGTATGTGGGTTTCCTGGCGGGCATTTGGACGTTCTAGGTTACCTAACGGGCACTTGGACTATGTACGTTCCCTAGCGGGCACTTGGATTATGTAGGTTCCCTAGCGGGCACTTGGACTCTGTATGTTCCCTACGGACACTTGAACTATCTAGGTTCCATAACGGGCACTTGGAATATGTAGGTTCCCTATCGGGCACTTGGACTATGTAGGTTCCTCTGCGGGCACTTGGACCATGTAGGTTCCCTAGCGGGCACTTGGACTATGTAGGTCCCCTATCGGATACTTGGACTGTCTAGGTTAACTAGCGGGCAATTGGACTATGTAGGTTAACTAACGGGCACTTGCACTATCTAGGTTACCAAACGGACATTTGGACTATGTAGGTAACCTAGCGGGCACTTGGAGAGTCTAGGTAACCTAGCGGGCACTTGGACTTCTAGGTTAACGAATGGGCACTTGGACTATGTATGTTGCATAGCGGGCAATTGGACTATCTAGGTTAGGTAACGGGCACTTGTACGATCTAGGTTTCTTAGCGGGCACTTGGACGATCTAGGTTAACTAGAGGGCACTTGGACTATCTAGGTTAGGTAATGGGCACTTGGACTATCTAGGTTTCTTAGTGGGTACTTGGACTATGTAGGTTAACTAGTGGGCCCTTGAACTATGTAGATTAACTAGCGGCACTTGGACTATCTACGTTAACTACCGGGCCCTTGGACTATGTAGATACCCCAGCGGGCATTTGGACTATATAGATAACCTAGCGGGCACTTTGACTTTGTAGGTAACCTAGCGGGCACTTGGACTATATAGATAACCTAGCGGGCACTTAGACTCTGTAGGTTACCTAGCGGGCACTTGAACTATCTAGGTTACCTAGCTGGCACTTGAAATATCTACGTTACCTAGCGGGTTCTTGGAGTATGTAGGTTACCTAGCGGTCTGTTGGACTATCTAGGTTACCAAGCGGGCACTTGGACTATCTAGGTTAACTAACGGCCACTTGGACTATGGAGGTTCCCTAGCGGGCCCTTGGACTATGTAAGTTCCCTATCGGGCACTTGGACTAGGTAGGTTCCCTAGCGGGCACTTGGTCTATCTAGGTTAACTACCGGGCAGTTGGAGTATCTAGGTTAACTAGCGAGCACTTGGACTATCTAGGATAACTAGTGGGCACTTGGACTATTAGGGTTCCTATCGGGCATTTGGACTATATAGGTTACCTAGCGGGCACTTGGACTATGTAGGTTAACGAACAGGCACTTGGACTATGTAAGTAACCTAGTGGTCACTTGAACTGTCTAGGTTACCTAGCGGGCACTTGGACTATGTAGGTTAACTAGCGGTCCCTTGGACGATGTAGGTTAACTAGCGGGCCCGTGGACTATGTAGGTTAACTAGCGGGCCCTTGGACTATGTAGGTTAACTAGCATGCACTTGGACGATCTAGGTTAACTAGCGGGTACTTGGACTATGTAGGTTAACTAGGGGCCCTTGGAATATGTAGATTAACTAGCGGCACTTGGACTATCTACGTTAACTAGCGGGCCCTTGGACTATGTAGATTCCCTAGCGGGCACTTGGACTATGTATGTTCCAGAGCGGGCACTTCGACTATGTAGGTTTCTTAGCAGGCACTTGGACTATGTAGGTTCCCTAGCGGGCACTTGGACTATTCAAATTCCCTAGCGGGCACTTGGACTATGTGTGTTTCCTGGCGGGTATTTGGAATTTCTAGGTTACCTAACGGGCACTTGGACTATGTACGTTCCCTAGCGGGCACTTAGATTATGTACGTTCCCTATCGGGGACTTGGACTATGTAGAATAACTAGAGGGCATTTGGACTATGTAGGTTACCTAGCGGGCCCTTAGACTATCTAGGTTACCTAGCGGGCATTTGGACTATGTAGGCTCCCTAGCGGTCATTTGGACTATATAGATTACCTAGCAGGCACTTAGAATTCGTAGGTTACCTAGCGGGCACTTGGACTATCTAGGTTACCTAGCGGGTACTTGGATTATGTAGGTTACCTACCGGGCTGTTGGACTATCTAGTTTACCAAGCAGGCACTTGGACTATCTAGGTTAACTAACGGGCACTTGGACTGTGTAGGTTCCCTAGAGGGCCCTTGGAGTATGTAAGTTCCCAAGCGGGCACTTGGACTATGTGGGTTTCCTGGCGGGCATTTGGACTTTCTAGGTTACCTAACGGGCACTTCGACTATGTACGTCCCCTAGCGGGCACTTGGATTATGTAGGTTCCCTATCGGGCACTTGGACTATGTAGAATAACTAGAGGGCATTTGGACTATGTAGGTTACCTAGCGGGCACTTGGACTATGTAGGTTCCCTATCGAGCACTTGGAAAATGTAGGTTAACTAGGGGGCACTAGGACTATGTAGGTTACCTAGCGGGCACTTGGACTCTGTATGTTCCCTACGGACACTTGAACTATGTAAGTTAACTACCGGGCACTTGGACTATGTAGGTTAACTAGCGGGCCCTTGGACTATCTAGGTTACCTAGCGGGCACTTGGACTATGTAGGTTAACTAACGGGCACTTGCACTATCTAGGTTACCAAACGGACATTTGGACTATTTAGGTAACCTAGCGGGCACTTGGAGAGTCTAGGTAACCTAGCGGGCACTTGGACTTCTAGGTTAACGAATGGACACTTGGACTATGTATGTTGCATAGCGGGCAATTGGACTATCTAGGTTAGGTAACGGGCACTTGTACGATCTAGGTTTCTTAGCGGGCACTTGGACGATCTAGGTTAACTAGAGGGCACTTGGACTATCTAGGTTAGGTAATGGGCACTTGGACTATCTAGGTTTCTTAGTGGGTACTTGGACTATGTAGGTTAACTAGTGGGCCCTTGAACTATGTAGAATAACTAGCGGCACTTGGACTATCTACGTTAACTAGCGGGCCCTTGGACTATGTAGATACCCTAGCGGGCATTTGGACTATATAGATAAGCTAGCGGGCACTTTGACTTTGTAGGTTACCTAGCGGGCACTTGGACTATATAGATAAACTAGCGGGCACTTAGAATCTGTAGGTTACCTAGCGGGCACTTGAAATATCTAGGTTACCTAGCTGGCACTTGAAATATATACGTTACCTAGCGGGTTCTTGGAGTATGTAGGTTACCTAGCGGTCTGGTGGACTATCTAAGTTACCAAGCGGGCACTTGGACTATCTAGGTAAACTAACGGGCACTTGGACTATGGAGGTGCCCTAGCGGGCCCTTGGACTATGTATGTTCCCTATCGGGCACTTGGACTAGGTAGGTTCCCTAGCGGGCACTTGGTCTATCTAGGTTAACTACCGGGCAGTTGGAGTATCTAGGTTAACTAGCAAGCACTTGGACTATCTAGGATAACTAGCGGGCACTTGGACTATTAGGGTCCCTAGCGGGCATTTGGACTATATAGGTTACCTAGCGGGCACTTGGACTATGTAGGTTAACGAACAGGCACTTGGACTATGTAAGTAACCTAGTGGTCACTTGAACTGTCTAGGTTACCTAGCGGGCACTTGGACTATGTAGGTTAACTAGCGGTCCCTTGGACGATGTAGGTTAACTAACGGGCCCGTGGACTATGTAGGTTAACTAGCGGGCCCTTGGACTATGTAGGTTAACTAGCATGCACTTGGACGATCTAGGTTAACTAGCGGGTACTTGGACTATGTAGGTTAACTAGGGGCCCTAGGACTATGTAGATTAACTAGCGGCACTTGGACTATCTACGTTAACTAGCGGGCCCTTGGACTATGTAGATTCCCTAGCGGGCACATGGACTACGTATGTTCCAGAGCGGGCACTTCGACTATGTAGGTTTCTTAGCAGGCACTTGGACTATGTAGGGTCCCTAGCGGGCACTTGGACTATGCAAATTCCCTAGCGGGCACTTGGACTATGTGTGTTTCCTGGCGGGCATTTGGAAGTTCTAGGTTACCTAACGGGCACTTGGACTATGTACGTTCCCTAGCGGGCACTTAGATTATGTAGGTTCCCTATCGGGGACTTGGACTATGTAGAATAACTAGAGGGCATTTGGACTATGTAGGTTACCTAGCGGGCCCTTAGACAATCTAGGTTACCTAGCGGGCATTTGGACTATGTAGGCTCCCTAGAGGTCATTTGGACTATATAGATTACCTAGCAGGCACTTAGAATTCGTAGGTTACCTAGCGGGCACTTGAACTATCTACGTTACCTAGCGGGTACTTGGATTATGTAGGTTACCTACCGGGCTGTTGGACTATCTAGGTTACCAAGCAGGCACTTGGACTATCTAGGTTAACCAACGGACACTTGGACTGTGTAGGTTCCCTAGAGGGCCCTTGGACTATGTAAGTCCCCAAGCGGGCACTTGGACTATGTGGGTTTCCTGGCGGGCATTTGGACTTTCTAGGTTACCTAACGGGCACTTGGACTATGTACGTTCCCTAGCGGGCACTTGGATTATGTAGGTTCCCTATCGGGCACTTGGACTATGTAGAATAACTAGAGGGCATTTGGACTATGTAGGTTACCTAGCGGGCACTTGGACTATGTAGGTTCCCTATCGAGCACTTGGAAAATGTAGGTTAACTAGGGGGCACTAGGACTATGTATGTTACCTAGCGGGCCCTTAGACTATCTAGGTTACCTAGCGGGCATTTGGACTATGTAGGCTCCCTAGCGGTCATTTGGACTATATAGATTACCTAGCAGGCACTTAGAATTCGTAGGTTGCCTAGCGGGCACTTGGACTATCTAGGTTACCTAGCGGGCACTTGGACTATCTAGGTTACCAAGCTGGCACTTGAACTATCTACGTTACCTAGCGGGTACTTGGATTACGTAGGTTACCTACCGGGCTGTTGGACTATCTAGGTTACGAAGCGGGCACTTGGACTATCTAGGTTAACTAACGGGCACTTGGACTGGGTAGGTATCCTAGCGGGCCCTTGGACTATGTAAGTTCCCAAGCGGGCACTTGGACTATGTGGGTTTCCTGGCGGGCATTTGGACTTTCTAGGTTACCTAACGGGCACTTGGACTATGTACGTTCCCTAGCGGGCACTTGGATTATGTAGGTTCCCTAGCGGGCACTTGGACTCTGTATGTTCCCTACGGACACTTGAACTATGTAAGTTAACTACCGGGCACTTGGACTATGTAGGTTAACTAGCGGGCCCTTGGACTATCTAGGTTACCTAGCGGGCACTTGGACTATGTAGGTTAACTAACGGGCACTTGCACTATCTAGGTTACCAAACGGACATTTGGACTATGTAGGTAACCTAGCGGGCAATTGGAGAGTCTAGGTAACCTAGCGGGCACTTGGACTTCTAGGTTAACGAATGGGCACTTGGACTATGTATGTTGCATAGCGGGCAATTGGACTATCTAGGTTAGGTAACGGGCACTTGGACGATCTAGGTTTCTTAGCTGGCACTTGGACGATCTAGGTTAACTAGAGGGCACTTGGACTATTTAGGTTAGGTAACGGGCACTTGGACTATCTAGGTTTCTTAGTGGGTACTTGGACTATGTAGGTTAACTAGTGGGCCCTTGAACTATGTAGAATAACTAGCGGCACTTGGACTATCTACGTTAACTAGCAGGCCCTTGGACTATGTAGATACCCTAGCGGGCATTTGGACTATATAGATAACCTAGCGGGCACTTAGACTCTGTAGGTTACCTAGCGGGCACTTGAACTATCTAGGTTACCTAGCTGGCACTTGAAATATATACGTTACCTAGCGGGTTCTTGGAGTATGTAGGTTACCTAGCAGTCTGTTGGACTATCTAGGTTACCAAGCGGGCACTTGGACTATCTAGGTTAACTAACGGGCACTTGGACTATGTAGGTAACCTAGTGGTCACTTGAAATGTCTAGGTTACATAGCGGGCACTTGGACTATGTAGGTTAACTAGCGGGCCCTTGGACGATGTAGGTTAACTAGCGGGCCCTTGGACTATGTAGGTTAACTAGCGGGCCCTTGGACTATGTAGGTTACCTAGTGGGCACTTGGACGATCTAGGTTAACTAGCGGTCCCTTGGACTATGTAGATTCCCTAGCGGGCACTTGGACTATGTATGTTCTAGAGAGGGCACTTGGACCATGTAGGTTTCCTACCAGTCACTTGGACTATGTAGGTTCCAGAGCGGACACCTAGACTATCTAGGTTCACTAGCAGGCACTTGTACTATGTAGGTTAATTAGCGGACACTTGGACGATCTAGGTTAACTAGCGGGTACTTGGATTATGTAGGTTAACTAGCGGGCCCTTGAACTATTTAGATTAACTAGCGGGCACTTGGACTATGTAGGTTCCCTAGCGGGCACTTGGACTCTGTATGTTCCCTACGGACACTTGAAATATGTAAGTTAACTACCGGGCACTTGGACTATGTAGGTTATCTAGCGGGCCCTTGGACTATCTAGTTTACCTATCGGGCACTTGGACTATGTAGGTTAACTACCGGGTACTTGCATTATCTAGATTACCGAAAGGGCATTTGGACTATGTTGGTAACCTAGCGGGCACTTGGAGAGTCTAGGTTACCTAGCTGGCACTTGGACTTCTAGGGTAACGAACGGGCACTTGGACTATGTATGTTTCATAGGGGGCACTTGGACTATCTAGGTTAGGTAACGGGCACTTGGACTATCTAGGTTTCTGAGCGGGCATTTGTACGATCTAGGTTAACTAGAGGGCACTTGAACTATCTAGGTTAACTAGCGTGCACTTGGACTATCTAGGTTTCTTAGCGGGTACTTGGACTATGTAGGTTAACTAGTGGGCCCTTGAACTATGTAGAATAACTAGCGGCAATTGGACTATCTACGTTAACTAGCGGGCCCTTGGACTATGTAGATACCCTAGTGGGCATTTGGACTATATAGATAACCTAGCGGGCACTTAGACTTTGTAGGTTACCTAGCGGCACATGGACTATCTAGGTTACCTACCTGGCACTTGATCTATCTATGTTATAGCGGGATCTTGGAGTATGTAGGTTACCTAGCGGGCTGTTGGACTATCTAGGTTACCAAGCGGGCACTTGGACTATCTAGGTTAACTAACGGGCACTTGGACTGTGTAGGTTCCCTAGCGGGCCCTTGGACTCTGTAAGTTCCCTAGCGGGCACTTGGACTATGTGGGTTTCCTGGCGGAAATTTGGACGTTCTAGGTTACCTAACGGGCACTTGGACTATGTACGTTCCCTAGTGGGCACTTGGATTATGTAGGTTCCCTATCGGGCACTTGGATTATGTAGAATAACTAGAGGGCATTTGGACTATGTAGGTTACCTAGCGGGCACTTGGACTATGTAGGTACGCTATCGGGCACTTGGAAAATGTAGGTTAACTAGGGGGCATTAGGACTATGTAGGTTACCTAGGGGGCCCTTAGACTATCTAGGTTACCTAGCGGGCATTTGGACTATGTAGGCTCCCTAGCGGTCATTTGGACTATATAGATTACCTAGCGGGCACTTAGACTTTGTACGTTACCTAGCGGGCACTTGGACTATCTAGGTTACCTAGCTGGCACTTGAACTATCTACGTAACCTAGCGGGTACTTGGAGTATGTAGGTTACCTACCGGGCTGTTGTACTATCTAGGTTACCTAGCGGGCACTGGGACTATCTAGGTTAACTAACGGTCACTTGGACTATGTAGGTTCCCTAGCGGGCCCTTGGACTATGTAAGTTCCCTAGTGGGCACTTGGACTATGTGGGTTCCCTAGCGGGCATTTGGACTATCTAGGTTACCTAACGGGCACTTCGACTATGTAGGTTCCCTAGCGGGCACTTGGATTATGTAGCTTCCCTATCGGGATCTTAGACTATGTAGGTTAACTATGTAGGGAATTTGGACTATTTAGGTTACCTAGAGGGCACTTTGACTATGTAGGTTCCCTATCGGGCACTTGAAGAATGTAGGTTAACTAGGGGGCACTAGGACTATGTAGGTTACCTAGCGGGCCCTTGGACTATCTAGGTTACCTAGGGGGAACCTGGACTATGTAGGTTAACTAGTGGGCACTTGGACTATCTACGTTACTAGCAGGCACTTGGACTATGTATGTTACCTTGCGGGCACTTGGACTATGTACGTTTCCTAGCGGGTACTTGGACTAGATAGGTTCCCTAGCGGGCACTTGGTCTATCTAGGTTAACTAGCGGGTACTTGGACTATGTAGGTTAACTAGCGGGCCCTTGGACTATCTACGATACTAGCAGGCACTTGGACTATGTATGTTACCTTGCGGGCACTTGGACTATGTACGTTTCCTAGCGGGCACTTGGACTATGTAGGTTACGTAGTGGGCACTTGGACGATCTAGGTTAACTAGCGGGTACTTGGACTATGTAGGTTAACTAGCGGGCCCTTGGACTATGTAGATTAACTAGCTGCACTTGGACTATCTACGTTAACTAGCGGGCCCTTGGACTATGTAGATACCCTAGCGGGCACTTGGACTATGTATGTTCCAGAGCGGGCACTTGGACTATGTAGGTTCCCTAGCAGTCACTTGGACAATGTAGGTTCCAGGCGGGAACTTAGACTATCTAGGTTCCCTAGCGGGCACTTGTACTATGTAGGTTAATTGGCGGACACTTGGACAATGTAGGTTAACTAGCGGATACTTGGATTATGTAGGTTAACTAGCGGGCCCTTGAACTATGTAGATTAACTAGCGGGCACTTGGACTATGTAGGTTCCCTAGCGGGCACTTGGACTCTGTATGTTCTGTACGGACACTTGAACTATGTGGTTTCCTGGCCGGCATTTGGACGTTCTAGGTTACCTAGGTGGCTGTTGGACTATCTAGGTTAACTAACGGGCACTTGGACTTTGTAGATTCCCTAGCGGGCCCTTGGACTATGCAAATTCCCTAGCGGGCACTTGGACTATGTGTGTTTCCTGGCGGGTATTTGGAAGTTCTAGGTTACCTAACGGGCACTTGGACTATGTACGTTCCCTAGCGGGCACTTAGATTATGTAGGTTCCCTATCGGGGAATTGGACTATGTAGAATAACTAGAGGGCATTTGGACTATGTAGGTTACCTAGCGGGCCCTTAGACTATCTAGGTTACCTAGCGGGCATTTGGACTATGTAGGCTCCCTAGCGGTCATTTGGACTATATAGATTACCTAGCAGGCACTTAGAATTCGTAGGTTACCTAGCGGGCACTTGGACTATCTAGGTTCCCTAGCGGGCACTTGGACTCTGTATGTTCCCTACGGACACTTGAACAATGTAAGTTAACTACCGGGCACTTGGACTATGTAGGTTAACTAGCGGGCCCTTGGACTATCTAGGTTGCCTAGCGGACACTTGGACTATGTAAGTTAACTAACGGGCACTTGCACTATCTAGGTTACCAAACGGACATTTGGACTATGTAGGTAACCTAGCGGGCACTTGGAGAGTCTAGGTAACCTAGCGGGCACTTGGACTTCTAGGTTAACGAACGGGCACTTGGACTATGTATGTTGCATAGCGGGCAATTGGACTATCTAGGTTAGGTAACGGGCACTTGGATGATCTAGGTTTCTTAGCGGGCACTTGGACGATCTAGGTTACCTAGAGGGCACTTGGACTATCTAGGTTAGGTAACGGGCACTTGGACTATCTAGGTTTCTTAGTGGGTACTTGGACTATGTAGGTTAACTAGCGGGAATTTGGACTATGTAGGTTACCTAGCGGGCACTTTGACTATGTAGGTTCCCTATCGGGCACTTTGAGAATGTAGGTTAACTAGGGGGCACTAGGACTAGTAGGTTACCTACCGGGCCCTTGGACTATCTAGGGTACCTAGCTGGCACTTGAACTATCTACGTTACCTAGCGGGTACTTGGATTATGTAGGTTACCTACCGGGCTGTTGGACTATCTAGGCTAACTAACGGGCACTTGGACTGTGTAGGTTCCCTAGCGGGCCCTTGGTCTATGTAAGTTCCCTAGCGGGCACTTGGACTATGTGGGTTTCCTGGCGGGCATTTGGACGTTGTAGGTTACCTAACGGGCACTTGGACTATGCACGTTCCCTAGCAGGCACCTGGATTATGTAGGTTCCCTATCGGGCACTTGGACTATGTAGGTTAACTAGAGGGCATTTGGACTATGTATGTTACCTTGCGGGCACTTGGACTATGTAGATTCCCTATCGGGCACATGGAAAATGTAGGTTAACTAGGGGGCACTAGGACTATGTAGGTTACCTAGCGGGCCCTTAGACTATCTAGGTTACCTAGCGGGCATTTGGACTATGTAGGCTCCCTAGCGGTCATTTGGACTATATAGATTACCTAGTAGGCACTTAGACTTTGTAGGTTACCCAGCGGGCACTTGAACTATCTACGTTACCTAGCGGGTACTTGGATTATGTAGGTTACCTACCGGGCTGTTGGACTATTTAGGTTACCAATCGGGCACTTGGACTATCTAGGTTAACTAACGGGCACTTGGACTGTGTAGGTTCCCTAGAGGGCCCTTGGACTATGAAAGTTCCCAAGCGGGCACTTGGACTATGTGGGTTTCCTGGCGGGCATTTGGACGTTCTAGGTTACCTAACGGGCACTTGGACTATGTACGTTCCCTAGCGGGCACTTGGATTATGTAGGTTCCCTATCGGGCACTTGGACTATGTAGAATAACTAGAGGGCATTTGGACTATAGGTTACCTAGCGGGCACTTGGACTATGTAGGTTCCCTATCGAGCACTTGGAAAATGTAGGTTAACTAGGGGGCACTAGGACTATGTATGTTACCTAGCGGGCCCTTAGACTATCTAGGTTAGCTAGCGGACATTTGGACTATGTAGGCTCCCTAGCGGTCATTTGGACTATATAGATTACCTAGCAGGCACTTAGACTTTGTAGGTTACCTAGCGGGCACTTGGACTATATAGATAACCTAGCGGGCACTTAGACTCTGTAGGTTACCTAGCGGGCACTTGAACTATCTAGGTTACCTAGCTGGCACTTGAAATATCTACGTTACCTAGCGTGTTCTTGGAGTATGTAGGTTACCTAGCGGTCTGTTGGACTATCTAGGTTACCAAGCGGGCACTTGGACTATCTAGGTTAACTAACGGGCACTTGGACTATGGAGGTTCCCTAGCGGGCCCTTGGACTATGTAAGTTCCCTATCGGGCACTTGGACTAGGTAGGTTCCCTAGCGGGCACTTGGTCTATCTAGGTTAACTACCGGGCAGTTGGAGTATCTAGGTTAACTAGCGAGCACTTGGACTATCTAGGATAACTAGCGGGCACTTGGACTATTAGGGTCCCTAGCGGGCATTTGGACTATATAGGTTACCTAGCGGGCACTTGGACTATGTAGGTTAACGAACAGGCACTTGGACTATGTAAGTAACCTAGTGGTCACTTGAACTGTCTAGGTTACCTAGCGGGCACTTGGACTATGTAGGTTAACTAGCGGTCCCTTGGACGATGTAGGTTAACTAGCGGGCCCGTGGACTATGTAGGTTAACTAGCGGGCCCTTGGACTATGTAGGTTAACTAGCATGCACTTGGACGATCTAGGTTAACTAGCGGGTACTTGGACTATGTAGGTTAACTAGCGGGCCCTTGGACTATCTAGGTTACCTAGCGGGCACTTGGACTATGTAGGTTAACTAACGGGCACTTGCACTATCTAGGTTACCAAACGGGCATTTGGACTACGTAGGTAACCTAGTGGGCACTTGGAGAGTCTAGGTAACCTAGCGGGCACTTGGACTTCTAGGTTAACGAATGGGCACTTGGACTATGTATGTTGCATAGCGGGCAATTGGACTATCTAGGTTAGGTAACGGGCACTTGGACGATCTAGGTTTCTTAGCGGGCACATGGACGATCTAGGTTAACTAGAGGGCACTTGGACTATCTAGGTTAGGTAATGGGCACTTGGACTATCTAGGTTTCTTAGTGGGTACTTGGACTATGTAGGTTAACTAGTGGGCCCTTGAATTATGTAGATTAACTAGCGGCACTTGAACTATCTACGTTAACTAGCGGGCCCTTGGACTATGTAGATTCCCTAGCGGGCACTTGGACTATGTATGTTCCAGAGCGGGCACTTCGACTATGTAGGTTCCCTAGCAGGCACTTGGACTATGTAGGTTCCCTAGCGGGCACTTGGACTATGCAAATTCCCTAGCGGGCACTTGGACTATGTGTGTTTCCTGGCGGGCATTTGGAAGTTCTAGGTTACCTCACGGGCACTTGGACTATGTACGTTCCCTATCAGGCACTTAGATTATGTAGGTTCCCTATCGGGGACTTGGACTATGTAGAATAACTAGAGAGCATTTGGACTATGTAGGTTACCTAGCGGGCCCTTAGACTATCTAGGTTACCTAGCGAGCATTTTGACTATGTAGGCTCCCTAGCGGTCATTTGGACTATATAGATTACCTAGCAGGCACTTAGAATTCGTAGGTTACCTAGCGGGCACTTGGACTATCTAGGTTACCTAGTTGGCACTTGAACTATCTACGTTACCTAGCGGGTACTTGGATTATGTAGGTTACCTACCGGGCTGTTGGACTATCTAGGTTAACTAACGGGCACTTGGACTGTGTAGGTTCCCTAGCGGGCCCTTGGACTATGTAAGTTCCCTAGCAGGCACTTGGACTATGTGGGTTTCCTGGCGGGCATTTGGACGTTCTAGGTTACCTAACGGGCACTTGGACTATGCACGTTCCCTAGCAGGCACTTGGATTATATAGGTTCCCTATCGGGCACTTGGACTATGTAGGTTAGCTAGAGGGCATTTGGACTATGTATGTTACCTTGCGGGCACTTGGACTATGTAGATTCCCTATCGGGCACTTGGAAAATGTAGGTTAACTAGGGGGCACTAGGACTATGTAGGTTACCTAGCGGGCCCTTAGACTATCTAGGTTACCTAGCGGGCATTTGGACTATGTAGGCTCCCTAGCGGTCATTTGGACTATATAGATTACCTAGTAGGCACTTAGACTTTGTAGGTTACCTAGCGGGCACTTGGACTATCTAGGTTACCTAGCTGGCACTTGAACTATCTACGTTACCTAGCGGGTACTTGGATTATGTAGGTTACCTACCGGGCTGTTGGACTATCTAGGTTATCAAGCGGGCACTTGGACTATCTAGGTTAACTAACGGGCACTTGGAATGTGTAGGTTTCCTAGAGGGCCCTTGGACTATGTAAGTTCCCAGGCGGGCACTTGGACTATGTGGGTTTCCTGGCGGGCATTTGGATTTTCTAGGTTACCTAACGGGCACTTGGACTATGTACATTCCCTAGCGGGCACTTGGATTATGTAGGTTCCCTATCGGGCACTTGGACTATGTAGAATAACTAGAGGGCATTTGGACTATGTAGGTTACCTAGCGGGCACTTGGACTATGTATGTTCCCTATCGAGCACTTGGAAAATGTAGGTTAACTAGGGGGCACTAGGACTATGTAGGTTACCTAGCGGGCCCTTACACTATCTAGGTTACCTAGCGGGCATTTGGACTATGTAGGTTACCTAAAGGGCTGTTGGACTATCTAGGTTAACTAACGGGCACTTGGAATGTGTAGGCTCCCTAGCGGTCATTTGGACTATATAGATTACCTAGCAGGCACTTAGACTTTGTAGGTTACCTAGCGGGCACTTGGACTATATAGGTTACCTAGCGGGTACTTGGATTATGTAGGTTACCTACCGGGCTGTTGGACTATCTAGGTTAACTAACGGGCACTTGGACTGTGTAGGTTCCCTAGCGGGCCCTTGGACTATGTAAGTTACCTAGCGGGCACTTGGACTATGTGGGTTTCCTGGCGGGCATTTGGACGTTCTAGGTTACCTAACGGGCACTTGGACTATGTACGTTCCCTAGCGGGCACTTGGATTATGTAGGTTCCCTAGCGGGCACTTGTACTATGTAGGTTAATTAGCGGACACTTGGACGATCTAGGTTAACTATCGGGTACTTGGATTATGTAGGTTACCTACCGGGCTGTTGGACTATCTAGGTTACCAAGCGGGCACTTGGACTATCTAGGTTAACTAACGGGCATTTGGACTGTGTAGGTTCCCTAGCGGGCCCTTGGACTATGTAAGTTCCCAAGCGGGCACTTGGACTATGTGGGTTTCCTGGTGGGCATTTGGACTTTCTAGGTTACCTAACGGGCACTTGGACTATGTACGTTCCCTAGCGGGCACTTGGATTATGTAGGTTCCCTAGCGGGCACTTGGACTCTGTATGTTCCCTACGGACACCTGAACAATGTAAGTTAACTACCGGGCACTAGGACTATGTAGGTTAACTAGCGGGCCCTTGGACTATCTAGGTTACCTAGCAGGCACTTGGACTATGTAGGTTAACTAACGGGCACTTGCACTATCTAGGTTACCAAACGGACATTTGGACTATGTAGGTAACCTAGCGGGCACTTGGAGAGTCTAGGTAAACTAGTGGGCACTTGCACTTCTAGGTTAACGAACGGGCACTTGGACTATGTATGTTGCATAGCGGGCAATTGGACTATCTAGGTTAGGTAACGGGCACTTGGACGATCTAGGTTTCTTAGCGGGCACTTGGATGATCTAGGTTAACTAGAGGGCACTTGGACTATCTAGGTTAGGTAACGGGCACTTGGACTATTTAGGTTTCTTAGTGGGTACTTGGACTATGTAGGTTAACTAGCGGGAATTTGGACTATGTACGTTACCTAGCGGGCCCTTTGACTATGTAGGTTCCCTATCGGGCACTTGGAGAATGTAGGTTAACTAGGGGGCACTAGGACTAGTAGGATACCTACCGGGCCCTTGGACTATCTAGGTTACCTAGTTGGCACTTGAACTATCTACGTTACCTAGCGGGTACTTGGATTATGTAGGTTACCTACCGGGCTGTTGGACTATCTAGGTTAACTAACGGGCACTTGGACTGTGTAGGTTCCCTAGCGGGCCCTTGGACTATGTAAGTTCCCTAGCGGGCACTTCGACTATGTGAGTTTCATGGCGGGCATTTGGACGTTCTAGGTTACCTAATGGGCACTTGGACTATGCGCGTTCCCTAGCAGGCACTTGGATTATGTAGGTTCCCTATCGGGCACTTGGACTATGTAGGTTAACTAGAGGTCATTTGGACTATATATGTTACCTTGCGGCCACTTGGACTATGTAGATTCCCTATCGGGCACTTGGAAAATGTAGGTTAACTAGGGGGCACTTTGACTATGTAGGTTCCCTAGCGGGCCCTTAGACTATCTAGGTTACCTAGCGGGCATTTGGACTATGTAGGCTCCCTAGCGGTCATTTGGACTATATAGATTACCTAGTAGGCACTTAGACTTTGTAGGTTACCCAGCGGGCACTTGAACTATCTACGTTACCTAGCGGGTACTTGGATTATGTAGGTTACCTACCGGGCTGTTGGACTATTTAGGTTACCAATCGGGCACTTGGACTATCTAGGTTAACTAACGGGCACTTGGACTGTGTAGGTTCCCTAGAGGGCCCTTGGACTATGTAAGTTCCCAAGCGGGCACTTGGACTATGTGGGTTTCCTGGCGTGCATTTGGACGTTCTAGGTTACCTAACGGGCACTTGGACTATGTACGTTCCCTAGCGGGCACTTGGATTATGTAGGTTCCCTATC
This sequence comes from Tenrec ecaudatus, assembly GCF_050624435.1. Classification (NCBI taxonomy): domain Eukaryota; kingdom Metazoa; phylum Chordata; class Mammalia; order Afrosoricida; family Tenrecidae; genus Tenrec; species Tenrec ecaudatus. The sequence continues at coordinate 908,431 of NW_027459487.1, forward strand.
GGGCACTTGGACTATGTAGAATAACTAGAGGGCATTTGGACTATAGGTTACCTAGCGGGCACTTGGACTATGTAGGTTCCCTATCGAGCACTTGGAAAATGTAGGTTAACTAGGGGGCACTAGGACTATGTATATTACCTAGCGGGCCCTTAGACTATCTAGGTTAGCTAGCGGACATTTGGACTATGTAGGCTCCCTAGCGGTCATTTGGACTATATAGATTACCTAGCAGGCACTTAGACTTTGTAGGTTACCTAGCGGGCACTTGGACTATATAGATAACCTAGCGGGCACTTAGACTCTGTAGGTTACCTAGCGGGCACTTGAACTATCTAGGTTACCTAGCTGGCACTTGAAATATCTACGTTACCTAGCGTGTTCTTGGAGTATGTAGGTTACCTAGCGGTCTGTTGGACTATCTAGGTTACCAAGCGGGCACTTGGACTATCTAGGTTAACTAACGGGCACTTGGACTATGGAGGTTCCCTAGCGGGCCCTTGGACTATGTAAGTTCCCTATCGGGCACTTGGACTAGGTAGGTTCCCTAGCGGGCACTTGGTCTATCTAGGTTAACTACCGGGCAGTTGGAGTATCTAGGTTAACTAGCGAGCACTTGGACTATCTAGGATAACTAGCGGGCACTTGGACTATTAGGGTCCCTAGCGGGCATTTGGACTATATAGGTTACCTAGCGGGCACTTGGACTATGTAGGTTAACGAACAGGCACTTGGACTATGTAAGTAACCTAGTGGTCACTTGAACTGTCTAGGTTACCTAGCGGGCACTTGGACTATGTAGGTTAACTAGCGGTCCCTTGGACGATGTAGGTTAACTAGCGGGCCCGTGGACTATGTAGGTTAACTAGCGGGCCCTTGGACTATGTAGGTTAACTAGCATGCACTTGGACGATCTAGGTTAACTAGCGGGTACTTGGACTATGTAGGTTAACTAGCGGGCCCTTGGACTATCTAGGTTACCTAGGGGGCACTTGGACTATGTAGGTTAACTAACGGGCACTTGCACTATCTAGGTTACCAAACGGGCATTTGGACTACGTAGGTAACCTAGTGGGCACTTGGAGAGTCTAGGTAACCTAGCGGGCACTTGGACTTCTAGGTTAACGAATGGGCACTTGGACTATGTATGTTGCATAGCGGGCAATTGGACTATCTAGGTTAGGTAACGGGCACTTGGACGATCTAGGTTTCTTAGCGGGCACATGGACGATCTAGGTTAACTAGAGGGCACTTGGACTATCTAGGTTAGGTAATGGGCACTTGGACTATCTAGGTTTCTTAGTGGGTACTTGGACTATGTAGGTTAACTAGTGGGCCCTTGAATTATGTAGATTAACTAGCGGCACTTGAACTATCTACGTTAACTAGCGGGCCCTTGGACTATGTAGATTCCCTAGCGGGCACTTGGACTATGTATGTTCCAGAGCGGGCACTTCGACTATGTAGGTTCCCTAGCAGGCACTTGGACTATGTAGGTTCCCTAGCGGGCACTTGGACTATGCAAATTCCCTAGCGGGCACTTGGACTATGTGTGTTTCCTGGCGGGCATTTGGAAGTTCTAGGTTACCTCACGGGCACTTGGACTATGTACGTTCCCTATCAGGCACTTAGATTATGTAGGTTCCCTATCGGGGACTTGGACTATGTAGAATAACTAGAGAGCATTTGGACTATGTAGGTTACCTAGCGGGCCCTTAGACTATCTAGGTTACCTAGCGAGCATTTTGACTATGTAGGCTCCCTAGCGGTCATTTGGACTATATAGATTACCTAGCAGGCACTTAGAATTCGTAGGTTACCTAGCGGGCACTTGGACTATCTAGGTTACCTAGTTGGCACTTGAACTATCTACGTTACCTAGCGGGTACTTGGATTATGTAGGTTACCTACCGGGCTGTTGGACTATCTAGGTTAACTAACGGGCACTTGGACTGTGTAGGTTCCCTAGCGGGCCCTTGGACTATGTAAGTTCCCTAGCAGGCACTTGGACTATGTGGGTTTCCTGGCGGGCATTTGGACGTTCTAGGTTACCTAACGGGCACTTGGACTATGCACGTTCCCTAGCAGGCACTTGGATTATATAGGTTCCCTATCGGGCACTTGGACTATGTAGGTTAGCTAGAGGGCATTTGGACTATGTATGTTACCTTGCGGGCACTTGGACTATGTAGATTCCCTATCGGGCACTTGGAAAATGTAGGTTAACTAGGGGGCACTAGGACTATGTAGGTTACCTAGCGGGCCCTTAGACTATCTAGGTTACCTAGCGGGCATTTGGACTATGTAGGCTCCCTAGCGGTCATTTGGACTATATAGATTACCTAGTAGGCACTTAGACTTTGTAGGTTACCTAGCGGGCACTTGGACTATCTAGGTTACCTAACTGGCACTTGAACTATCTACGTTACCTAGCGGGTACTTGGATTATGTAGGTTACCTACCGGGCTGTTGGACTATCTAGGTTATCAAGCGGGCACTTGGACTATCTAGGTTAACTAACGGGCACTTGGAATGTGTAGGTTTCCTAGAGGGCCCTTGGACTATGTAAGTTCCCAGGCGGGCACTTGGACTATGTGGGTTTCCTGGCGGGCATTTGGATTTTCTAGGTTACCTAACGGGCACTTGGACTATGTACATTCCCTAGCGGGCACTTGGATTATGTAGGTTCCCTATCGGGCACTTGGACTATGTAGAATAACTAGAGGGCATTTGGACTATGTAGGTTACCTAGCGGGCACTTGGACTATGTATGTTCCCTATCGAGCACTTGGAAAATGTAGGTTAACTAGGGGGCACTAGGACTATGTAGGTTACCTAGCGGGCCCTTACACTATCTAGGTTACCTAGCGGGCATTTGGACTATGTAGGTTACCTAAAGGGCTGTTGGACTATCTAGGTTAACTTACGGGCACTTGGACTGTGTAGGCTCCCTAGCGGTCATTTGGACTATATAGATTACCTAGCAGGCACTTAGACTTTGTAGGTTACCTAGCGGGCACTTGGACTATATAGGTTACCTAGCGGGTACTTGGATTATGTAGGTTACCTACCGGGCTGTTGGACTATCTAGGTTAACTAACGGGCACTTGGACTGTGTAGGTTCCCTAGCGGGCCCTTGGACTATGTAAGTTACCTAGCGGGCACTTGGACTATGTGGGTTTCCTGGCGGGCATTTGGACGTTCTAGGTTACCTAACGGGCACTTGGACTATGTACGTTCCCTAGCGGGCACTTGGATTATGTAGGTTCCCTAGCGGGCACTTGTACTATGTAGGTTAATTAGCGGACACTTGGACGATCTAGGTTAACTATCGGGTACTTGGATTATGTAGGTTACCTACCGGGCTGTTGGACTATCTAGGTTACCAAGCGGGCACTTGGACTATCTAGGTTAACTAACGGGCATTTGGACTGTGTAGGTTCCCTAGCGGGCCCTTGGACTATGTAAGTTCCCAAGCGGGCACTTGGACTATGTGGGTTTCCTGGTGGGCATTTGGACTTTCTAGGTTACCTAACGGGCACTTGGACTATGTACGTTCCCTAGCGGGCACTTGGATTATGTAGGTTCCCTAGCGGGCACTTGGACTCTGTATGTTCCCTACGGACACCTGAACAATGTAAGTTAACTACCGGGCACTAGGACTATGTAGGTTAACTAGCGGGCCCTTGGACTATCTAGGTTACCTAGCGGGCACTTGGACTATGTAGGTTAACTAACGGGCACTTGCACTATCTAGGTTACCAAACGGACATTTGGACTATGTAGGTAACCTAGCGGGCACTTGGAGAGTCTAGGTAAACTAGTGGGCACTTGCACTTCTAGGTTAACGAACGGGCACTTGGACTATGTATGTTGCATAGCGGGCAATTGGACTATCTAGGTTAGGTAACGGGCACTTGGACGATCTAGGTTTCTTAGCGGGCACTTGGATGATCTAGGTTAACTAGAGGGCACTTGGACTATCTAGGTTAGGTAACGGGCACTTGGACTATTTAGGTTTCTTAGTGGGTACTTGGACTATGTAGGTTAACTAGCGGGAATTTGGACTATGTACGTTACCTAGCGGGCCCTTTGACTATGTAGGTTCCCTATCGGGCACTTGGAGAATGTAGGTTAACTAGGGGGCACTAGGACTAGTAGGATACCTACCGGGCCCTTGGACTATCTAGGTTACCTAGTTGGCACTTGAACTATCTACGTTACCTAGCGGGTACTTGGATTATGTAGGTTACCTACCGGGCTGTTGGACTATCTAGGTTAACTAACGGGCACTTGGACTGTGTAGGTTCCCTAGCGGGCCCTTGGACTATGTAAGTTCCCTAGCGGGCACTTCGACTATGTGAGTTTCATGGCGGGCATTTGGACGTTCTAGGTTACCTAATGGGCACTTGGACTATGCGCGTTCCCTAGCAGGCACTTGGATTATGTAGGTTCCCTATCGGGCACTTGGACTATGTAGGTTAACTAGAGGTCATTTGGACTATATATGTTACCTTGCGGCCACTTGGACTATGTAGATTCCCTATCGGGCACTTGGAAAATGTAGGTTAACTAGGGGGCACTTTGACTATGTAGGTTCCCTAGCGGGCCCTTAGACTATCTAGGTTACCTAGCGGGCATTTGGACTATGTAGGCTCCCTAGCGGTCATTTGGACTATATAGATTACCTAGTAGGCACTTAGACTTTGTAGGTTACCTAGCGGGCACTTGGACTATCTAGGTTACCTAGCTGGCACTTGAACTATCTACGTTACCTAGCGGGTACTTGGATTATGTAGGTTACCTACCGGGCTGTTGGACTATCTAGGTTACCAAGCGGGCACTTGGACTATCTAGGTTAACTAACGGGCACTTGGACTGTGTAGGTTTCCTAGAGGGCCCTTGGACTATGTAAGTTCCCAAGCGGGCACTTGGACTATGTGGGTTTCCTGGCGGGCATTTGGACTTTCTACGTTACCTAACGGGCACTTGGACTATGTACGTTCCCTAGCGGGCACTTGGATTATGTAGGTTCCCTATCGGGCACTTGGACTATGTAGAATAACTAGAGGGCATTTGGACTATGTAGGTTACCTAGCGGGCACTTGGACTATGTATGTTCCCTATCGAGCACATGGAAAATGTAGGTTAACTAGGGGGCACTAGGACTATGTAGGTTACCTAGCGGGCCCTTAGACTATCTAGGTTAGCTAGCGGACATTTGGACTATGTAGGCTCCCTAGCGGTCATTTGGACTATATAGATTACCTAGCAGGCACTTAGACTTTGTAGGTTACCTAGCGGGCACTTGGACTATCTAGGTTACCTAGCGGGTACTTGGATTATGTAGGTTACCTACCGGGCTGTTGGACTATCTAGGTTAACTAACGGGCACTTGGACTGTGTAGGTTCCCTAGCGGGCCCTTGGACTATGTAAGTTACCTAGCGGGCACTTGGACTATGTGGGTTTCCTGGCGGGCATTTGGACGTTCTAGGTTACCTAACGGGCACTTGGACTATGTACGTTCCCTAGCGGGCACTTGGATTATGTAGGTTCCCTAGCGGGCACTTGTACTATGTAGGTTAATTAGCGGACACTTGGACGATCTAGGTTAACTAGCGGGTACTTGGATTATGTAGGTTACCTACCGGACTGTTGGACTATCTAGGTTACCAAGCGGGCACTTGGACTATCTAGGTTAACTAACGGGCACTTGGACTGTGTCGGTTCCCTAGCCGGCCCTTGGACTATGTAAGATCCCAAGCGGGCACTTGGACTATGTGGGTTTCCTCGCGGCCATTTGGACTTTCTAGGTTACCTAACGGGCACTTGGACTATGTACGTTCCCTAGCGGGCACTTGGATTATGTAGGTTCCCTAGCGGGCACTTGGACTCTGTATGTTCCCTACGGACACTTGAACAATATAAGTTAACTACCGGGCACTTGGACTATGTAGGTTACCTAGCGGGCACTTGGACTATGTAGGTTAACTAACGGGCACTTGCACTATCTAGGTTACCAAACGGACATTTGGACTATGTAGGTAACCTAGCGGGCACTTGGAGAGTCTAGGTAACCGAGCGGGCACTTGGACTTCTAGGTTAACGAATGGGCACTTGGACTATGTATGTTGCATAGAGGGCAATTGGACTATCTAGGTTAGGTAACGGGCACTTGGATGATCTAGGTTTCTTAGCGGGCACTTGGACGATCTAGGGTTCACGAACGGGCATTGGACTATGCAGGTAACCTAGCGGGCACTTGTACTGTCTAGGTTACATAGCGGGCACTTGGACTGTCTAGGTTACCTAGCGGGTTCATGGACTTCTAGGTTAACGAACGGGCACTTGGACTATGTAGGTTGCCTACCGGGCACGTGGACTATCTAGGTTAGGTAACGGGCACTTGGACTATCTAGGTTACCTAGCGGGCACTTGGACTATCTAGGTTGCATAGCAGGCACTTGGACTATGTACGTCCCCTAGTGGGCACTTGGACTATCTAGGTTAACAAACGGGCACTAGGACTATCTAGGTTAACTAGCGGGCACTTGGACTATCTAGGTTAACTAGCAGGCAGTTGGATTATGAAGGATCCCTAGCGGTCACTTGGACTATGTAGGTTAATTAGCGGACACTTGCACAATCTAGGTTAACTAGCGGGTCCTTGCACTATGTAGGTTAACTAGCGGGCCCATGGATTATATAGGTTTACTAGCAGGCACTTGGACTATCTAGGTTAACTAGCGGGCACTTGGACTATGTAGTTTCCCTAGCGGGCATTTGGACTATGTAGGTTACCTAGCGAGCACTTGGACTATCTAGGTTACCTAGCAGGCACTTTGACTATCTAGGTTAACTAACGGGCACTTGGACTATGTAGGTTGCCTAGAAGGCACTTGGACTATGTAGGTTCCCTAGCGGGCACTTGGATTATGTAGGTTCCCTATCGGGCACTTGGACTATGTAGGTTACCTAGCCGCCAGTCGGACTATCTTTGTTAGCTAACAGGCATTTGGACTATTGAGGTTCCCTAGCGGGCACTTGTACTATCTAGGATACCTAGTTGGCCCTTGGACTATGTAGGTCAACTAGCGGGCCCTTGGACTATCTAGGTTAGCTAACGGGCACTTAGATTATGTAGGTTAACTAGCGGGCACTTCGAATATGTAGGTTAACTAGCGGGCCCATGGACTATGTAGGTTTACTTGCGGGCCCTTGGACTATCTAGGTTCTCTAAAGTGCACTTGGACTATTTAGGTTACCGAAAAGGCACTTGGACTATCTAGGTTACCTAGCGGGCACATGGACTATGCAGGCTAACTAGGGGGCCCTTGGACTATCTAGGTTACCTAGCGGGTACTTGAACTATCTACGTTAACTAGCGGGCACTTGGACTATGTACGTTCCCTAGCCGGCACTTGGACTATCTATGTTAACTAGCGGGCACATGGAATATGTAGGTTAACTAGCGGACACTTGCACTATGTAGGTTACCTAGCAGGCACTTGGACTATCTAGGTTAACTAGCGTGCACTTCGACTATGTAGGTTCCTTAGCGCGCACTTGGACTATCTAGGTTGCCTAGCGGGCACTTGTACTATGTTGGTTAACTAGCGTGCCCTTGGACTATCTAGGTTACGTAGCGGGCACTTGGTATATAGGTTAACTAGCGGGCACTTGGGCTATATAGGATAACTAGCGGACTCTTGCACGATCTAGATTAACTAGCGGGCCTTTGCACTATATAGGTTAACTAGCGGGCCCATGGATTATGTAGGTTTACTAGCAGGCACTTGGACTATCTAGGTTAACTAGCGGGCACTTGGACTATGTAGTTTCCCTAGCAGGCATTTGGACTATTTAGGTTACCTAGCGGGCACATGGACTATGTAGGTTACCTAGCGGGCACTTGGACTATCTAGGTTACCTAGCAGGCACTTTGACTATCTGGGTTAACTAACGGCCACTTAGAGTATGTAGGTTGCCGAGCGGGCATTTGTATTATGTAGGTTCCCTATCGGGCACTTGGACTATGTAGGTAAACTAGCGGACACTTGGACTGTCCTGGTTACCTAGCGGCACTTGGATTATCTAGGTTAACGAACGGGCACTTGGACTATGTAGGTTACTTAGCCGCCACTTGGACTATCTAGGTTATCTAACAGGCACTAGGACTATCTAGATTCCCTAGCTGGCACTTGTACTATCTAGGTTACCTAGCTGGCACTTAGATTATGTAGGTTAAATAGCGGGAACTTGGAATATGTAGGTTAACTAGCGGACACTTGCACAATGTAGGTTACCTAGCGGGCTCATGGACTATGTAGGTTTACTAGCGGGCCCTTGGACTATCTAGGTTCCCTAAAGGGCACTTGGACTATCTAGGTTACCGAACGGGCACTTGGAATATCTAGGTTACCTAGCGGGCACTTGGACTATGTAGGCTAACTAGGGGGCCCTTGGACGATCTAGGTTACCTAGCGGGTACTTGAACGATCTAGGTTAACTAGCGGGCACTTGCAGTATCTAGGTTACCTAGCGGCCACTTGGACTATGTAAGTTCCCTAGCGGCCACTTGGACTATCTATGTTAACTAGCGGGCACTTGGAATATGTAGGTTAACTAGTGGACACTTACACTATGTAGGTTACCTAGCAGGCACTTGGACTATCTAGGTTAACTAGCGTGCACTTGGACTATGTAGTTTCCTTAGCGGGCACTTGGACTATCTAGGTTGCCTAGCGGGCACTTGGATTATGTAGGTTAACAAGCGTACCCTTGGACTATCTAGGATACGTAGTGGGCACTTGGTATATAGGTTAACTAGCGGGCACTTGGACTATGTAGGTTAACTAGAGGACACTTGGACTATCTAGGTTAACTAGGGGGCCCTTGGACTATATAGGTAAACTAGCGGGCACTTGGACAATCTAGATTAACTAGCGGGCACTTGGACTATCAAAGTTAACAAGTGAGCCCTTGGACTATGTAGGTTAACTAGCGGGCCCTTGGACTATCTAGGTTACATAGCGGGCAATTGGACTATATAGGTTACCTAGAGGGCACTTCGACTATGTAGGTTACCTAGTGGGCACTTGGACGATCTAGGTTAACTAGCGGGCACTTGGACTATCAAAGTTAACAAGTGAGCCCTTGGACTATGTAGGTTAACTAGCGGGCCCCTGGACTATCTAGGTTACCTAGCGGGCACTTGAACTATGTAGGTTAACTACCGGGCACTTGCACTATCTAGGTTACCGAACGTGCATTTGGACTATATATGTTGCATAGCGGGCAATTGGACTATCTAAGTTAGGTAACGGGCACTTGGACTATCTAGGTTTCTTAGCGGGCACTTGGACGATCTAGGTTAACTAGAGGGCACTTAGACTATCTAGGTTAACTAGCATGCACTTGGACTATCTAGGTTTCTTAGCGGGTATTTGGACTATGGAGGTTAACTAGCGGGCCATTGGACTATGTAGATTAACTAGCGGCACTTGGACTATCTACGTTAACTAGCGGGCCTATGGACTATGTAGATTCCCTAGCTGGCATTTGGACTATATAGATAACCTAGCGGACACTTTGACTTTGTAGGTTACCTAGCAGCACATGGACTATCTAGGTTACCTATCTGGCACTTGAACTATCTACGTTACCTAGCGGGTTTTTAGAGTATGTAGGTTACCTAGCGGGCTGTTGGACTATCTAGGTTACCAAGCGTGGACTTGGACTATCTAGGTTAACTAACGGGCCCTTGGACTATGTAAGTTCCCTAGCGGGCACTTGGACTATGTGGGTTTCCTGGCGGGCATTTGGACTATCTAGGTTACCTAACGGGCACTTGGACTATGTAGGTTCCCTAGCGGGCACTTGGATTATGTAGGTTCCCTATCGGGCACTTGGACTATGTAGATTAACTAGAGGGCATTTGGACTATGTAGGTTACCTAGCGGGCACTTGGAGAATGTAGGTTAACTAGGGGGCACTATGTAGGTTCCCAATCGGGCACTTGGAGAATGTAGGTTAACTAGGGGGCACTAGGACTATGTAGGTTACCTAGCGGGCCCTTGGACTATCTAGGTTACCTAGGGGGAACGTGGACTATGTAGGTTAACTAGTGGGCACTTGGACTATCTACGTTACCTAGCGGGCACTTGGACTATGTACGTTACCTAGCGGGCACTTGGACTATGTACGTTTCCTAGCGCGTACTTGGACTAGATAGGTTCCCTAGCGGGCACTTGGTCTATCTAGGTTAACTAGCGAGCACTTGGACTATCTAGGTTAACTAGCGGGCATATGGACTATTAGGGCCCCTAGCGGGCATTTGGACAATATTGGTTACCTAGCGGGCACTTGGACTATGTAGGTTAACGAACGGGCACTTGGACTATGTAGGTAACCTAGTGGTCACTTGAAATGTCTAGGTTACCTAGCGGGCACTTGGACTATGTAGGTTAACTAGCGGGCACTTGGACTATCTAGGTTAACTAGCGGGCACTTGGACTATGTAGGTTAACTAGCGGGCCCTTGGACTATGTAGGTTACCTAGTGGGCACTTGGACGATCTAGGTTAACTAGCGGGTACTTGGACTATGTAGGTTAACTAGCGGGCCCTTGGACTATGTAGATTAACTAGCGGCACTTGGACTCTCTACGTTAACTAGCGGGCCCTTGGACTATGTAGATTCCCTAGCAGGCACTTGGACTATGTATGTTCCAGAGCGGGCACTTGGACTATGTAGGTTCCCTAGCAGTCACTTGGACTATGTAGGTTCCAGAGTGGGCACTTAGACTATCTAGGTTCCCTAGCGGGCACTTGTACTATGTAGGTTAATTAGCGGACACTTGGATGATCTAGGTTAACTAGCGGGTGCTTGGATTATGTAGGTTAACTAGCGGGCCCTTGAACTATGTATATTAACTAGCGGGTACTTGGACTATGTAGGGTCCCTAGCGGGCACTTGGACTATCTAGGTCACCTAGCGGGCACTTGGACTATGTAGGTTAACTACCGGGCATTTGCACTATCTAGGTTACCGAACGGGCATTTGGACTATGTAGGTAACCTAGCGGGCACTTGGACTATCTAGGTTGCATAGCAGGCACTTGGACTATGTACGTCCCCTAGTGGGCACTTGGACTATCTAGGTTAACAAACGGGCACTAGGACTATCTAGGTTAACTAGCGGGCACTTGGACTATCTAGGTTAACTAGCAGGCAGTTGGATTATGAAGGATCCCTAGCGGTCACTTGGACTATGTAGGTTAATTAGCGGACACTTGCACAATCTAGGTTAACTAGCGGGTCCTTGCACTATGTAGGTTAACTAGCGGGCCCATGGATTATATAGGTTTACTAGCAGGCACTTGGACTATCTAGGTTAACTAGCGGGCACTTGGACTATGTAGTTTCCCTAGCGGGCATTTGGACTATGTAGGTTACCTAGCGAGCACTTGGACTATCTAGGTTACCTAGCAGGCACTTTGACTATCTAGGTTAACTAACGGGCACTTGGACTATGTAGGTTGCCTAGAAGGCACTTGGACTATGTAGGTTCCCTAGCGGGCACTTGGATTATGTAGGTTCCCTATCGGGCACTTGGACTATGTAGGTTACCTAGCCGCCACTCGGACTATCTTGGTTAGTTAACAGGCACTTGGACTATTGAGGTTCCCTAGCGGGAACTTGTACTATCTAGGATACCTAGCTGGCCCTTGGACTATGTAGGTCAACTAGCGGGCCCTTGGACTATCTAGGTTCCCTAAAGGGCACTTGGACTATCTAGGTTACCAAAAGGCACTTGGACTATCTAGGTTACCTACCGGGCATATGGACTATGTAGGCTAACTAGGGGGCCCTTGGATTATCTAGGTTACCTAGCGGGTACTTGAACTATCTACGTTAACTAGCGGGCACTTGGACTATGTACGTTCCCTAGCCGGCACTTGGACTATCTATGTTAACTAGCGGGCACTTGGAATATGTAGGTTAACTAGCGGACACTTGCACTATGTAGGTTACCTAGCAGGCACTTGGACTATCTAGGTTAAATAGCGGGCACTTGGACTATCTAGGTTAAATAGCGGGCACTTGGACTATCTAGGTTCCTTAGCGCGCATTTGGACTATCTAGGTTGCCTAGCGGGCACTTGTACTATGTTGGTTAACTAGCGTGCCCTTGGATTATCTAGGTTACGTAGCGGGCACTTGGTATATAGGTTAACTAGCGGGCACTTGGACTATATAGGCTAACTAGCGGACTCTTGCACGATCTAGGTTAACTAGCGGGCCCTTGCACTATGTAGGTTAACTAGCGGGCCCATGGATTATGTAGGTTTACTAGCAGGCACTTGGACTATCAAGGTTAACTAGCGGGCACTTGGACTATGTAGTTTCCCTAGCAGGCATTTGGACTATTTAGGTTACCTAGCGGGCACTTGGACTATGTAGGTTACCTAGCGGGCACTTGGACTATCTAGGTTACCTAGCAGTCACTTTGACTATCTAGGTTAACTAACGGCCACTTGGAGTATGTAGGTTGCCGAGCGGGCACTTGTATTATGTAGGTTCCCTATCGGGCATTTGGACTATGTAGGTAAACTAGCGGACACTTGGACTGTCCTGGTTACCTAGCGGCACTTGGATTATCTAGGTTAACGAACGGGCACATGAACTATGTAGGTTACTTAGCCGCCACTTGGACTATCTAGGTTATCTAACAGGCACTAGGACTATCTAGATTCCCTAGCTGGCACTTGTACTATCTAGGTTACCTAGCTGGCACTTAGATTATGTAGGTTAAATAGCGGGCACTTGGAATATGTAGGTTAACTAGCGGACACTTGCACAATGTAGGTTACCTAGCGGGCTCATGGACTATGTAGGTTTACTAGCGGGCCCTTGGACTATCTAGGTTCCCTAAAGGTCACTTGGACTATCTAGGTTACAGAACGGGCACTTGGAATATCTAGGTTACCTAGCGGGCACTTGGACTATGTAGGCTAACTAGGGGGCCCTTGGACGATCTAGGTTACCTAGCGGGAACTTGAACTATCTAGGTTAACTAGCGGGCACTTGCACTATCTAGGTTACCTAGCGGCCACTTGGACTATGTAAGTTCCCTAGCGGCCACTTGGACTATCTATGTTAACTAGCGGGCACTTGGAATATGTAGGTTAACTAGTGGACACTTACACTATGTAGGTTACCTAGCAGGCACTTGGACTATCTAGGTTAACTAGCGTGCACTTGGACTATGCAGGTTCCTTAGAGGGCACATGGACTATCTAGGTTGCCTAGCGGGCACTTGGACTATGTAGGTTAACAAGCGTGCCCTTGGACTATCTAGGATACGTAGTGGGCACTTGGTATATAGGTTAACTAGCGGGCACTTGGACTATGTAGGTTAACTAGAGGACACTTGGACTATCTAGGTTAACTAGTGGGCCCTTGGACTATGTAGGTAAACTAGCGGGCACTTGGACAATCTAGGTTAACTAGCGGGCACTTGGACTATCAAAGTTAACAAGTGAGCCCTTGGACTATGTACGTTAACTAGCGGGCCCCTGGACTATCTAGGTTACCTAGCGGGCACATGGACTATATAGGTTACCTAGAGGGCACTTGGACTATGTAGGTTACCTAGTGGGCACTTGGACCATCTAGGTTAACTAGCGGGCACTTGGACAATCAAAGTTAACAAGTGAGCCCTTGGACTATGTAGGTTAACTAGCGGGCCCCTGAACTATCTAGGTTACCTAGCGGGCACTTGAACTATGTAGGTTAACTACCGGGCACTTGCACTATCTAGGTTACCGAACGGGCATTTGGACAATGTATGTTGCATAGCGGGCAATTGGACTATCTAAGTTAGGTAATGGGCACTTGGACTATCTAGGTTTCTTAGCGGGCACTTGGACGATCTAGGTTAACTAGAGGGCACTTAGACTATCTAGGTTAACTAGCATGCACTTGGACTATCTAGGTTTCTTAGCGGGTATTTGGACTATGGAGGTTAACTAGCGGGCCATTGGACTATGTAGATTAACTAGCGGCACTTGGACTATCTACGTTAACTAGCGGGCCTATGGACTATGTAGATTCCCTAGCTGGCATTTGGACTATATAGATAACCTAGCGGGCACTTTGACTTTGTAGGTTACCTAGCAGCACATGGACTATCTAGGTTACCTATCTGGCACTTGAACTATCTACGTTACCTAGCGGGTTTTTAGAGTATGTAGGTTACCTAGCGGGCTGTTGGACTATCTAGGTTACCAAGCGTGGACTTGGACTATCTAGGTTAACTAACGGGCCCTTGGACTATGTAAGTTCCCTAGCGGGCACTTGGACTATGTGGGTTTCCTGGCGGGCATTTGGACTATCTAGGTTACCTAACGGGCACTTGGACTATGTAGGTTCCCTAGCGGGCACTTGGATTATGTAGGTTCCCTATCGGGCACTTGGACTATGTAGATTAACTAGAGGGCATTTGGACTATGTAGGTTACCTAGCGGGCACTTGGACTATGTAGGTTCCCTATCGGGCACTTGGAGAATGTAGGTTAACTAGGGGGCACTATGTAGGTTCCCAATCGGGCACTTGGAGAATGTAGGTTAAATAGGGGGCACTAGGACTATGTAGGTTACCTACCGGGCCCTTGGATTATCTAGGTTACCTAGGGGGAACATGGACTATGTAGGTTAACTAGTGGGCACTTGGACTATCTACGTTACCTAGCGGGCACTTGGAATATGTACGTTACCTAGCGGGCACTTGGACTATGTACGTTTCCTAGCGGGTACTTGGACTAGATAGGTTCCCTAGTGGGCACTTGGTCTATCTAGGTTACCTAGGGGGAACGTGGACTATGTAGGTTAACTAGTGGGCACTTGGACTATCTACGTTACCTAGCGGGCACTTGGACTACGTACGTTACCTAGCGGGCACTTGGACTATGTACGTTTCCTAGCGGGTACTTGGACTAGATAGTTTCCCTAGCGGGCACATGGTCTATCTAGGTTAACTAGCGAGCACTTGGACTATCTAGGTTAACTAGCGGGCATATGGACTATTAGGGCCCCTAGCGGGCATTTGGACAATATTGGTTACCTAGCGGGCACTTGGACTATGTAGGTTAACGAACGGGCACTTGTACTAAGTAGGTAACCTAGTGGTCACTTGAAATATCTAGGTTACCTAGCGGGCACTTGGACTATGTAGGTTAACTAGCGGTCACTTGGACTATCTAGGTTAACTAGCGGGCACTTGGACGATGTAGGTTAACTAGCGGGCCCTTGGACTATGTAGATTCCCTAGCAGGCACTTGGACTATGTATGTTCCAGAGCGGGCACTTGGACTATGTAGGTTCCCTAGAAGTCACTTGGACTATGTAGGTTCCAGGTTGGGCACTTAGACTATCTAGGTTCCCTAGCGGGCACTTGTATTATGTAGGTTAATTAGCGGACACTTGGATGATCTTGGTTAACTAGCGGGTACTTGGATTATGTAGGTTAACTAGGGGGGCCTTGAACTATGTATATTAACTAGCGGGTACTTGGACTATGTAGGGTCCCTAGCGGGCACTTGGACTATCTATGTCACCTAGCGGGCACTTGGACTATGGAGGTTAACTACCGGGCATTTGCACTATCTAGGTTACCGAACGGGCATTTGGACTATGTATGTTGCATAGCGGGCAATTGGACTATCTAGGTTAGGTAACGGGCACTTGGACTATCTAGGTTTCTTAGCGGGCACTTGGACGATCTAGGTTAACTAGAGGGCACTTGGACTATCTAGGTTAAGTAGCGTGCACTTGGACTATCTAGGTTTCTTAGCGGGTACTTAGACTATGTAGGTTAACTAGTGGGCCCTTGATCTATGTAGAATAACTAGCGGCACTTGGACTATCTACGTTAACTAGCGGGCAATTGGACTATGTAGATGCCCTAGCGGGCATTTGGACTATATAGATTACCTAGCAGGCACTTTGACTTTGTAGGTTACCTAGCCGCACATGGACTATCTAGGTTACCTAGCTGGCGCTTGAACTATCTACGTTATAGCGGGATCTTGGAGTATGAAGGTTACCTACCGGGCTGTTGGACTATCTAGGTTACCAAGCAGGCCCTTGGACTATCTAGGTTAACTAACGGGCACTTGGACTGTGTAGGTTCCCTAGCGGGCCCTTGGACTATGTAAGTTCCCTAGCGGGCACTTGGACTATGTGGGTTTCCTGGCGGGCATTTGGACTTTCTAGGTTACCTAACGGGCACTTGGACTATGTACGTTCCCTAGCGGGCACTTGGATTATGTAGGTTCCCTATCGGTCACTTGGACTATGTAGAATAACTAGAGGGCATTTGGACTATGTAGGTTACCTAGCGGGCATTTGGACTATGTATGTTCCCTAACGGGCACTTGAAAAATGTAGGTTACTAAGCGGGCACTTGGACTATCTAGGTTACCTAGCTGGCACTTGAAATATCTATGTTACCTAGCGGGCACTTGGACTATGTAGGTTCCCTATCGGGCACTTGGTGAATGTAGGTTACCTAGCGGGCCCTTGGAGTATCGAGGTTACCTAGGGGGAACCTGGACTATGTAGGTTAAGTAGTGGGCACGTGGACTATCTATGTAACCTACCAGGCACTTGGACTATGTAGGTTAACTAGCGGGCACTTGGACTATCTAGGTTACCTAGTGTGCACTTGGACTATGTACGTTCCCTAGCAGGCACTTGGACTATCTACGTTACCTAGCGGGCACTTGGACTATGTACGTTACCTAGCGGGCACTTGGACTATGTACGTTTCCTAGCGGGTACTTGGACCAGATAGGTTCCCTAGCGGGCACTTTATCTATCTAGGTTAACTAGCGGGCACTTGGACTATCTAGGTTAACTAGCGAGCACTTGGACTATCTTGGTTAACTAGCGGGCATTTGGACTATTAGGGCCCCTAGCGGGCACTTGGACTATATTGGTAACCTAGCGGGCACTTGGACTATGTAGGTTAACAAACGGGCACTTGGATTATGTAGGTAACTTAGTGGTCACTTGAACTGTCTAGGTTACCTAGCGGGCACTTAGAATATGTAGGTTAACTAGCGGGCACTTGGACTATCTAGGTTAACTAGCAGGCCCTTAGACGATGTAGGTTAACTAGCGGGCCCATGGATTATGTAGGTTTACTAGCAGGCACTTGGATTATCTAGGTTAACTAGCGGGCACTTGGACTATCTAGGTTAACTAGGGGGCACTAGGACTATGTAGGTTAACTAGGGGGCACTAGGACTATGTAGGTTACCTAGAGGGCCCTTAGACTATCTAGGTTACCTAGCAGGCATTTGGACTATGTAGGCTCCCTAGCGGTCATTTGGACTATATAGATTACCTAGCGGGCACTTAGACTTTGTAGGTTACTTAGCGGGCACTTGGACTATCTAGGTTACCTAGCTGGCACTTGGACTATGTAGGTCAACAAGCGGGCCCTTGGATGATGTAGGTTAACTAGCGGACCCTTGCACTATGTTGGTTAACTAGCGGGCCCATGAATTATGTAGGTTTACTAGCAGGCACTTGGACTATCTAGGTTAACTAGCGGGCACTTGGACTATGTAGTTTCCCTAGCGGGCACTTGGACTATCTAGGTTACCTAGCAGGCAATTTGAGTATCTCGGTTAACTAACGGGTTCTTGGACTATGTAGGTTGCCTAGCGGGCACTTGGATTATGTAGTTCCCTACCGGGCACATGGACTATGTAGATTAACTAGCGGGAACTTGGACTGTCTAGGTTAGCTAACAGGCACTTGGACTATCTAGGTTCCCTAGCTGGCACTTGTACTATCTAGGTTACCTAGCTGGCACTTGGACTATGTAGGTCAACTAGCGGGCCCTTGGACTATCTAGGTTAGCCTACGGGCACTTAGATTATGTAGGTTAACTAGCGGGGAATTGGAATATGTAGGTTAAGTAGCGGACACTTGCACTATGAAGGTTAACTAGCGGGCCAATGGACTATGTAGGTTTACTAGCTGGCCCTTGGAATATCTAGGTTCCCTAAAGGGCACTTGGAATATCTAGGTTACCTAGCGGGCACTTGGACTATGTAGGCTAACTAGGGGGCCCTTTGACGATCTAGGTTACCTAGCGGGTACTTGAACTATCTAGGTTAACTAGCGGGCACTTGCAGTATCTAGGTTACCTAGCAGGCACTTGGATTATGTACGTTCCCTAGCGGGCACTTGGACTATCTATGTTAACTAGGGACACTTGGAATATGTAGGTTAACTAGCGGACACTTGCACTATGTAGGTTACCTAGCAGTCACTTGGACTATCTAGGTTAACTAGCGGGCACTTGGACTATGTAGGTCAACTAGCGGGCCCTTGGACTATCTAGGTTAGCCAACGGGCACTTAGATTATGTAGGTTAACTAGCGTGCACTTGGAATATGTAGGTTAAGTAGCGGACACTTGCACTATGAAGGTTAACTAGCGAGCCCATGGACTATGTAGGTTTACTAGTGGGCCCTTGGACTATCTAGGTTCCCTAAAGGGCACTTAGACTCTCTAGGTTACCGAACGGGCACTGGGACTATCTAGGTTACCTAGCGGGCACTTAGACTATGTAGGTTAACTAGCGGGCACTTGGACTATCTAGGTTAACTAGCGGGCCCTTGGACGATGTAGGTTAACTAGCGGGCCCTTGCACTATGTAGGTTAACTAGCGGGCCCATGGATTATGTAGGTTTACTAGCAGGCACTTGGACTATCTAGGTTAACTAGCGGGCACTTGGACTATGTAGTTTCCCTAGCGGGCATTTGGACTATGTAGGTTACCTAGCGGGCACTTGGACTATCTAGGTTACCTAGCAGGCAATTTGAATATCTAGGTTAACTAACGGGTTCTTGGACTATGTAGGTTGCCCAGCGGGCACTTGGATTATGTAGTTCCCTATCGGGCACTTGGACTATATAGGTTAACTAGCGGGCACTTGGCTTATCTAGGTTAACGAACGGGCACTTGGACTATGTAGGTTACCTAGCCGCCACTTGGACTATCTAGGTTACCTAACAGGCACTTGGACTATCTAGGTTCCCTAGCGGGCACTTGTACTATCTAGGTTACCTAGCTGGCACTTGGACTATCTAGGTTACCTAGCTGGCACTTGGACTATGTAGGTCAACTAGCGGGCCCTTGGACTATCTAGGTTAGCCAACGGGCACTTAGATTATGTAGGTTAACTAGCGGGAACTTGGAATATGTAGGTTAATTAGCGGACACTTGCACTATGAAGGTTAACTAGCGGGCCCATGGACTTTGTAGGTTTACTAGCCGGCCCTTGGACTATCTAGGTTCCCTAAAGGGCACTTGGACTATCTAGGTTACCTAGCGGGCACTTGGACTATGTAGGCTAACTAGGGGGACCTTTGACGCTCTAGGTTACCTAGCGGGTACTTGAACTATCTAGGTTTACTTGCGGGCACTTGCAGTATCTAGGTTACCTAGCGGGCACTTGGACTATGTACGTCCCCTAGTGGGCACTTGTACTATCTAGGTTACCAAACGGGCACTAGGACTATCTAGGTTAACTAGCGGGCACTTGGATTATGAAGGATCCCTAGCAGTCACTAGGACTATGTAGGATAATTAGCGGACACTTGCATGATCTAGGTTAACTAGCGGGTCCTTGCACTATGTAGGTTAACTAGCAGGCCCATGGATTATGTAGGTTTACTAGCAGGCACTTGGACTATCTAGGTTAACTAGCGCGCACTTGGACTATGTAGTTTCCCTAGCGGGCACTTGGACTATCTAGGTTACCTAGCAGGCACTTTGACTATCTAGGTTAACTAATGGGCACTTGGACTATGTAGGTTGCCTAGCAGGCACTTGGACTATGTAGGTTCCCTAGCGGGCACTTGGATTATGTAGGTTCCCTATCGGGCACTTGGACTATGTAGGTTACCTAGCCGCCATTTGGACTATCTTGGTTAGCTAACAGGCACTTGGACTATTGAGGTTCCCTAGCGGGCACTTGTACTATCTAGGATACCTAGGTGGCCCTTGGACTATGTAGGTCAACTAGCGGGCCCTTGGACTATCTAGGTTAGATAACGGGCACTTAGATTATGTAGGTTAACTAGCGGGCACTTGGAATCTATAGGTTAACTAGCAGGCCCTTGGACTATGTAGGTTTACTTGCGGGCCCTTGGACTATCTAGGTTCCCTAAAGGGCACTTGGACTATCTAGGTTACCTAGCGGGCACTTTGACTATGTAGGCTAACTAGGGGGCCCTTGGACTATCTGGGTTACCTAGCGGGTACTTGAACTACCTACGTTAACTAGCGGGCACTTGGACTATGTACGTTCCCTAGCCGGCACTTGGACTATCTATGTTAACTAGCGGGCACTTGGAATATGTAGGTTAACTAGCGGACACTTGCACTATGTAGGTTACCTAGCAGGCACTTGGACTATCTAGGTTAAATAGCGGGCACTTGGACTATCTAGGTTAACTAGCGTGCACTTGGACAATGTAGGTTCCTTAGCGCGAACTTGGACTACCTAGGTTGCCTAGCGGGCACTTGTACTATGTAGGTTAACTAGCGTGCCCTTGTACTATCTAGGTTACGTAGCGGGAACTTGGTATATAGGTTATCTAGCGGGCACTTGGACTATATAGGCTAACTAGCGGACACTTGCACGATCTAGGTTAACTAGCGGGTCCTTGCACTATGTAGGTTAACTAGCGGGCCCATGGATTATGTAGGTTTACTAGCAGGCACTTGGACTATCTAGGTTAACTAGCGGGCACTTGGACTATGTAGTTTCCCTAGCAGGCATTTGGACTATTTAGGTTACCTAGCGGGCACTTGGACTATGTAGGTTACCTAGCGGGCACTTGGACTATCTAGGTTACCTAGCAGGCACTTGACTATCTAGGTTAACTAACGGCCACTTGGAGTATGTAGGTTGCCTAGCGGGCACTTGTATTATGTAGGTTCCCTATCGGGCACTTGGAATATGTAGGTAAACTAGCGGACACTTGGACTGTCCTGGTTACCTAGCGGCACTTGGATTATCTAGGTTAACGAAAAGGCACTTGGACTATGTAGGTTACCTAGCCGCCACTTGGACTATCTAGGTTATCTAACAGGCACTAGGACTATCTAGATTCCCTAGCGGGCACTTGTACTATCTAGGTTACCTAGCTGGCACTTAGATTATGTAGATTAAATAGCGGGCACTTGGAATATGTAGGTTAACTAGCGGACACTTGCACAATGTAGGTTACCTAGCGGGCCCATGGACTATGTAGGTTTACTAGCGCGCCCTTGGACTATCTAGGTTCCCTAAAGGGCACTTGGACTATCTAGGTTACCGAACGGGCACTTGGACTATCTAGGTTCTCTAGCGGGCACTTGGACTATGTAGGCTAACTAGGGGGCCCTTGGACGATCTAGGTTACCTAGCTGGTACTTGAACTATCTAGGTTAACTAGCGGGCACTTGCACTATCTAGGTTACCTAGCGGGCACTTGGACTATGTAAGTTCCCTAGGGGCCACTTGGACTATCTATGTTAACTAGCGGGCACTTGGAATATGTAGGTTAACTAGTGGACACTTGCACTATGTAGGTTACCTAGCAGGCACTTGGACTATCTAGGTTAACTAGCGTGCACTTGGACTATGTAGGTTCCTTAGCGGGCACTTGGACTATCTAGGTTGCCTAGCGGGCACTTGGACTATGTAGGTTAACAAGCGTGCCCTTCGACTATCTAGAATACGTAGTGGGCACTTGGTATATAGGTTAACTAGCGGGCTCTTGGACTATGTAGGTTAACTAGAGGACACTTGGATTATCTAGGTTAACTAGTGGGCCCTTGGACTATGTAGGTTAACTAGCGGGCACTTGGACAATCTAGTTTAACTAGCGGGCACTTGGACGATCTAGGTTAACTAGCGGGCACTTGGACTATCAAAGTTAACAAGTGAGCCCTTGGACTATGTAGGTTAACTAGCGGGCCTTTGGACTATCTAGGTTACCTAGCGGGCACTTGGACTATATAGGTTACCTAGAGGGCACTTGGACTATGTAGGTTACCTAGTGGGCACTTGGACGATCTAGGTTAACTAGCGGGCACTTGGACTATCAAAGTTAACAAGTGAGCCCTTGGACTATGTAGGTTAACTAGCGGGCCCCTGGACTATCTAGGTTACCTAGCGGGCACTTGAAATATGTAGGTTAACTACCGGGCACTTGCCCTATCTAGGTTACCGAACGGGCATTTGGACTATGTAGGTAACCTAGCGGGCACTTGGACTATCTAGGTTACCTAGGGGGAACGTGGACTATGTAGGTTAACTAGTGGGCACTTGGACTATCTACGTTACCTAGCGGGCACTTGGACTATGTACGTTTCCTAGCGGGTACTTGGACTAGATAGGTTCCCTAGCGGGCACTTGGTCTATCTAGGTTAACTAGCGAGCACTTGGACTATCTAGGTTAACTAGCGGGCATATGGACTATTAGGGCCCCTAGCGGGCATTTGGACAATATTGGTTACCTAGCGGGCACTTGGACTATGTAGGTTAACGAATGGGCACTTGGACTATATTGGTAACCTAGTGGTCACTTGAAATGTCTAGGTTACCTAGCGGGCACTTGGACTATGTAGGTTAACTAGCGGGCACTTGGACTATCTAGGTTAACCAGCGGGCACTTGGACTATGTAGGTTAACTAGCAGGCCCTTGGACTATGTAGGTTACCTAGTGGGCACTTGGTCGATCTAGGTTAACTAGCGGGTACTTAGACTATGTAGGTTAACTAGTGGGCCCTTGGACTATGTAGATTAACTAGCGGCACTTGGACTATCTACGTTAACTAGCGGGCCCTTGGACTACGTAGATTCCCTAGCAGGCACTTGGACTATGTATGTTCCAGAGCGGGCACTTGGACTATGTAGGTTCCCTAGCAGTCACTTGGACTATGTAGGTTCCAGAGTGGGCACTTAGACTATCTAGGTACCGTAGCGGGCACTTGTACTATGTAGGTTAATTAGCGGACACTTGGACTATCTAGGTTCCCTAAAGAGCACTTGGACTATCTAGGTTACCTAGCGGGCCCTTGAACTATGTAGATTAACTAGCGGGTACTTTGACTATGTAGGTTCCCTAGCGGGCACTTGGACTCTGTGTATTCCCTACGGACACTTGAACTATGTAAGTTAACTACCGGGCACTTGGACTATGTAGGTTAACTAGCGGGCCCTTGGACTATCTAGGTTACCTAGTGGACACTTTGACTTTGTAGGTTACCTAGCAGGCACTTGGACTATCTAGGTTACCTAGCGGGCAATTGGACTATGTAGGCTAACTAGGGGGCCCTTTGATGATCTAGGTTACCTAGCGGGTACTTGAACTATATAGGTTACCTAGCGGGCACTTGTACTATGTACGTTGCCTAGCGGGCACTTGGACTATCTATGTTAACTAGCGGGCACTTGGAATATATAGGTTAACTAGCGGACACTTGCACTATGTAGGTTACCTAGCAGGCACTTGGGCTATCTAGGTTAGCCAACGGGCACTTAGATTATGTAGGTTAACTAGCGGGCACTTGGAATATGTAGGTTAAGTAGCGGACACTTGCACTAAGAAGGTTAACTAGCGGGCCCATGGACTATGTAGGTTTACTAGCGGGCCCTTGGACTATCTAGGTTCCCTAAAGGGCACTTGGACTATCTAGATTACCGAACAGGCACTTGGACTATCTAGGTTACCTAGTGGGCACTTGGACTATATAGGCTAGCTAGGGGGCCCTTGGACGATCTAGGTTAATTAGTGGGCCCTTGGACTATGTAGGTTAACTAGCGGGCACTTGGACAATCTAGGTAACTAGCGGGCACTTGGAAGATCTAGGTTAACTAGCGGGCAATTGGACTATCAAAGTGAACAAGTGAGCCCTTGGACTAGGTAGGTTAACTAGCGGGCCCTTGGACTATCTAGGTTACCTAGCGGGAACTTGGACTATGTAGGTAACCTAGCAGGCACTTGGACTATGTAGGTTACCTAGTGGGCACTTGGACTATCTAGGCTAACGAATGGGCACTTGGAATATGCAGGTAACCTAGCGGGCACTTGGACTGTCTAGGTTACCTAGCGGGCACTTGGACTTCTAGGTTAACGAACGGGCTCTGGACTATGTAGGTTGCCTAGCGGGCACTTGGAATATCTAGGTTAGGTAACGGGCACTTGGACTATCTAGGTTACCTAGCGGGAACTTGGACAATGTAAGTTACCTAGCGGGCACTTGGACTATCTAGATTACCTAACGGGCACTTGGACTATCTAGGTTACATAGCGGCACTTGGACTATGTAGGTTAACTAGCGAGCACTTGGACTCTACGTTATCTAGCGGACACTTGGACTATCTAGGTTACCTAGCGGGCCATTGGACTATGTAGGTTTCCTAGCGGGCACTTGGACTATCTAGGTTAACGAACGGGCACTTGGACTATGTAGGTAACCTAGCGGGCACTTGGACAGTCTAGGTTACCCAGGGGGCACTTGGACTATCTAGGTTAAGGTACGGGAACTTGGACAATGTAGGTTACCTAGCGGGCACTTGGACTATGTAGGATCCCCATCGGATATTTGGACTACGTAGGTTACCTAGCGGGCACTTGGACTATCTAGGTTAGATAGCGGGCACTTGGACTATCTAGGTTAGATAGCGCGCACTTGGACTATCTAGGTCAACTAGTGGGCCCTTGTACTATGTAGGTTAACTAGCGAGCACTTGGACTATCTAGGTTAACTAGCGGACATTGGACTATGTAGGTTAACTATCGTGCCTTTGGACTATGTAGGTTAACTTGCGGGCACTTGGACGATCTAGGTTAACTAGAGGGCACTTGGACTATCTAGGTTAACTAGCGGGCACTTGGATGATCAATGTTAACTAGCGGGCACTTGGACTATCTAGGTTAGCTAATGGGCACATCGACTAAGTACGTCCCCTAGTGGGCACTTGCACTATCTAGGTTAACAAACGGGCATTTGGACTATCTAGGTTACCTAGCGGGCACTTGTACTATCTAGGATACCTAGCTGGCACTTGGACTATGTAGGTCAACTAGCGGGCCCTAGGACTATCTAGGTTAGCTAACGGGCACTTAGATTATGTAGGTTAACTAGCGGGCACTTGGAATAGGTAGGTTAACTAGCGGGCCCATGGAATATGTAGGTTTACTTGCGGGCCCTTCGACTATCTAGGTTCCCTAAAGGGCACTTGGACTATCTAGGTTACCGAAAAGGCACTTGGACTACCTAGGTTACCTAGCGGGCACTTGGACTATGTAGGCAAACTAGGGGGCACTTGGACTATCTAGGTTACCTAGCGGGTACTTGAACTATCTAAGTTAACTAGCGGGCACTTGGACTATGTAGGTTAACTAGCGGACACTTGCACTATGTAGGATACCTAGCAGGCACTTGGACTATCTAGGTTAACTAGCGGGCACTTGGACTATATAGGTTAACTAGCGTGCACTTGGACTATGTAGGTTCCTTAGCGGGCACTTGGACTATCTAGGTTACCTAGCGGGCACTTGTACTATCTAGGATACCTAGCTGGCACTTGGATTATGTAGGTCAACTAGCGGGCCCTTGGACTATCTAGGTTAGCTAACGGGCACTTAGATTATGTAGGTTAACTAGCGGGCACGTGGAATATGTAGGTTAACTAGCGGGCCCATGGAATATGTAGGTTTACTTGCGGGCCCTTCGACTATCTAGGTTCCCTAAAGGGCACTTGGACTATCTAGGTTACCGAAAAGGCACTTGGACTATCTAGGTTACCTAACGGGCACTTGGACTATGTAGGCAAACTAGGGGGCCCTTGGACTATCTAGGTTACCTAGCGGGTACTTGAACTATCTAAGTTAACTAGCGGGCACTTGGACTATGTAGGTTAACTAGCGGACACTTGCACTATGTAGGTTACCTAGCAGGCACTTGGACTATCTAGGTTAACTAGCGGACACTTGGACTATATAGGTTAACTAGCGTGCACTTGGACTATGTAGGTTCCTTAGCGGGCACTTGGACTATCTAGGTTGCCTAGCGGGCACTTGCACTATGTAGGTTAACTAGCGTGCCCTTGGACTATCTGGGTTACGTAGCGGGCACTTGGTATATAGGTTAAAGAGCGGGCACTTGGACTATATAGAATAACTAGCGGACACTTGCACGATCTAGGTTAACTAGCGGGCCCTTGCACTATGTAGGTTAACTAGCGGGCCCATGGATTATGTAGGTTTACTAGCAGGCACTTGGACTATCTAGGTTAACTAGCGGGCACTTGGACTATGTAGTTTCCCTAGCAGGTATTTGGACTATTTAGGTTACCTAGCGGGCAGTTGGACTATCTAGGTTACCTAGCAGGCACTTTGACTATCTAGGTTAACTAACGGGCACTTGGACTATGTAGGTTGCCTAGCGGGCACTTGGATTATGTAGGTTCCCTATAGGGCACTTGGACTTTGTAGGTTAACTAGCGGGCACTTGGACTGTCTAGGTTACCTAGTGGGCACTTGGATTATCTCGGTTAACGAACGGGCACTTGGATTATCTAGGTTAACGAACGGGCACTTGGTCTATGTAGGTTACCTAGCTGCCACTTGGACTATCTAGGTTAGCTAACAGGCACTTGGACCATCTAGGTTCCCTAGCGGCCACTTGTACTACCTAGGTTACCTAGCTGGCACTTTGACTACGTAGGTCAACTAGGGGGCCCTTGGACTATCTAGGTTAGCCAACGGGCACTTAGATTATGTAGGTTAACTAGCGGGAAGTTAGAATATGTAGGTTTACTAGCGGGCCCTTGGAGTATCTAGGTTCCCTAAAGGGCACTTGGACTATCTAGGTTCCCTAAAGGGCACTTGGACTATCTAGGTTACCTAGCGGGCACTTGGACTATGTAGGCTAACTAGCGGGCCCTTTGATGATCTAGGTTACCTAGTGGGTACTTGAACTATCTAGGTTACCTAGCGGGCACTTGGATTATCTAGGTTAACGAATGGGCACTTGGAATATGCAGGTAACCTAGCGGGCACTTGGACTGTCTAGGTTACCTAGCGGGCACTTGGACTTCTAGGTTAACGAACGGGCTCTTGGACTATGTAGGTTGCCTAGCGGGCACTTGGAATATCTAGGTTAGGTAATGGGCACTTGGACTATCTAGGTTATCGAATGGGCACTTTGACTATCTAGGTTACATAGCGGCACTTGGACTATGTAGGTTAACTAGAGGGCACTTGGACTATCTATGTTAACTAGCGGGCACTTGGAATATGTAGGTTAACTAGCGGACACTTGCACTACATAGGTTACCTAGCAGGCACTTGGACTATCTAGGTTAACTAGCGGGCACTTGGACTATGTAGGTCAACTAGCGGGCCCTTCGACTATCTAGGTTAGCCAACGGGCCCTTAGATTATGTAGGTTAACTAGCGGGCACTTGGAATATGTAGGTAAAGTAGCGGACACTTGCACTATGAAGGTTAACTAGCGGGCCCATGGACTATCTAGGTTCCCTAAAGGGCACTTGGACTATCTAGGTTCCCTAAAGGGCACTTGGACTATCTAGGTTACCTAGCGGGCACTTGGACTATGTAGGCTAACTAGGGGGCCCTTTGATGATCTAGGTTACCTAGCGGGTACTTGAACTATCTGGGTTCCCTAAAGGGCACTTGGACTATCTAGGTTAACGAACGGGCACTTGGATTATCTAGGTTGCCTAGCGGGCACTTGGAATATGTAGGCTAACTAGGGGGCCCTTGGACGATCTAGGTTACCTAGCGGGTACCTGAACTATCTAGGTTAACTAGCGCGCACTTGCAGTATCTAGGTTACCTAGCGGGCACTTGGACTATGTACGTTCCCTAGCGGGCACTTGGACTATCTATTTTAACTAGCGGGCACTTGGAATATGTGGGTTAACTAGCGGACACTTGCACTATGTAGGTTACCTAGCAGGCACTTGGACTATCTAGGTTAACTAGCGGGAACTTGGACTCTCTAGGATAACTAGTGTGCACTTGGACTATGTAGGTTCCTTAGCGGGCACTTGGACTATCTAGGTTGGCTAGCGGGCACTTGGACGATATAGGTTAACTAGCGTACCCTTGGAATATCTAGGTTACGTAGTGGTCACTTGGTATATAGGTTAACTAGCGGGCACTTGGACTATGTAGGTTACCTAGAGGACACTTGGACTATCTAGGTTAACTAGTGGGCCCTTGGACTATGTAGGTTAACGAGCGGGCACTTGGACAATCTAGGTTAACTAGCGGACACTTGGAAGATCTA
Organism: Tenrec ecaudatus; assembly: GCF_050624435.1. NCBI lineage: Eukaryota > Metazoa > Chordata > Mammalia > Afrosoricida > Tenrecidae > Tenrec > Tenrec ecaudatus. The sequence goes on from NW_027459487.1 coordinate 936,827, forward strand.
GGTTAACTAGCGGGCACTTGGACTATCAAAGTGAACAAGTGAGCCCTTGGACTAGGTAGGTTAACTAGCGGGCCCTAGGACTATCTAGGTTACCTAGCGGGCACTTGGACTATAAAGGTTACCTAGCGGGCACTTGGACTATGTAGGTTACCTTGTGGGCACTTGGACTATCTAGGTTAACGAATGGGCACTTGGAAGATGCAGGTAACCTAGTGGGCACTTGGACTGTCTAGGTTACCTAGTGGGCACTTGGACTTCTAGGTTAACGAACGGGCTCTTGGACTATGTAGGTTGCCTAGCGGGCACTTGGACTATCTAGGCTAGGTAACGGGCACTTGGACTATCTAGGTTACCTAGCGGGAACTTGGACAATGTAAGTTACCTAGCGGGCACTTGGACTATCCTGGTTACATAGCGGGCCCTTGGACTATGAGGGCTAACTAGGGGGCCCTTGGACTTTCTAGGTTACCTAGCGGGTACTTGAACTATCTAGGTTAACTAGCGGGCACTTGGACTATGTAGGTTAACTAGCGGCCACTTGCACTATGTAGGTTACCTAGCAGGCACTTGGAATATCTAGGTTAACTAGCGGGAACTTGGACTATATAGGTTAACTAGCGTGCACTTGGACTATGTAGGTTCCTTAGCGGGCACTTGGACGATCTAGGTTGCCTAGCGGGCACTTGAACTATGTAGGTTAACTAGCGTGCCCTTGGACTATCTAGGTTACGTAGCGGGCACTTGGTATATAGGTTAAAGAGCGGGCACTTGGACTTTATAGGCTAACTAGCGGACACTTGCACGATCTAGGTTAACTAGCGGGCCCTTGCACTATGTAGGTCAACTAGCGGGCCCTTGGACTATCTAGGTTAGCCAACGGGCACTTAGATTATGTAGGTTAACTAGCGGGAACTTGGAATATGTAGGTTAACTAGCGGGCACTTGGACTATGTAGGTTACCTAGCAGGCACTTGGACTATATAGGTTCCCTATCAGGCATTTGGACTATGTAGGTTACCTAGCGGGCCCTTGACTATCTAAGTTACCTAGGGGGAACCTGGACGATGTAGGGTAACTAGTGGGCACTTGGACTATCTAGGTTACCTAGCAGGCACTTGGACTATGTAGGTTAACTAGCGGGCCCTAGGACTATCTAGGTTACCTAGCGGGCACTTAGACTATGTACGTTCCCTAGCGGGCACTTGGACTATCTACGTTACCTAGCGGGCACTTGGACTATGTACGTTACCTAGCGGGCACTTGGACTATGTACGTTTCCTAGCGGGTGCCTGGACTAGTTAGGTTCCCTAGCGGGCACTTGGTCTATCTAGGTTAACTAGCGGGCACTTGGACTATCTAGGTTAACTACCGAGCACTTGGACCATCTAGGTTAACTAGCGGGCATTTGGAATATTAGGGCCCCTAGCTTGCATTTGGGCTATATTGCTTACCTAGCGGGCACTTGGACTATGTAGGTTAACGAACGGGCACTTGGACTATATAGGTAACCTAGTGGTCACTTGAACTGTCTAGGTTACTAGCGGGCACTTAGACTATGTAGGTTAACTAGCGGGCACTTGGACTATCTAGGTTAACTAGCGGGCCCTTGGACGATGTAGGTTAACTAGCGGACCCTTGCACTATGTAGGCTAACTAGCGGGCCCATGGATTATGTAGGTTTACTAGCAGACACTTTGACTATCTTGGTTAACTAGCGGGCACTTGGACTATGTAGTTTCCCTAGCAGGCATTTGGACTATTTAGGTTACCTAGCGGGCACATGGACTATGTAGGTTACCTAGCGGGCACTTGGACTATGTAGGTTACCTAGCGGGCACTTGGACTATCTAGGTTACCTAGCAGGCACTTTGACTATCTAGGTTAACTAACGGGCACTTGGACTATGTAGGTTGCCTAGCGGGCACTTGGATTATGTAGGTTCCCTATAGGGCACTTGGACTTTGTAGGTTAACTAGCGGGCACTTGGACTGTCTAGGTTACCTAGTGGGCACTTGGATTATCTCGGTTAACGAACGGGCACTTGGATTATCTAGGTTAACGAACGGGCACTTGGATTATGTAGGTTATCTGGCCGCCACTTGGACTATCTAGGTTAGCTAACAGGCACTTGGACTATCTAGGTTCCCTAGCGGGCACTTGTACTACGTAGGTTACCTAGCTGGCACTTTGACTATGTAGGTCAACTAGCGGGCCCTTGGACTATCTAGGTTAGCCAACGGGCACTTAGATTATGTAGGTTAACTAGCGGGCACTTGGAATATGTAGGTTAACTAGCGGGCCCATGGACTATGTAGGTTTACTAGCGGGCCCTTGGACTATCTAGGTTCCCTAAAGGGCACTTGGACTATCTAGGTTACCTAGCGGGCACTTGGACTATGTAGGCTAACTAGGGGGCCCTTTGATGATCTAGGTTACCTAGAGGGTACTTGAACTATCTAGGTTACCTATCGGGCACTTGGACTATGTACGTTCCCTAGCGGGCACTTGGACTATCTATGTTAACTAGCGGGCACTAGGAATATGTAGGTTAACAAGCTGACACTTGCACTATGTAGGTTACCTAGCAGGCACTTGGACTATCTAGGTTACCTAGCGGGCACTTGGACTATGTAGCCTAACTAGGGGGCCCTTTGATGATCTAGGTTACCTAGCGGGTACTTGAACTATCTAGGTTACCTAGCGGGCACTTGTACTATGTAGTTTCCCTAGCAGGCATTTGGACTATTTAGGTTACCTAGCGGGCACTTGGACTATGTAGGTTACCTAGCGGGCACTTGGACTATGTAGGTTACCTAGCGGGCACTTGGACTATCTAGGTTACTTAGCAGGCACTTTTAATATCTAGGTTAACTATCGGGCACTTGGACTATGTAGGTTGCCTGGCGGGAACTTGGATTATGTAGGTTCCCTATAGGGCACTTGGACTTTGTAGGTTAACTAGCGGGCACTTGGACTGTCTAGGTTACCTAGTGGGCACTTGCATTATCTCGGTTAACGAACGGGCACTTGGATTATCTAGGTTAACGAACGGGCACTTGGATTATGTAGGTTACCTGGTCACCACTAGGACTATCTAGGTTCCCTAGCGGGCACTTGTACTACGTAGGTTACCTAGCTGGCACTTTGACTATGTAGGTCAACTAGCGGGCCCTTGAACTATCTAGGTTAGCCAACGGGCACTTAGATTATGTAGGTTAACTAGCGGGCACTTGGAATATGTAGGTTAACTAGCGGGCCCATGGACTATGTAGGTTTACTAGCGGGCCCTTGGACTATCTAGGTTCCCTAAAGGGCACTTGGACTATCTAGGTTCCCTAAAGGGCACTTGGACTATCTAGGTAACCTAGCGGGCACTTGGACTATGTAGGCTAACTAGGGGGCCCTTTGATGATCTAGGTTACCTAGAGGGTACTTGAACTATCTAGGTTACCTATCGGGCACTTGGACTATGTAAGTTCCCTAGCGGGCACTTGGGCTATCTATGTTAACTAGCGGGCACTAGGAATATGTAGGTTAACTAGCTGACACTTGCACTATGTAGGTTACCTAGCAGGCACTTGGACTATCTAGGTTACCTAGCGGGCACTTGGACTATGTAGGCTAACTAGGGGGCCCTTTGATGGTCTAGGTTACCTTGCGGGTACTTGAACTATCTAGGTTACCTAGCGGGCACTTGTACTATGTACGTTGCCTAGCGGGCACTTGGACTATCTATGTTAACTAGCGGGCACTTGGAATATATAGGTTAACTAGCGGACACTTGCACTATGTAGGTTACCTAGCAGGCACTTGGACTATCTAGGTTAGCCAACGGGCACTTATATTATTTAGGATAACTAGTGGGCACTTGGAATATGTAGGTTAAGTAGCGGACACTTGCACTAAGAAGGTTAACTAGCGGGCCCATGGACTATGTAGGTTTACTAGTGGGCCCTTGGACTATCTAGGTTCCCTAAAGGGCACTTGGACTATCTAGGTTACCGAACAGGCACTTGGACTATCTAGGTCACGTAGTGGGCACTTTGACTATGTAGGCTAACTAGGGGGCCCTTGGACGATCTAGGTTAATTAGTGGGCCCTTGGACTATGTAGGTTAACTAGCGGGCACTTGGACAATCTAGGTAACTAGCGGGCACTTGGAAGATCTAGGTTAACTAGCGGGCACTTGGACTATCAAAGTGAACAAGTGAATGGTCATTGCCAGACATGAAGTGGCAGCCGGATCAGACTGGGAAACTTCAGCTTCCATTAGACAGTGAAGATGTGAGAATCTGGTACGTACACAATTCACGGTTTCCTTAGATCCATGAAATTCCGTGTTGAATTTTAGTCAGAAAATGAAAACTCCGGAGCCGCTGTTCAGCAGGCCCGGGTGTAGCTCCCAGAGGCACACTGGTGCTCCTCTAGAATTTGGATAAAAATCGTTTTCACTGCAATAAAGAACCTTGATCAAGCCAGGTGGGTCTTGACAATCGAAATTGCTGCGTTTGCCCGGTATTCTGACAAGAACCCACCTGTGCTAGTCCATGGCGTATTCAGCACAGGAAACTGCATCGATTGAGCCAAGACAAAGGAAAGCTCAGGGACGCAGCACCCGTGTAGAAAAGCATTTGTACTTCAAAGATGAGGCCAATGAGGTGAAAGGACAAAGCCATGGCAAACACTTTTCATCATCGGCAGAATTTCACGGAGCAATATTGCTGGGAGAGAAAAGGCACCACCTGAGGGAGGCACGCTCAACAAAACTACCTAGGGCAGGAGCCGGGTTGCCCCCAGGCACTAGGCGTGTCAGGCCTCAGCATTGTAAGGAGAGTTCACTGAAGTCCCTGAGTGAAGTTTTCTCCGCTGTCCTACGTCTACGTTCCTAAAATTTACTCTGAGGTTTCTGATGATCCTGGCTTATGAACGGCCACCATTCACCGTTCTCCTTACACTCGTGCGTCTCCATCGGCCTTAAAAGAAAGGGAGGACACGCAACTGCTGGCAGGTAAATTCAGCAAAGTTTGTCTCAACACAAAAGAGACAGCTCTGTGGTGACCCGTCTTCCACGGTAAAACATTTCCTAGCGAATAAGGAATCTTCCCATCGCAATGACAATACGAGAGAATTGCCACCGATGGATTTGCCGCTGTGCCTACACATCATCTTGAGGCCATACAGTAGTGAAGCACGGGAACCCAGGCGCTTCACCCTTTACCCTAGACCAGTGAAACACTGTCTCTAAACATGCCCACATGCCTGTACCTATGCCCATTTAAAGTTAACGCTAAACCGAAATCTTCTGTCCCACTATTTTGCAGCATTTTAAAGAAGTACACTGGGAAAGATTTTTCTGCAAGGAAGGAACTGCAGGCGGCGTGGCTGAAATGAGAATATCATGCTGCACGGGCTCTTTGCCCTCAGATGTAGAAGTGTCATCAGTGGGCATCATAGAGAAACGGGACTTTAATAAGTGATCATCAACCTCTGTGAATTCCCTTTGTTCTAGACGCCTGAAATAAAGAGTTGTCCTGAGTCACATAAACCTCCACCGAGTGGTCTTTATGTGGCGCGCGAACATGCCGGTATAAGAGAATTCCGAAGAAGGCTGAACGTCCACAATTGAATGGTCATTGCCAGAAATGAAGTGGCAGCCGGATCAGACTGGGAAACTTCAGCTTCCATTAGACAGTGAAGATGTGAGAATCTGGTACGTCCACAATTCACGGTGTCTTTAGATCCATGAAATTCCGTGTTGAATTTTAGTCAGAAAATGAAAACTCCGGAGCCGCTGTTCAGCAGGCCCGGGTGTAACTCCCAGAGGCACACTGGTGCTCCTCTAGAATTTGGATAAAAATCGTTTTCACTGAAATAAAGAACCTTGATCAAGCCAGGTGGGTCTTGACAATCGAAATTGCTGCGTTTGCCCGGTATACTGACAAGAACCCACCTGTGCTAGTCCATGGCGTATTCAGCACAGGAATCTGCATCGATTGAGCCAAGACAAAGGAAAGCTCAGGGACGCAGCACCCGTGTAGAAAAGCATTTGTACTTCAAAGATGAGGCCAATGAGGTGAAAGGACAAAGCCATGGCAAACAGTTTTCATCATGGGCAGAATTTCACGGAGCAATATTGTTGGGAGAGAAAAGGCACCACCTGAGGGAGGCACGCTCAACAAAACTACCTAGGGCAGGAGCCGGGTTGCCCCCAGGCACTAGGCGTGTCAGGCCTCAGCATTGTAAGGAGAGTTCACTGAAGTCCCTGAGTGAAGTTTTCTCCGCTGTCCTACGTCTACGTTCCTAAAATTTACTCTGCGGTTTCTGATGATCCTGGCTTATGAACGGCCACCATTCACCGTTCTCCTTACACTCGTGCGTCTCCATCGGCCTTAAAAGAAAGGGAGGACACGCAACTGCTGGCAGGTAAATTCAGCAAAGTTTATCTCAACACAAAAGAGACAGCTCTGTGGTGACCCGTCTTCCATGGTAAAACATTTCCTAGCGAATAAGGAATCTTCCCATCGCAATGACAATACGAGAGAATTGCCACCGATGGATTTGCCGCTGTGCCTACACATCATCTTGAGGCCATACAGTAGTGAAGCACGGGAACCCAGGCGCTTCACCCTTTACCCTAGACCAGTGAAACACTGTCTCTAAACATGCCCACATGCCTGTACCTATGCCCATTTAAAGTTAACGCTAAACCGAAATCTTCTCTCCCACTATTTTGCAGCATTTTAAAGAAGTACACTGGGAAAGATTTTTTTGCAAGGAAGGAACTGCAGGCGGCGTGGCTGAAATGAGAATATCATGCTGCACGAGCTCTTTGCCCTCAGATGTAGAAGTGTCATCAGTGGGCATCATAGAGAAACGGGACTTTAATAAGTGATCATCAACCTCTGTGAATTCCCTTTGTTCTAGACGCCTGAAAGAAAGAGTTGTCCTGAGTCACAGAAACCTCCACCGAGTGGTCTTTATGTGGCGCGGGAACATGCGGGTATAAGAGAATTCCGAAGAAGGCTGAACGTCCACAATTGAATGATCATTGCGAGAAATGAAGTGGCAGCCGGATCAGTCTGGGAAACTTCAGCTTCCATTAGACAGTGAAGATGTGAGAATCTGGTACGTCCACAATTCGCGGTTTCCTTAGATCCATGAAATTCCGTGTTGAATTTTAGTCAGAAAATGAAAACTCCGGAGCCGCTGTTCAGCAGGCCCGGGTGTAGCTCCCAGAGGCACACTGGTGCTCCTCTAGAATTTGGATAAAAATCGTTTTCACTGGAATAAAGAACCTTGATCAAGCCAGGTGGGTCTTGACAATCGAAATTGCTGCGTTTGCCCGGTATACTGACAAGAACCCACCTGTCATAGTCCATGGCATATTCAGCACAGGAATCTGCATCGATTGAACCAAGACAAAGGACAGCTCAGGGAGGCATCACCCGTGTAGAAAAGCATTTGTACTTCAAAGATGAGGCCAATGAGGTGAAAGGAAAAAGCCATGGCAAACAGTTTTCATCATGGGCAGAATTTCACGGAGCAATATTGCTGGGAGAGAAAAGGCACCACCTGAGGGAGGCACGCTCAACAAAACTACCTAGGGCAGGAGCCGGGTTGCCCCCAGGCACTAGGCGTGTCAGGCCTCAGCATTGTAAGGAGAGTTCACTGAAGTCCCTGAGTGAAGTTTTCTCCGCTGTCCTACGTCTACGTTCCTAAAATTTACTCTGCGGTTTCTGATGATCCTGGCTTATGAACGGCCACCATTCACCGTTCTCCTTACACTCGTGCTTCTCCATCGGCCTTAAAAGAAAGGGAGGACACGCAACTGCTGGCAGGTAAATTCAGCAAAGTTTGTCTCAACACAAAAGAGACAGCTCTGTGGTGACCCGTCTTCCACGGTAAAACATTTCCTAGCGAATAAGGAATCTTCCCATCGCAATGACAATACGAGAGAATTGCCACCGATGGATTTGCCGCTGTGCCTACACATCATATTGAGGCCATACAGTAGTGAAGCACGGGAACCCAGGCGCTTCACCCTTTACCCTAGACCAGTGAAACACTGTCTCTAAACATGCCCACATGCCTGTACCTATGCCCATTTAAAGTTAACGCTAAACCGAAATCTTCTGTCCCACTATTTTGCAGCATTTTAAAGAAGTACACTGGGAAAGATTTTTCTGCAAGGAAGGAACTGCAGGCGGCGTGGCTGAAATGAGAATATCATGCTGCACGAACTCTTTGCCCTCAGATGTAGAAGTGTCATCAGTGGGCATCATAGAGAAACGGGACTTTAATAAGTGATCATCAACCTCTGTGAATTCCCTTTGTTCTAGACGCCTGAAATAAAGAGTTGTCCTGAGTCACATAAACCTCCACCGACTGGTCTTTATGTGGCGCGGGAACATGCCGGTATAAGAGAATTCCGAAGAAGGCTGAACGTCCACAATTGAATGGTCATTGCCAGAAATGAAGTGGCAGCCGGATCAGTCTGGGAAACTTCAGCTTCCATTAGACAGTGAAGATGTGAGAATCTGGTACGTCCACAATTCGCGGTTTCCTTAGATCCATAAAATTCCGTGTTGAATTTTAGTCAGAAAATGAAAACTCCGGAGCCGCTGTTCAGCAGGCCCGGGTGTAGCTCCCAGAGGCACACTGGTGCTCCTCTAGAATTTGGATAAAAATCGTTTTCACTGAAATAAAGAACCTTGATCAAGCCAGGTGGGTCTTGACAATCGAAATTGCTGGGTTTGCCCGGTATACTGACAAGAACCCACCTGTGCTAGTCTATGGCATATTCAGCACAGGAATCTGCATCGATTGAGCCAAGACAAAGGAAAGCTCAGGGAGGCAGCACCCGTGTAGAAAAGCATTTGTACTTCAAAGATGAGGCCAATGAGGTGAAAGGACAAAGCCATGGCAAACAGTTTTCATCATGGGCAGAATTTCACGGAGCAATATTGCTGGGAGAGAAAAGGCACCACCTGAGGGAGGCACGCTCAACAAAACTACCTAGGGCAGGAGCCGGGTTGCCCCCAGGCACTAGGCGTGTCAGGCCTCAGCATTGTAAGGAGAGTTCACTGAAGTCCCTGAGTGAAGTTTTCTCCGCTGTCCTACGTCTACGTTCCTAAAATTTACTCTGCGGTTTCTGATGATCCTGGCTTATGAACGGCCACCATTCACCGTTCTCCTTACACTCGTGCGTCTCCATTGGCCTTAAAAGAAAGGGAGGACACGCAACTGCTGGCAGGTAAATTCAGCAAAGTTTGTCTCAACACAAAAGAGACAGCTCTGTGGTGACCCGTCTTCCACGGTAAAACATTTCCTAGCGAATAAGGAATCTTCCCATCGCAATGACAATACGAGAGAATTGCCACCGATGGATTTGCCGCTGTGCCTACACATCATATTGAGGCCATACAGTAGTGAAGCACGGGAACCCAGGCGCTTCACCCTTTACCCTAGACCAGTGAAACACTGTCTCTAAACATGCCCACATGCCTGTACCTATGCCCATTTTAAGTTAACGCTAAACCGAAATCTTCTCTCCCACTATTTTGCAGCATTTTAAAGAAGTACACTGGGAAAGATTTTTCTGCAAGGAAGGAACTGCAGGCGGCGTGGCTGAAATGAATATCATGCTGCACGAGCTCTTTGCCCTCGGATGTAGAAGTGTCATCAGTGGGCATCATAGAGAAACGGGACTTTAATAAGTGACCATCAACCTCTGTGAATTCCCTTTGTTCTAGACGCCTGAAATAAAGAGTTGTCCTGAGTCACATAAACCTCCACCGAGTGGTCTTTATGTGGCGCGGGAACATGCCGGTATAAGAGAATTCCGAAGAAGGCTAAACGTCCACAATTGAACGGTCATTGCCAGAAATGAAGTGGCAGCCGGATCAGTCTGGGAAACTTCAGCTTCCATTAGACAGTGAAGATGTGAGAATCTGGTACGTCCACAATTCGCGGTTTCCTTAGATCCATGAAATTCCGTGTTGAATATTAGTCAGAAAATGAAAACTCCGGAGCCGCTGTTCAGCAGGCCCGGGTGTAGCTCCCAGAAGCACACTGGTGCTCCTCTAGAATTTGGATAAAAATCGTTTTCACTGGAATAAAGAACCTTGATCAAGCCAGGTGGGTCTTGACAATCGAAATTGCTGCGTTTTCCCGGTATACTGACAAGAACCCACCTGTGCTAGTCCATGGCATATTCAGCACAGGAATCTGCATCGGTTGAGCCAAGACAAAGGAAAGCTCAGGGAGGCAGCACCCATGTAGAAAAGCATTTGTACTTCAAAGATGAGGCCAATGAGGTGAAAGGAAAAAGCCATGGCAAACAGTTTTCATCATGGGCAGAATTTCACGGAGCAATATTGCTGGGAGAGAAAAGGCACCACCTGAGGGAGGCACGCTCAACAAAACTACCTAGGGCAGGAGCCGGGTTGCCCCCAGGCACTAGGCGTGTCAGGCCTCAGCATTGTAAGGAGAGTTCACTGAAGTCCCTGAGTGAAGTTTTCTCCGCTGTCCTACGTCTAAGTTCCTAAAATTTACTCTGCGGTTTCTGATGATCCTGGCTTATGAACGGCCACCATTCACCGTTCTCCTTACACTCGTGCGTCTCCATCGGCCTTAAAAGAAAGGGAGGACACGCAACTGCTGGCAGGTAAATTCAGCAAAGTTTGTCTCAACACAAAAGAGACAGCTCTGTGGTGACCCGTCTTCCACGGTAAAACATTTCCTAGCGAATAAGGAATCTTCCCATAACAATGACAATACGAGAGAATTGCCACCGATGGATTTGCCGCTGTGCCTACACATCATCTTGAGGCCATACAGTAGTGAAGCACGGGAACCCAGGCGCTTCACCCTTTACCCTAGACCAGTGAAACACTGTCTCTAAACATGCCCACATGCCTGTACCTATGCCCATTTAAAGTTAACGCTAAACCGAAATCTTCTCTCCCACTATTTTGCAGCATTTTAACGAAGTACACTGGGAAAGATGTTTCTGCAAGGAAGTAACTGCAGGCGGCGTGGCTGAAATGAGAATATCATGCTGCAGGAGCTCTTTGCCCTCAGATGTAGAAGTGTCATCAGTGGGCATCATAGAGAAACGGGACTTTAATAAGTGATCATCAACCTCTGTGAATTCCCTTTTTTCTAGACGCCTGAAATAAAGAGTTGTCCTGAGTCACATAAACCTCCACAGAGTGGTCTATATGTGGCGCGGGAACATGCCGGTATAAGAGAATTCCGAAGAAGGCTGAACGTCCACAATTGAATGATCATTGCGAGAAATGAAGTGGCAGCCGGATCAGTCTGGGAAACGTCAGCTTCCATTAGACAGTGAAGATGTGAGAATCTGGTACGTCCACAATTCGCGGTTTCCTTAGATCCATGAAATTCCGTGTTGAATTTTAGTCAGAAAATGAAAACTCCGGAGCCGCTGTTCAGCAGGCCCGGGTGTAGCTCCCAGAGGCACACTGGTGCTCCTCTAGAATTTGGATAAAAATCGTTTTCACTGGAATAAAGAACCTTGATCAAGCCAGGTGGGTCTTGACAATCGAAATTGATGCGTTTGCCCGGTATACTGACAAGAACCCACCTGTGCTAGTCCATGGCGTATTCAGCACAGGAATCTGCATCGATTGAGCCAACAGAAAGGAAAGCTCAGGGAGGCAGCACCCGTGTAGAAAAGCATTTGTACTTCAAAGATGAGGCCAATGAGGTGAAAGGACAAAGCCATGGCAAACAGTTTTCATCATGGGCAGAATTTCACGGAGCAATATTGCTGGGAGAGAAAAGGCACCACCTGAGGGAGGCACGCTCAACAAAACTACCTAGGGCAGGAGCCGGGTTGCCCCCAGGCACTAGGCGTGTCAGGCCTCAGCATTGTAAGGAGAGTTCACTGAAGTCCCTGAGTGAAGTTTTCTCCGCTGTCCTACGTCTACGTTCCTAAAATTTACTCTGCGGTTTCTGATGATCCTGGCTTATGAACGGCCACCATTCACCGTTCTCCTTACACTCGTGCGTCTCCATCGGCCTTAAAAGAAAGGGAGGACACGCAACTGCTGGCAGGTAAATTCAGCAAAGTTTGTCTCAACACAAAAGAGACAGCTCTGTGGTGACCCGTCTTCCACGGTAAAACATTTCCTAGCGAATAAGGAATCTTCCCATAACAATGACAATACGAGAGAATTGCCACCGATGGATTTGCCGCTGTGCCTACACATCATCTTGAGGCCATACAGTAGTGAAGCACGGGAACCCAGGCGCTTCACCCTTTACCCTAGACCAGTGAAACACTGTCTCTAAACATGCCCACATGCCTGTACCTATGCCCATTTAAAGTTAACGCTAAACCGAAATCTTCTCTCCCACTATTTTGCAGCATTTTAAAGAAGTACACTGGGAAAGATGTTTCTGCAAGGAAGTAACTGCAGGCGGCGTGGCTGAAATGAGAATATCATGCTGCACGAGCTCTTTGCCCTCAGATGTAGAAGTGTCATCAGTGGGCATCATAGAGAAACGGGACTTTAATAAGTGATCATCAACCTCTGTGAATTCCCTTTTTTCTAGACGCCTGAAATAAAGAGTTGTCCTGAGTCACATAAACCTCCACAGAGTGGTCTATATGTGGCGCGGGAACATGCCGGTATAAGAGAATTCCGAAGAAGGCTGAACGTCCACAATTGAATGATCATTGCGAGAAATGAAGTGGCAGCCGGATCAGTCTGGGAAACGTCAGCTTCCATTAGACAGTGAAGATGTGAGAATCTGGTACGTCCACAATTCGCGGTTTCCTTAGATCCATGAAATTCCGTGTTGAATTTTAGTCAGAAAATGAAAACTCCGGAGCCGCTGTTCAGCAGGCCCGGGTGTAGCTCCCAGAGGCACACTGGTGCTCCTCTAGAATTTGGATAAAAATCGTTTTCACTGGAATAAAGAACCTTGATCAAGCCAGGTGGGTCTTGACAATCGAAATTGATGCGTTTGCCCGGTATACTGACAAGAACCCACCTGTGCTAGTCCATGGCGTATTCAGCACAGGAATCTGCATCGATTGAGCCAACAGAAAGGAAAGCTCAGGGAGGCAGCACCCGTGTAGAAAAGCATTTGTACTTCAAAGATGAGGCCAATGAGGTGAAAGGACAAAGCCATGGCAAACAGTTTTCATCATGGGCAGAATTTCACGGAGCAATATTGCTGGGAGAGAAAAGGCACCACCTGAGGGAGGCACGCTCAACAAAACTACCTAGGGCAGGAGCCGGGTTGCCCCCAGGCACTAGGCGTGTCAGGCCTCAGCATTGTAAGGAGAGTTCACTGAAGTCCCTGAGTGAAGTTTTCTCCGCTGTCCTACGTCTACGTTCCTAAAATTTACTCTGCGGTTTCTGATGATCCTGGCTTATGAACGGCCACCATTCACCGTTCTCCTTACACTCGTGCGTCTCCATCGGCCTTAAAAGAAAGGGAGGACACGCAACTGCTGGCAGGTAAATTCAGCAAAGTTTGTCTCAACACAAAAGAGACAGCTCTGTGGTGACCCGTCTTCCACGGTAAAACATTACCTAGCGAATAAGGAATCTTCCCATCGCAATGACAATACGAGAGAATTGCCACCGATGGATTTGCCGCTGTGCCTACACATCATCTTGAGGCCATACAGTAGTGAAGCACGGGAACCCAGGCGCTTCACCCTTTACCCTAGACCAGTGAAACACTGTCTCTAAACATGCCCACATGCCTGTACCTATGCCCATTTAAAGTTAACGCTAAACCGAAATCTTCTCTCCCACTATTTTGCAGCATTTTAAGAAGTACACTGGGAAAGATTTTTCTGCAAGGAAGGAACTGCAGGCGGCGTGGCTGAAATGAATATCATGCTGCACGAGCTCTTTGCCCTCGGATGTATAAGTGTCATCAGTGGGCATCATAGAGAAACGGGACTTTAATAAGTGATCATCAACCTCTGTGAATTCCCTTTGTTCTAGACGCCTGAAATAAAGAGTTGTCCTGAGTCACATAAACCTCCACCGAGTGGTCTTTATGTGGCGCGGGAACATGCCGGTATAAGAGAATTCCGAAGAAGGCTGAACGTCCACAATTGAATGGTCACTGCCAGAAATGAAGTGGCAGCCGGATCAGTCTGGGAAACTTCAGCTTCCATTAGACAGTGAAGATGTGAGAATCTGGTACGTCCACAATTCGCGGTTTCCTTAGATCCATGAAATTCCGTGTTGAATTTTAGTCAGAAAATGAAAACTCCGGAGCCGCTGTTCAGGATGCCCAGTGTAGCTCCCAGAGGCACACTGGTGCTCCTCTAGAATTTGGATAAAAATCGTTTTCACTGAAATATAGAACCTTGATCAAGCCAGGTGGGTCTTGACAATCGAAATTGCTGCGTTTGCCCGGTATACTGACAGGAACCCACCTGTGCTAGTCCATGGCATATTCAGCACAGGAATCTGCATCGATTGAGCCAAGACAAAGGAAAACTCAGGGAGGCAGCACCCGTGTAGAAAAGCATTTGTACTTCAAAGATGAGGCCAATGAGGTGAAAGGACAAAGCCATGGCAAACAGTTTTCATCATTGGCAGAATGTCACGGAGCATTATTGCTGGGAGAGAAAAGGCACCACCTGAGGGAGGCACGTTCAACAAAACTACCTAGGGCAGGAGCCGGGTTGCCCCCAGGCACTAGGCGTGTCAGGCCTCAGCATTGTAAGGAGAGTTCACTGAAGTCCCTGAGTGAAGTTTTCTCCGCTGTCCTACGTCTACGTTCCTAAAATTTACTCTGCGGTTTCTGATGATCCTGGCTTATGAACGGCCACCATTCACCGTTCTCCTTACACTCATGCGTCTCCATCGGCCTTAAAAGAAAGGGAGGACACGCAACTGCTGGCAGGTAAATTCAGCAAAGTTTGTCTCAACACAAAAGAGACAGCTCTGTGGTGACCCGTCTTCCACGGTAAAACATTTCCTAGCGAATAAGGAATCTTCCCATCGCAATGACAATACGACAGAATTGCCACCGATGGATTTGCCGCTGTGCCTACACATCATCTTGAGGCCATACAGTAGTGAAGCACGGGAACCCAGGCGCTTCACCCTTTACCCTAGACCAGTGAAACACTGTCTCTAAACATGCCCACATGCCTGTACCTATGCCCATTTAAAGTTAACGCTAAACCGAAATCTTCTCTCCCACTATTTTGCAGCATTTTAAAGAAGTACACTGGGAAAGATGTTTCTGCAAGGAAGGAACTGCAGGCGGCGTGGCTGAAATGAGAATATCATGCTGCACGAGCTCTTTGCCCTCAGATGTAGAAGTGTCATCAGTGGGCATCATAGAGAAACGGGACTTTAATAAGTGA
This sequence comes from Tenrec ecaudatus, assembly GCF_050624435.1. NCBI lineage: Eukaryota > Metazoa > Chordata > Mammalia > Afrosoricida > Tenrecidae > Tenrec > Tenrec ecaudatus. The sequence goes on from NW_027459487.1 coordinate 952,203, forward strand.
TCATCAACCTCTGTGAATTCCCTTTTTTCTAGACGCCTGAAATAAAGAGTTGTCCTGAGTCACATAAACCTCCACAGAGTGGTCTTTATGTGGCGCGGGAACATGCGGGTATAAGAGAATTCCGAAGAAGGCTGAACGTCCACAATTGAATGATCATTGCGAGAAATGAAGTGGCAGCCGGATCAGTCTGGGAAACGTCAGCTTCCATTAGACAGTGAAGATGTGAGAATCTGGTACGTCCACAATTCGCGGTTTCCTTAGATCCATGAAATTCCGTGTTGAATTTTAGTCAGAAAATGAAAACTCCGGAGCCGCTGTTCAGCAGGCCCGGGTGTAGCTCCCAGAGGCACACTGGTGCTCCTCTAGAATTTGGATAAAAATCATTTTCACTGGAATAAAGAACCTTGATCAAGCCAGGTGGGTCTTGACAATCGAAATTGATGCGTTTGCCCGGTATACTGACAAGAACCCACCTGTGCTAGTCCATGGCGTATTCAGCACAGGAATCTGCATCGATTGAGCCAACAGAAAGGAAAGCTCAGGGAGGCAGCACCCGTGTAGAAAAGCATTTGTACTTCAAAGATGAGGCCAATGAGGTGAAAGGACAAAGCCATGGCAAACAGTTTTCATCATTGGCAGAATGTCACGGAGCATTATTGCTGGGAGAGAAAAGGCACCACCTGAGGGAGGCACGCTCAACAAAACTACCTAGGGCAGGAGCCGGGTTGCCCCCAGGCACTAGGCGTGTCAGGCCTCAGCATTGTAAGGAGAGTTCACTGAAGTCCCTGAGTGAAGTTTTCTCCGCTGTCCTACGTCTACGTTCCTAAAATTTACTCTGCGGTTTCTGATGATCCTGGCTTATGAACGGCCACCATTCACCGTTCTCCTTACACTCATGCGTCTCCATCGGCCTTAAAAGAAAGGGAGGACACGCAACTGCTGGCAGGTAAATTCAGCAAAGTTTGTCTCAACACAAAAGAGAGCTGTGTGGTGACCCGTCTTCCACGGTAAAACATTTCCTAGCGAATAAGGAATCTTCCCATCGCAATGACAATACGAGAGAATTGCCACCGATGGATTTGCCGCTGTGCCTACACATCATCTTGAGGCCATACAGTAGTGAAGCACGGGAACCCAGGCGCTTCACCCTTTACCCTAGACCAGTGAAACACTGTCTCTAAACATGCCCACATGCCTGTACCTATGCCCATTTAAAGTTAACGCTAAACCGAAATCTTCTCTCCCACTATTTTGCAGCATTTTAAGAAGTACACTGGGAAAGATTTTTCTGCAAGGAAGGAACTGCAGGCGGCGTGGCTGAAATGAATATCATGCTGCACGAGCTCTTTGCCCTCGGATGTATGTGTCATCAGTGGGCATCATAGAGAAACGGGACTTTAATAAGTGATCATCAACCTCTGTGAATTCCCTTTGTTCTAGACGCCTGAAATAAAGAGTTGTCCTGAGTCACATAAACCTCCACCGAGTGGTCTTTATGTGGCGCGGGAACATGCCGGTATAAGAGAATTCCGAAGAAGGCTGAACGTCCACAATTGAATGGTCACTGCCAGAAATGAAGTGGCAGCCGGATCAGTCTGGGAAACTTCAGCTTCCATTAGACAGTGAAGATGTGAGAATCTGGTACGTCCACAATTCGCGGTTTCCTTAGATCCATGAAATTCCGTGTTGAATTTTAGTCAGAAAATGAAAACTCCGGAGCCGCTGTTCAGGATGCCCAGTGTAGCTCCCAGAGGCACACTGGTGCTCCTCTAGAATTTGGATAAAAATCGTTTTCACTGAAATATAGAACCTTGATCAAGCCAGGTGGGTCTTGACAATCGAAATTGCTGCGTTTGCCCGGTATACTGACAGGAACCCACCTGTGCTAGTCCATGGCATATTCAGCACAGGAATCTGCATCGATTGAGCCAAGACAAAGGAAAACTCAGGGAGGCAGCACCCGTGTAGAAAAGCATTTGTACTTCAAAGATGAGGCCAATGAGGTGAAAGGACAAAGCCATGGCAAACAGTTTTCATCATTGGCAGAATGTCACGGAGCATTATTGCTGGGAGAGAAAAGGCACCACCTGAGGGAGGCACGTTCAACAAAACTACCTAGGGCAGGAGCCGGGTTGCCCCCAGGCACTAGGCGTGTCAGGCCTCAGCATTGTAAGGAGAGTTCACTGAAGTCCCTGAGTGAAGTTTTCTCCGCTGTCCTACGTCTACGTTCCTAAAATTTACTCTGCGGTTTCTGATGATCCTGGCTTATGAACGGCCACCATTCACCGTTCTCCTTACACTCGTGTGTCTCCATCGGCCTTAAAAGAAAGGGAGGACACGCAACTGCTGGCAGGTAAATTCAGCAAAGTTTGTCTCAACACAAAAGAGAGCTGTGTGGTGACCCGTCTTCCACGGTAAAACATTTCCTAGCGAATAAGGAATCTTCCCATCGCAATGACAATACGAGAGAATTGCCACCGATGGATTTGCCGCTGTGCCTACACATCATCTTGAGGCCATACAGTAGTGAAGCACGGGAACCCAGGCGCTTCACCCTTTACCCTAGACCAGTGAAACACTGTCTCTAAACATGCCCACATGCCTGTACCTATGCCCATTTAAAGTTAACGCTAAACCGAAATCTTCTCTCCCACTATTTTGCAGCATTTTAAAGAAGTACACTGGGAAAGATGTTTCTGCAAGGAAGGAACTGCAGGCGGCGTGGCTGAAATGAGAATATCATGCTGCACGAGCTCTTTGCCCTCAGATGTAGAAGTGTCATCAGTGGGCATCATAGAGAAACGGGACTTTAATAAGTGATCATCAACCTCTGTGAATTCCCTTTGTTCTAGACGCCTGAAATAAAGAGTTGTCCTGAGTCACATAAACCTCCACAGAGTGGTCTTTATGTGGCGCGGGAACATGCGGGTATAAGAGAATTCCGAAGAAGGCTGAACGTCCACAATTGAATGATCATTGCGAGAAATGAAGTGGCAGCCGGATCAGTCTGGGAAACGTCAGCTTCCATTAGACAGTGAAGATGTGAGAATCTGGTACGTCCACAATTCGCGGTTTCCTTAGATCCATGAAATTCCGTGTTGAATTTTAGTCAGAAAATGAAAACTCCGGAGCCGCTGTTCAGCAGGCCCGTGTGTAGCTCCCAGAGGCACACTGGTGCTCTCTAGAATTTGGATAAAAATCGTTTTCACTGGAATAAAGAACCTTGATCAAGCCAGGTGGGTCTTGACAATCGAAATTGCTGCGTTTGCCCGGTATACTGACAAGAACCCACCTGTGCTAGTCCATGGCGTATTCAGCACAGGAATCTGCATCGATTGAGCCAACAGAAAGGAAAGCTCAGGGAGGCAGCACCCGTGTAGAAAAGCATTTGTACTTCAAAGATGAGGCCAATGAGGTGAAAGGACAAAGCCATGGCAAACAGTTTTCATCATGGGCAGAATTTCACGGAGCAATATTGCTGGGAGAGAAAAGGCACCACCTGAGGGAGGCACGCTCAACAAAACTACCTAGGGCAGGACCCGGGTTGCCTCCAGGCACTAGGCGTGTCAGGCCTCAGCATTATAAGGAGAGTTCCCTGAAGTCCCTGAGTGAAGTTTTCTCCGCTGTCCTACGTCTACATTCCTAAAATTTACTCTGCGGTTTCTGATGATCCTGGCTTATGAACGGCCACCATTCACCGTTCTCCTTACACTCGTGTGTCTCCATCGGCCTTAAAAGAAAGGGAGGACACGCAACTGCTGGCAGGTAAATTCAGCAAAGTTTGTCTCAACACAAAAGAGACAGCTCTGTGGTGACCCGTCTTCCACGGTAAAACATTTCCTAGCGAATAAGGAATCTTCCCATCGCAATGACAATACGAGAGAATTGCCACCGATGGATTTGCCGCTGTGCCTACACATCATCTTGAGGCCATACAGTAGTGAAGCACGGGAACCCAGGCGCTTCACCCTTTACCCTAGACCAGTGAAACACTGTCTCTAAACATGCCCACATGCCTGTACCTATGCCCGTTTAAAGTTAACGCTAAACCGAAATCTTCTGTCCCAATATTTTGCAGCATTTTAAAGAAGTACACTGGGAAAGATTTTTCTGCAAGGAAGGAACTGCAGGCGGCGTGGCTGAAATGAGAATATCCTGCTGCACGGCCTCTTTGCCCTCAGATGTAAAAGTGTCATCAGTGGGCATCATAGAGAAACGGGACTTTAATAAGTGATCATCAACCTCTGTGAATTCCCTTTGTTCTAGACAACTGAAAGAAAGAGTTGTCCTGAGTCACATAAACCTCCACCGAGTGGTCTTTATGTGGCGCGGGAACATGCCGGTATAAGAGAATTCCGAAGAAGGCTGAACGTCCACAATTGAATGGTCATTGCCAGAAATGAAGTGGCAGCCGGATCAGACTGGGAAACTTCAGCTTCCATTAGACAGTGAAGATGTGAGAATCTGGTACGTCCACAATTCGCGGTTTCCTTAGATCCATGAAATTCCGTGTTGAATTTTAGTCAGAAAATGAAAACTCCGGAGCCGCTGTTCAGCAGGCCCGGGTGTAGCTCCCAGAGGCACACTGGTGCTCCTCTAGAATTTGGATAAAAATCGTTTTCACTGGAATAAAGAACCTTGATCAAGCCAGGTGGGTCTTGACAATCGAAATTGATGCTTTTGCCCGGTATACTGACAAGAACCCACCTGTGCTAGTCCATGGCGTATTCAGCACAGGAATCTGCATCGATTGAGCCAACAGAAAGGAAAGCTCAGGGAGGCAGCACCCGTGTAGAAAAGCATTTGTACTTCAAAGATGAGGCCAATGAGGTGAAAGGACAAAGCCATGGCAAACAGTTTTCATCATTGGCAGAATGTCACGGAGCTTTATTGCTGGGAGAGAAAAGGCACCACCTGAGGGAGGCACGCTCAACAAAACTACCTAGGGCAGGAGCCGGGTTGCCCCCAGGCACTAGGCGTATCAGGCCTCAGCATTGTAAGGAGAGTTCACTGAAGTCCCTGAGTGAAGTTTTCTCCGCTGTCCTACGTCTACGTTCCTAAAATTTACTCTGCGGTTTCTGATGATCCTGGCTTATGAACGGCCACCATTCACCGTTCTCCTTACACTCATGCGTCTCCATCGGCCTTAAAAGAAAGGGAGGACACGCAACTGCTGGCAGGTAAATTCAGCAAAGTTTGTCTCAACACAAAAGAGAGCTGTGTGGTGACCCGTCTTCCACGGTAAAACATTTCCTAGCGAATAAGGAATCTTCCCATCGCAATGACAATACGAGAGAATTGCCACCGATGGATTTGCCGCTGTGCCTACACATCATCTTGAGGCCATACAGTAGTGAAGCACGGGAACCCAGGCGCTTCACCCTTTACCCTAGACCACTGAAACACTGTCTCTAAACATGCCCACATGCCTGTACCTATGCCCATTTAAAGTTAACGCTAAACCGAAATCTTCTCTCCCACTATTTTGCAGCATTTTAAAGAAGTACACTGGGAAAGATGTTTCTGCAAGGAAGGAACTGCAGGCGGCGTGGCTGAAATGAGAATATCATGCTGCACGAGCTCTTTGCCCTCAGATGTAGAAGTGTCATCAGTGGGCATCATAGAGAAACGGGACTTTAATAAGTGATCATCAACCTCTGTGAATTCCCTTTTTTCTAGACGCCTGAAATAAAGAGTTGTCCTGAGTCACATAAACCTCCACAGAGTGGTCTTTATGTGGCGCGGGAACATGCGGGTATAAGAGAATTCCGAAGAAGGCTGAACGTCCACAATTGAATGATCATTGCGAGAAATGAAGTGGCAGCCGGATCAGTCTGGGAAACGTCAGCTTCCATTAGACAGTGAAGATGTGAGAATCTGGTACGTCCACAATTCGCGGTTTCCTTAGATCCATGAAATTCCGTGTTGAATTTTAGTCAGAAAATGAAAACTCCGGAGCCGCTGTTCAGCAGGCCCGTGTGTAGCTCCCAGAGGCACACTGGTGCTCTCTAGAATTTGGATAAAAATCGTTTTCACTGTAATAAAGAACCTTGATCAAGCCAGGTGGGTCTTGACAATCGAAATTGCTGCGTTTGCCCGGTATACTGACAAGAACCCACCTGTGCTAGTCCATGGCGTATTCAGCACAGGAATCTGCATCGATTGAGCCAAGACAAAGGAAAGCTCAGGGAGGCAGCACCCGTGTAGAAAAGCATTTGTACTTCAAAGATGAGGCCAATGAGGTGAAAGGACAAAGCCATGGCAAACAGTTTTCATCATGGGCAGAATTTCACGGAGCAATATTGCTGGGAGATAAAAGGCACCACCTGAGGGAGGCACGCTCAACAAAACTACCTAGGGCAGGACCCGGGTTGCCTCCAGGCACTAGGCGTGTCAGGCCTCAGCATTATAAGGAGAGTTCCCTGAAGTCCCTGAGTGAAGTTTTCTCCGCTGTCCTACGTCTACATTCCTAAAATTTACTCTGCGGTTTCTGATGATCCTGGCTTATGAACGGCCACCATTCACCGTTCTCCTTACACTCGTGTGTCTCCATCGGCCTTAAAAGAAAGGGAGGACACGCAACTGCTGGCAGGTAAATTCAGCAAAGTTTGTCTCAACACAAAAGAGACAGCTCTGTGGTGACCCGTCTTCCACGGTAAAACATTTCCTAGCGAATAAGGAATCTTCCCATCGCAATGACAATACGAGAGAATTGCCACCGATGGATTTGCCGCTGTGCCTACACATCATCTTGAGGCCATACAGTAGTGAAGCACGGGAACCCAGGCGCTTCACCCTTTACCCTAGACCAGTGAAACACTGTCTCTAAACATGCCCACATGCCTGTACCTATGCCCGTTTAAAGTTAACGCTAAACCGAAATCTTCTGTCCCAATATTTTGCAGCATTTTAAAGAAGTACACTGGGAAAGATTTTTCTGCAAGGAAGGAACTGCAGGCGGCGTGGCTGAAATGAGAATATCCTGCTGCACGGCCTCTTTGCCCTCAGATGTAAAAGTGTCATCAGTGGGCATCATAGAGAAACGGGACTTTAATAAGTGATCATCAACCTCTGTGAATTCCCTTTGTTCTAGACAACTGAAAGAAAGAGTTGTCCTGAGTCACATAAACCTCCACCGAGTGGTCTTTATGTGGCGCGGGAACATGCCGGTATAAGAGAATTCCGAAGAAGGCTGAACGTCCACAATTGAATGGTCATTGCCAGAAATGAAGTGGCAGCCGGATCAGACTGGGAAACTTCAGCTTCCATTAGACAGTGAAGATGTGAGAATCTGGTACGTCCACAATTCGCGGTTTCCTTAGATCCATGAAATTCCGTGTTGAATTTTAGTCAGAAAATGAAAACTCCGGAGCCGCTGTTCAGCAGGCCCGTGTGTAGCTCCCAGAGGCACACTGGTGCTCTCTAGAATTTGGATAAAAATCGTTTTCACTGGAATAAAGAACCTTGATCAAGCCAGGTGGGTCTTGACAATCGAAATTGCTGCGTTTGCCCGGTATACTGACAAGAACCCACCTGTGCTAGTCCATGGCGTATTCAGCACAGGAATCTGCATCGATTGAGCCAAGACAAAGGAAATCTCAGGGAGGCAGCACCCGTGTAGAAAAGCATTTGTACTTCAAAGATGAGGCCAATGAGGTGAAAGGACAAAGCCATGGCAAACAGTTTTCATCATGGGCAGAATTTCACGGAGCAATATTGCTGGGAGAGAAAAGGCACCACCTGAGGGAGGCACGCTCAACAAAACTACCTAGGGCAGGAGCCGGGTTTCCCCCAGGCACTAGGCGTGTCAGGCCTCAGCATTGTAAGGAGAGTTCACTGAAGTCCCTGAGTGAAGTTTTCTCCGCTGTCCTACGTCTACGTTCCTAAAATTTACTCTGCGGTTTCTGATGATCCTGGCTTATGAACGGCCACCATTCACCGTTCTCCTTACACTCACGCGTCTCCATCGGCCTTAAAAGAAAGGGAGGACACGCAACTGCTGGCAGGTAAATTCAGCAAAGTTTGTCTCAACACAAAAGAGACAGCTCTGTGGTGACCCGTCTTCCACGGTAAAACATTTCCTAGCGAATAAGGAATCTTCCCATCGCAATGACAATACGAGAGAATTGCCACCGATGGATTTGCCGCTGTGCCTACACATCATCTTGAGGCCATACAGTAGTGAAGCACGGGAACCCAGGCGCTTCACCCTTTACCCTAGACCAGTGAAACACTGTCTCTAAACATGCCCACATGCCTGTACCTATGCCCATTTAAAGTTAACGCTAAACCGAAATCTTCTCTCCCACTATTTTGCAGCATTTTAAAGAAGTACACTGGGAAAGATGTTTCTGCAAGGAAGGAACTGCAGGCGGCGTGGCTGAAATGAGAATATCATGCTGCACGAGCTCTTTGCCCTCAGATGTAGAAGTGTCATCAGTGGGCATCATAGAGAAACGGGACTTTAATAAGTGATCATCAACCTCTGTGAATTCCCTTTTTTCTAGACGCCTGAAATAAAGAGTTGTCCTGAGTCACATAAACCTCCACAGAGTGGTCTTTATGTGGCGCGGGAACATGCGGGTATAAGAGAATTCCGAAGAAGGCTGAACGTCCACAATTGAATGATCATTGCGAGAAATGAAGTGGCAGCCGGATCAGTCTGGGAAACGTCAGCTTCCATTAGACAGTGAAGATGTGAGAATCTGGTACGTCCACAATTCGCGGTTTCCTTAGATCCATGAAATTCCGTGTTGAATTTTAGTCAGAAAATGAAAACTCCGGAGCCGCTGTTCAGCAGGCCCGTGTGTAGCTCCCAGAGGCACACTGGTGCTCTCTAGAATTTGGATAAAAATCGTTTTCACTGGAATAAAGAACCTTGATCAAGCCAGGTGGGTCTTGACAATCGAAATTGCTGCGTTTGCCCGGTATACTGACAAGAACCCACCTGTGCTAGTCCATGGCGTATTCAGCACAGGAATCTGCATCGATTGAGCCAAGACAAAGGAAAGCTCAGGGAGGCAGCACCCGTGTAGAAAAGCATTTGTACTTCAAAGATGAGGCCAATGAGGTGAAAGGACAAAGCCATGGCAAACAGTTTTCATCATGGGCAGAATTTCACGGAGCAATATTGCTGGGAGAGAAAAGGCACCACCTGAGGGAGGCACGCTCAACAAAACTACCTAGGGCAGGACCCGGGTTGCCTCCAGGCACTAGGCGTGTCAGGCCTCAGCATTATAAGGAGAGTTCCCTGAAGTCCCTGAGTGAAGTTTTCTCCGCTGTCCTACGTCTACATTCCTAAAATTTACTCTGCGGTTTCTGATGATCCTGGCTTATGAACGGCCACCATTCACCGTTCTCCTTACACTCGTGTGTCTCCATCGGCCTTAAAAGAAAGGGAGGACACGCAACTGCTGGCAGGTAAATTCAGCAAAGTTTGTCTCAACACAAAAGAGACAGCTCTGTGGTGACCCGTCTTCCACGGTAAAACATTTCCTAGCGAATAAGGAATCTTCCCATCGCAATGACAATACGAGAGAATTGCCACCGATGGATTTGCCGCTGTGCCTACACATCATCTTGAGGCCATACAGTAGTGAAGCACGGGAACCCAGGCGCTTCACCCTTTACCCTAGACCAGTGAAACACTGTCTCTAAACATGCCCACATGCCTGTACCTATGCCCGTTTAAAGTTAACGCTAAACCGAAATCTTCTGTCCCACTATTTTGCAGCATTTTAAAGAAGTACACTGGGAAAGATTTTTCTGCAAGGAAGGAACTGCAGGCGGCGTGGCTGAAATGAGAATATCCTGCTGCACGGCCTCTTTGCCCTCAGATGTAAAAGTGTCATCAGTGGGCATCATAGAGAAACGGGACTTTAATAAGTGATCATCAACCTCTGTGAATTCCCTTTGTTCTAGACAACTGAAAGAAAGAGTTGTCCTGAGTCACATAAACCTCCACCGAGTGGTCTTTATGTGGCGCGGGAACATGCCGGTATAAGAGAATTCCGAAGAAGGCTGAACGTCCACAATTGAATGGTCATTGCCAGAAATGAAGTGGCAGCCGGATCAGACTGGGAAACTTCAGCTTCCATTAGACAGTGAAGATGTGAGAATCTGGTACGTCCACAATTCGCGGTTTCCTTAGATCCATGAAATTCCGTGTTGAATTTTAGTCAGAAAATGAAAACTCCGGAGCCGCTGTTCAGCAGGCCCGTGTGTAGCTCCCAGAGGCACACTGGTGCTCTCTAGAATTTGGATAAAAATCGTTTTCACTGGAATAAAGAACCTTGATCAAGCCAGGTGGGTCTTGACAATCGAAATTGCTGCGTTTGCCCGGTATACTGACAAGAACCCACCTGTGCTAGTCCATGGCGTATTCAGCACAGGAATCTGCATCGATTGAGCCAAGACAAAGGAAATCTCAGGGAGGCAGCACCCGTGTAGAAAAGCATTTGTACTTCAAAGATGAGGCCAATGAGGTGAAAGGACAAAGCCATGGCAAACAGTTTTCATCATGGGCAGAATTTCACGGAGCAATATTGCTGGGAGAGAAAAGGCACCACCTGAGGGAGGCACGCTCAACAAAACTACCTAGGGCAGGAGCCGGGTTTCCCCCAGGCACTAGGCGTGTCAGGCCTCAGCATTGTAAGGAGAGTTCACTGAAGTCCCTGAGTGAAGTTTTCTCCGCTGTCCTACGTCTACGTTCCTAAAATTTACTCTGCGGTTTCTGATGATCCTGGCTTATGAACGGCCACCATTCACCGTTCTCCTTACACTCATGCGTCTCCATCGGCCTTAAAAGAAAGGGAGGACACGCAACTGCTGGCAGGTAAATTCAGCAAAGTTTGTCTCAACACAAAAGAGACAGCTCTGTGGTGACCCGTCTTCCACGGTAAAACATTTCCTAGCGAATAAGGAATCTTCCCATCGCAATGACAATACGAGAGAATTGCCACCGATGGATTTGCCGCTGTGCCTACACATCATCTTGAGGCCATACAGTAGTGAAGCACGGGAACCCAGGCGCTTCACCCTTTACCCTAGACCAGTGAAACACTGTCTCTAAACATGCCCACATGCCTGTACCTATGCCCATTTAAAGTTAACGCTAAACCGAAATCTTCTCTCCCACTATTTTGCAGCATTTTAAAGAAGTACACTGGGAAAGATGTTTCTGCAAGGAAGGAACTGCAGGCGGCGTGGCTGAAATGAGAATATCATGCTGCACGAGCTCTTTGCCCTCAGATGTAGAAGTGTCATCAGTGGGCATCATAGAGAAACGGGACTTTAATAAGTGATCATCAACCTCTGTGAATTCCCTTTTTTCTAGACGCCTGAAATAAAGAGTTGTCCTGAGTCACATAAACCTCCACAGAGTGGTCTTTATGTGGCGCGGGAACATGCGGGTATAAGAGAATTCCGAAGAAGGCTGAACGTCCACAATTGAATGATCATTGCGAGAAATGAAGTGGCAGCCGGATCAGTCTGGGAAACGTCAGCTTCCATTAGACAGTGAAGATGTGAGAATCTGGTACGTCCACAATTCGCGGTTTCCTTAGATCCATGAAATTCCGTGTTGAATTTTAGTCAGAAAATGAAAACTCCGGAGCCGCTGTTCAGCAGGCCCGTGTGTAGCTCCCAGAGGCACACTGGTGCTCTCTAGAATTTGGATAAAAATCGTTTTCACTGGAATAAAGAACCTTGATCAAGCCAGGTGGGTCTTGACAATCGAAATTGCTGCGTTTGCCCGGTATACTGACAAGAACCCACCTGTGCTAGTCCATGGCGTATTCAGCACAGGAATCTGCATCGATTGAGCCAAGACAAAGGAAAGCTCAGGGAGGCAGCACCCGTGTAGAAAAGCATTTGTACTTCAAAGATGAGGCCAATGAGGTGAAAGGACAAAGCCATGGCAAACAGTTTTCATCATGGGCAGAATTTCACGGAGCAATATTGCTGGGAGAGAAAAGGCACCACCTGAGGGAGGCACGCTCAACAAAACTACCTAGGGCAGGACCCGGGTTGCCTCCAGGCACTAGGCGTGTCAGGCCTCAGCATTATAAGGAGAGTTCCCTGAAGTCCCTGAGTGAAGTTTTCTCCGCTGTCCTACGTCTACATTCCTAAAATTTACTCTGCGGTTTCTGATGATCCTGGCTTATGAACGGCCACCATTCACCGTTCTCCTTACACTCGTGTGTCTCCATCGGCCTTAAAAGAAAGGGAGGACACGCAACTGCTGGCAGGTAAATTCAGCAAAGTTTGTCTCAACACAAAAGAGACAGCTCTGTGGTGACCCGTCTTCCACGGTAAAACATTTCCTAGCGAATAAGGAATCTTCCCATCGCAATGACAATACGAGAGAATTGCCACCGATGGATTTGCCGCTGTGCCTACACATCATCTTGAGGCCATACAGTAGTGAAGCACGGGAACCCAGGCGCTTCACCCTTTACCCTAGACCAGTGAAACACTGTCTCTAAACATGCCCACATGCCTGTACCTATGCCCGTTTAAAGTTAACGCTAAACCGAAATCTTCTGTCCCACTATTTTGCAGCATTTTAAAGAAGTACACTGGGAAAGATTTTTCTGCAAGGAAGGAACTGCAGGCGGCGTGGCTGAAATGAGAATATCCTGCTGCACGGCCTCTTTGCCCTCAGATGTAAAAGTGTCATCAGTGGGCATCATAGAGAAACGGGACTTTAATAAGTGATCATCAACCTCTGTGAATTCCCTTTGTTCTAGACAACTGAAAGAAAGAGTTGTCCTGAGTCACATAAACCTCCACCGAGTGGTCTTTATGTGGCGCGGGAACATGCCGGTATAAGAGAATTCCGAAGAAGGCTGAACGTCCACAATTGAATGGTCATTGCCAGAAATGAAGTGGCAGCCGGATCAGACTGGGAAACTTCAGCTTCCATTAGACAGTGAAGATGTGAGAATCTGGTACGTCCACAATTCGCGGTTTCCTTAGATCCATGAAATTCCGTGTTGAATTTTAGTCAGAAAATGAAAACTCCGGAGCCGCTGTTCAGCAGGCCCGTGTGTAGCTCCCAGAGGCACACTGGTGCTCTCTAGAATTTGGATAAAAATCGTTTTCACTGGAATAAAGAACCTTGATCAAGCCAGGTGGGTCTTGACAATCGAAATTGCTGCGTTTGCCCGGTATACTGACAAGAACCCACCTGTGCTAGTCCATGGCGTATTCAGCACAGGAATCTGCATCGATTGAGCCAAGACAAAGGAAAGCTCAGGGAGGCAGCACCCGTGTAGAAAAGCATTTGTACTTCAAAGATGAGGCCAATGAGGTGAAAGGACAAAGCCATGGCAAACAGTTTTCATCATGGGCAGAATTTCACGGAGCAATATTGCTGGGAGAGAAAAGGCACCACCTGAGGGAGGCACGCTCAACAAAACTACCTAGGGCAGGACCCGGGTTGCCTCCAGGCACTAGGCGTGTCAGGCCTCAGCATTATAAGGAGAGTTCCCTGAAGTCCCTGAGTGAAGTTTTCTCCGCTGTCCTACGTCTACATTCCTAAAATTTACTCTGCGGTTTCTGATGATCCTGGCTTATGAACGGCCACCATTCACCGTTCTCCTTACACTCGTGTGTCTCCATCGGCCTTAAAAGAAAGGGAGGACACGCAACTGCTGGCAGGTAAATTCAGCAAAGTTTGTCTCAACACAAAAGAGACAGCTCTGTGGTGACCCGTCTTCCACGGTAAAACATTTCCTAGCGAATAAGGAATCTTCCCATCGCAATGACAATACGAGAGAATTGCCACCGATGGATTTGCCGCTGTGCCTACACATCATCTTGAGGCCATACAGTAGTGAAGCACGGGAACCCAGGCGCTTCACCCTTTACCCTAGACCAGTGAAACACTGTCTCTAAACATGCCCACATGCCTGTACCTATGCCCGTTTAAAGTTAACGCTAAACCGAAATCTTCTGTCCCACTATTTTGCAGCATTTTAAAGAAGTACACTGGGAAAGATTTTTCTGCAAGGAAGGAACTGCAGGCGGCGTGGCTGAAATGAGAATATCCTGCTGCACGGCCTCTTTGCCCTCAGATGTAAAAGTGTCATCAGTGGGCATCATAGAGAAACGGGACTTTAATAAGTGATCATCAACCTCTGTGAATTCCCTTTGTTCTAGACAACTGAAAGAAAGAGTTGTCCTGAGTCACATAAACCTCCACCGAGTGGTCTTTATGTGGCGCGGGAACATGCCGGTATAAGAGAATTCCGAAGAAGGCTGAACGTCCACAATTGAATGGTCATTGCCAGAAATGAAGTGGCAGCCGGATCAGACTGGGAAACTTCAGCTTCCATTAGACAGTGAAGATGTGAGAATCTGGTACGTCCACAATTCGCGGTTTCCTTAGATCCATGAAATTCCGTGTTGAATTTTAGTCAGAAAATGAAAACTCCGGAGCCGCTGTTCAGCAGGCCCGTGTGTAGCTCCCAGAGGCACACTGGTGCTCTCTAGAATTTGGATAAAAATCGTTTTCACTGGAATAAAGAACCTTGATCAAGCCAGGTGGGTCTTGACAATCGAAATTGCTGCGTTTGCCCGGTATACTGACAAGAACCCACCTGTGCTAGTCCATGGCGTATTCAGCACAGGAATCTGCATCGATTGAGCCAAGACAAAGGAAATCTCAGGGAGGCAGCACCCGTGTAGAAAAGCATTTGTACTTCAAAGATGAGGCCAATGAGGTGAAAGGACAAAGCCATGGCAAACAGTTTTCATCATGGGCAGAATTTCACGGAGCAATATTGCTGGGAGAGAAAAGGCACCACCTGAGGGAGGCACGCTCAACAAAACTACCTAGGGCAGGAGCCGGGTTTCCCCCAGGCACTAGGCGTGTCAGGCCTCAGCATTGTAAGGAGAGTTCACTGAAGTCCCTGAGTGAAGTTTTCTCCGCTGTCCTACGTCTACGTTCCTAAAATTTACTCTGCGGTTTCTGATGATCCTGGCTTATGAACGGCCACCATTCACCGTTCTCCTTACACTCATGCGTCTCCATCGGCCTTAAAAGAAAGGGAGGACACGCAACTGCTGGCAGGTAAATTCAGCAAAGTTTGTCTCAACACAAAAGAGACAGCTCTGTGGTGACCCGTCTTCCACGGTAAAACATTTCCTAGCGAATAAGGAATCTTCCCATCGCAATGACAATACGAGAGAATTGCCACCGATGGATTTGCCGCTGTGCCTACACATCATCTTGAGGCCATACAGTAGTGAAGCACGGGAACCCAGGCGCTTCACCCTTTACCCTAGACCAGTGAAACACTGTCTCTAAACATGCCCACATGCCTGTACCTATGCCCATTTAAAGTTAACGCTAAACCGAAATCTTCTCTCCCAATATTTTGCAGCATTTTAAAGAAGTACACTGGGAAAGATGTTTCTGCAAGGAAGGAACTGCAGGCGGCGTGGCTGAAATGAGAATATCATGCTGCACGAGCTCTTTGCCCTCAGATGTAGAAGTGTCATCAGTGGGCATCATAGAGAAACGGGACTTTAATAAGTGATCATCAACCTCTGTGAATTCCCTTTTTTCTAGACGCCTGAAATAAAGAGTTGTCCTGAGTCACATAAACCTCCACAGAGTGGTCTTTATGTGGCGCGGGAACATGCGGGTATAAGAGAATTCCGAAGAAGGCTGAACGTCCACAATTGAATGATCATTGCGAGAAATGAAGTGGCAGCCGGATCAGTCTGGGAAACGTCAGCTTCCATTAGACAGTGAAGATGTGAGAATCTGGTACGTCCACAATTCGCGGTTTCCTTAGATCCATGAAATTCCGTGTTGAATTTTAGTCAGAAAATGAAAACTCCGGAGCCGCTGTTCAGCAGGCCCGGGTGTAGCTCCCAGAGGCACACTGGTGCTCCTCTAGAATTTGGATAAAAATCGTTTTCACTGGAATAAAGAACCTTGATCAAGCCAGGTGGGTCTTGACAATCGAAATTGATGCGTTTGCCCGGTATACTGACAAGAACCCACCTGTGCTAGTCCATGGCGTATTCAGCACAGGAATCTGCATCGATTGAGCCAACAGAAAGGAAAGCTCAGGGAGGCAGCACCCGTGTAGAAAAGCATTTGTACTTCAAAGATGAGGCCAATGAGGTGAAAGGACAAAGCCATGGCAAACAGTTTTCATCATTGGCAGAATGTCACGGAGCTTTATTGCTGGGAGAGAAAAGGCACCACCTGAGGGAGGCACGCTCAACAAAACTACCTAGGGCAGGAGCCGGGTTGCCCCCAGGCACTAGGCGTATCAGGCCTCAGCATTGTAAGGAGAGTTCACTGAAGTCCCTGAGTGAAGTTTTCTCCGCTGTCCTACGTCTACGTTCCTAAAATTTACTCTGCGGTTTCTGATGATCCTGGCTTATGAACGGCCACCATTCACCGTTCTCCTTACACTCATGCGTCTCCATCGGCCTTAAAAGAAAGGGAGGACACGCAACTGCTGGCAGGTAAATTCAGCAAAGTTTGTCTCAACACAAAAGAGAGCTGTGTGGTGACCCGTCTTCCACGGTAAAACATTTCCTAGCGAATAAGGAATCTTCCCATCGCAATGACAATACGAGAGAATTGCCACCGATGGATTTGCCGCTGTGCCTACACATCATCTTGAGGCCATACAGTAGTGAAGCACGGGAACCCAGGCGCTTCACCCTTTACCCTAGACCAGTGAAACACTGTCTCTAAAATTGCCCACATGCCTGTACCTATGCCCATTTAAAGTTAACGCTAAACCGAAATCTTCTCTCCCACTATTTTGCAGCATTTTAAAGAAGTACACTGGGAAAGATGTTTCTGCAAGGAAGGAACTGCAGGCGGCGTGGCTGAAATGAGAATATCATGCTGCACGAGCTCTTTGCCCTCAGATGTAGAAGTGTCATCAGTGGGCATCATAGAGAAACGGGACTTTAATAAGTGATCATCAACCTCTGTGAATTCCCTTTTTTCTAGACGCCTGAAATAAAGAGTTGTCCTGAGTCACATAAACCTCCACAGAGTGGTCTTTATGTGGCGCGGGAACATGCGGGTATAAGAGAATTCCGAAGAAGGCTGAACGTCCACAATTGAATGATCATTGCGAGAAATGAAGTGGCAGCCGGATCAGTCTGGGAAACGTCAGCTTCCATTAGACAGTGAAGATGTGAGAATCTGGTACGTCCACAATTCGCGGTTTCCTTAGATCCATGAAATTCCGTGTTGAATTTTAGTCAGAAAATGAAAACTCCGGAGCCGCTGTTCAGCAGGCCCGTGTGTAGCTCCCAGAGGCACACTGGTGCTCTCTAGAATTTGGATAAAAATCGTTTTCACTGGAATAAAGAACCTTGATCAAGCCAGGTGGGTCTTGACAATCGAAATTGCTGCGTTTGCCCGGTATACTGACAAGAACCCACCTGTGCTAGTCCATGGCGTATTCAGCACAGGAATCTGCATCGATTGAGCCAAGACAAAGGAAAGCTCAGGGAGGCAGCACCCGTGTAGAAAAGCATTTGTACTTCAAAGATGAGGCCAATGAGGTGAAAGGACAAAGCCATGGCAAACAGTTTTCATCATGGGCAGAATTTCACGGAGCAATATTGCTGGGAGAGAAAAGGCACCACCTGAGGGAGGCACGCTAAACAAAACTACCTAGGGCAGGACCCGGGTTGCCTCCAGCCACTAGGCGTGTCAGGCCTCAGCATTATAAGGAGAGTTCCCTGAAGTCCCTGAGTGAAGTTTTCTCCGCTGTCCTACGTCTACATTCCTAAAATTTACTCTGCGGTTTCTGATGATCCTGGCTTATGAACGGCCACCATTCACCGTTCTCCTTACACTCGTGTGTCTCCATCGGCCTTAAAAGAAAGGGAGGACACGCAACTGCTGGCAGGTAAATTCAGCAAAGTTTGTCTCAACACAAAAGAGACAGCTCTGTGGTGACCCGTCTTCCACGGTAAAACATTTCCTAGCGAATAAGGAATCTTCCCATCGCAATGACAATACGAGAGAATTGCCACCGATGGATTTACCGCTGTGCCTACACATCATCTTGAGGCCATACAGTAGTGAAGCACGGGAACCCAGGCGCTTCACCCTTTACCCTAGACCAGTGAAACACTGTCTCTAAACATGCCCACATGCCTGTACCTATGCCCGTTTAAAGTTAACGCTAAACCGAAATCTTCTGTCCCAATATTTTGCAGCATTTTAAAGAAGTACACTGGGAAAGATTTTTCTGCAAGGAAGGAACTGCAGGCGGCGTGGCTGAAATGAGAATATCCTGCTGCACGGCCTCTTTGCCCTCAGATGTAAAAGTGTCATCAGTGGGCATCATAGAGAAACGGGACTTTAATAAGTGATCATCAACCTCTGTGAATTCCCTTTGTTCTAGACAACTGAAAGAAAGAGTTGTCCTGAGTCACATAAACCTCCACCGAGTGGTCTTTATGTGGCGCGGGAACATGCCGGTATAAGAGAATTCCGAAGAAGGCTGAACGTCCACAATTGAATGGTCATTGCCAGAAATGAAGTGGCAGCCGGATCAGACTGGGAAACTTCAGCTTCCATTAGACAGTGAAGATGTGAGAATCTGGTACGTCCACAATTCGCGGTTTCCTTAGATCCATGAAATTCCGTGTTGAATTTTAGTCAGAAAATGAAAACTCCGGAGCCGCTGTTCAGCAGGCCCGTGTGTAGCTCCCAGAGGCACACTGGTGCTCTCTAGAATTTGGATAAAAATCGTTTTCACTGGAATAAAGAACCTTGATCAAGCCAGGTGGGTCTTGACAATCGAAATTGCTGCGTTTGCCCGGTATACTGACAAGAACCCACCTGTGCTAGTCCATGGCGTATTCAGCACAGGAATCTGCATCGATTGAGCCAAGACAAAGGAAATCTCAGGGAGGCAGCACCCGTGTAGAAAAGCATTTGTACTTCAAAGATGAGGCCAATGAGGTGAAAGGACAAAGCCATGGCAAACAGTTTTCATCATGGGCAGAATTTCACGGAGCAATATTGCTGGGAGAGAAAAGGCACCACCTGAGGGAGGCACGCTCAACAAAACTACCTAGGGCAGGAGCCGGGTTTCCCCCAGGCACTAGGCGTGTCAGGCCTCAGCATTGTAAGGAGAGTTCACTGAAGTCCCTGAGTGAAGTTTTCTCCGCTGTCCTACGTCTACGTTCCTAAAATTTACTCTGCGGTTTCTGATGATCCTGGATTATGAACGGCCACCATTCACCGTTCTCCTTACACTCATGCGTCTCCATCGGCCTTAAAAGAAAGGGAGGACACGCAACTGCTGGCAGGTAAATTCAGCAAAGTTTGTCTCAACACAAAAGAGACAGCTCTGTGGTGACCCGTCTTCCACGGTAAAACATTTCCTAGCGAATAAGGAATCGTCCCATCGCAATGACAATACGAGAGAATTGCCACCGATGGATTTGCCGCTGTGCCTACACATCATCTTGAGGCCATACAGTAGTGAAGCACGGGAACCCAGGCGCTTCACCCTTTACCCTAGACCAGTGAAACACTGTCTCTAAACATGCCCACATGCCTGTACCTATGCCCGTTTAAAGTTAACGCTAAACCGAAATCTTCTGTCCCAGTATTTTGCAGCATTTTAAAGAAGTACACTGGGAAAGATTTTTCTGCAAGGAAGGAACTGCAGGCGGCGTGACTCAAATGAGAATATCATGCTGCACGAGCTCTTTGCCCTCAGATGTAGAAGTGTCATCAGTGGGCATCATAGAGAAACGGGACTTTAATAAGTGATCATCAACCTCTGTGAATTCCCTTTGTTCTAGACGCCTGAAATAAAGAGTTGTCCTGAGTCACATAAACCTCCACCGAGTGGTCTTTATGTGGCGCGGGAACATGCCGGTATAAGAGAATTCCGAAGAAGGCTGAACGTCCACAATTGAATGGTCATTGCCAGAAATGAAGTGGCAGCCGGATCTGACTGGGAAACTTCAGCTTCCATTAGACAGTGAAGATGTGAGAATCTGGTACGTCCACAATTCACGGTTTCCTTAGATCCATGAAATTCCGTGTTGAATTTTAGTCAGAAAATGAAAACTCCGGAGCCGCTGTTCAGCAGGCCCGGTGTAGCTCCGAGAGGCACACTGGTGCTACTCTAGAACTTGGATAAAAATCGTTTTCACTGGAATAAAGAACCTTGATCAAGCCAGGTGGGTCTTGACAATCGAAATTGCTGCGTTTACCCGATATACTGACAAGAACCCACGTGTGCTAGTCCATGGCATATTCAGCACAGGAATCTGCATCGATTGAGCCAAGACAAAGGAAAGCTCAGGGAGACAGCACCCGTGTAGAAAACCATTTGTACTTCAAAGATGAGGCCAATGAGGTGAAAGGACAAAGCCATGGCAAACAGTTTTGATCATAGGCAGAATTTCACGGAGCAATATTGCTGGGAGAGAAAAGGCACCACCTGAGGGAGGCACGCTCAACAAAACTACCTAGGGCAGGACCCGGGTTGCCTCCAGGCACTAGGCGTGTCAGGCCTCAGCATTATAAGGAGAGTTCCCTGAAGTCCCTGAGTGAAGTTTTCTCCGCTGTCCTACGTCTACATTCCTAAAATTTACTCTGCGGTTTCTGATGATCCTGGCTTATGAACGGCCACCATTCACCGTTCTCCTTACACTCGTGTGTCTCCATCGGCCTTAAAAGAAAGGGAGGACACGCAACTGCTGGCAGGTAAATTCAGCAAAGTTTGTCTCAACACAAAAGAGACAGCTCTGTGGTGACCCGTCTTCCACGGTAAAACATTTCCTAGCGAATAAGGAATCTTCCCATCGCAATGACAATACGAGAGAATTGCCACCGATGGATTTACCGCTGTGCCTACACATCATCTTGAGGCCATACAGTAGTGAAGCACGGGAACCCAGGCGCTTCACCCTTTACCCTAGACCAGTGAAACACTGTCTCTAAACATGCCCACATGCCTGTACCTATGCCCGTTTAAAGTTAACGCTAAACCGAAATCTTCTGTCCCAATATTTTGCAGCATTTTAAAGAAGTACACTGGGAAAGATTTTTCTGCAAGGAAGGAACTGCAGGCGGCGTGGCTGAAATGAGAATATCCTGCTGCACGGCCTCTTTGCCCTCAGATGTAAAAGTGTCATCAGTGGGCATCATAGAGAAACGGGACTTTAATAAGTGATCATCAACCTCTGTGAATTCCCTTTGTTCTAGACAACTGAAAGAAAGAGTTGTCCTGAGTCACATAAACCTCCACCGAGTGGTCTTTATGTGGCGCGGGAACATGCCGGTATAAGAGAATTCCGAAGAAGGCTGAACGTCCACAATTGAATGGTCATTGCCAGAAATGAAGTGGCAGTCGGATCAGACTGGGAAACTTCAGCTTCCATTAGACAATGAAGATGTGAGAATCTCGTAAGTCCACAATTCGCGGTTTCCTTAGATCCATGAAATTCCGTGTTGAATTTTAGTCAGAAAATGAAAACTCCGGAGCCGCTGTTCAGCAGGCCCGTGTGTAGCTCCCAGAGGCACACTGGTGCTCCTCTAGAATTTGGATAAAAATCGTTTTCACTGGAATAAAGAACCTTGATCAAGCCAGGTGGGTCTTGACAAACTAAATTGCTGCGTGTGCCCGGTATACTGACAAGCACCCACCCGTTCTAGTCCATGGCGTATTCAGCACAGGAACCTGGATCGATTGAGCCAAGACAAAGGTAAGCTCAGGGAGGCAGCACCCGTGTAGAAAAGCATTTGTACTTCAAAGATGAGGCCATGAGGTGAAAGGACAAAGCCATGTCAAACAGTTTTCATCATCGGCAGAATTTCATGGAGCAATATTGCTGGGAGAGAAAAGGCACCACCTGAGGGAAGCACGCTCAACAAAACTATCTAGGGCAGGAGCCGGGTTGCCCCCAGGCACTAGGCGTGTCAGGCCTCAGCATTGTATGGAGAGTTCACTGAAATCCCTGAGTGAAGTTTTCTCCGCTGTCCTATGTCTACGTTCCTAAAATTTACTCTGCGGTTTCTGATGATTCTGGCTTATGAACGGCCACCATTCACCATTCTCCTTACACTCGTGCGTCTCCATCGGCCTTAAAAGAAAGGGAGGACACGCAACTGCTGGCAGGTAAATACAGCAAAGTTTGTCTCAACACAAAAGAGACAGCTCTGTGGTGACCCGTCTTCCACGGTAAAACATTTCCTAGCGAATAAGGAATCTTCCCATCGCAATGACAATATGAGAGAATTGCCACCGATGGATTTGGAGCTGTGCCTACAAACATCATCTTGACGTCATACAGTAGTGAAGCACGGGAACCCAGGCGCTTCACCCTTAACCCTAGACCAGTGAAACACTGTCTCTAAACATGCCCACATGCCTATACCTATGCCCGTTTAAAGTTAACGCTAAACCGAAATCTTCTGTCCCACTATTTTGCAGCATTTTATAGAAGTACACTGGGAAAGATTTTTCTGCAAGGAAGGAACTGCAGGCGGCGTGGCTGAAATGAGAATATCATGCTGCACGAGCTCTTTGCCCTCAGATGTAGAAGTGTCATCAATGGGCATCATAGAGAAACGGGACTTTAATAAGTGATCATCAACCTCTGTGAATTCCCTTTGTTCTAGACGCCTGAAATAAAGAGTTGTCCTGAGTCACATAAACCTCCGCCTAGAGGTCTTAATGTGGCACGGTAACATGTCTGTATAAGAGAATTCCGAAGAAGGCTGAACGTCCACAATTGAATGGTCATTGCCAGAAATGAAGTGGCAGCCGGATCAGACTGGGAAACTTCAGCTTCCATTAGACAATGAAGATGTGAGAATCTGGTACGTCCACAATTCACGGATTCCTTAGATCCATGAAATTCCGTGTTGAATTTTAGTCAGAAAATGAGAACTCCGGAGCCGCTGTTCAGCAGGCCCGTGTGTAGCTCCCAGAGGCACACTGGTGCTCCTCTAGAATTTGGATAAAAATCGTTTTCACTGGAATAAAGAACCTTGATCAAGCCAGGTGGGTCTTGACAATCGAAATTGCTGCGTTTTCCCGGTATACTGACAAGAACCCACCTGTGCTAGTCCATGGCGTATTCAGCACAGGAATCTGCATCGATTGAGCCAAGACAAAGGAAAGCTCAGGGAGGCAACACCTGTGTAGAAAAGCATTTGTACTTCAAAGACGAGGCCAATGAGATGAAAGGACAAAGCCATGGCAAACAGTTTTCATCATGGGCAGAATTTCACGGATCAATATTGCTGGGAGAGAAAAGGCACCACCTGAGGTAGGCACGCTCTACAAAACTACCTAGGGCAGGAGCCGGGTTGCCCCCAGGCACTAGGCGTGTCAGGCCTCAGCATTGTAAGGAGAGTTCACTGAAGTCCCTGAGTGAAGTTTTCTCCGCTGTCCTACGTCTACGTTCCTAAAATTTACTCTGCGGTTTCTGATGATCCTGGCATATGAACGGCCACAATTCACCGTTCTCCTTACACTCGTGCGTCTCCATCGGCCTTAAAAGAAAGGGAGGACACGCAACTGCTGGCAGGTAAATTCAGCAGTTTGTCTCAACACAAAAGAGATAGCTCTGTGGTGGCCCGTCTTCCATGGTAAAACATTACCTAGCGAATAAGGAATCTTCCCATCGCAATGACAATATGAGAGAATTGACACCGATGGATTTGCCGCTGTGCCTACAAACATCATCTTGACGCCATACAGTAGTGAAGCACAGGAACCCAGGCGCTTCACCCTTTACCCTAGACCAGTGAAACACTGTCTCTAAACATGCCCACATGCCTGTACCTATGCCCGTTTAAAGTTAACGCTAAACCGAAATCTTCTGTCCCACTATTTTGCAGCA
This sequence comes from Tenrec ecaudatus, assembly GCF_050624435.1. NCBI lineage: Eukaryota > Metazoa > Chordata > Mammalia > Afrosoricida > Tenrecidae > Tenrec > Tenrec ecaudatus. The sequence goes on from NW_027459487.1 coordinate 976,080, forward strand.
TTTTTTAGAAGTACACTGGGAAAGATTTTTCTGCAAGGAAAGAACTGCAGGCGGCGTGGCTGAAATGAGAATATCATGCTGCACGAGCTCTTTGCCCTCAGATGTAGAAGTGTCATCAATGGGCATCATAGAGAAACGGGACTTTAATAAGTGATCATCAACCTCTGTGAATTCCCTTTGTTCTAGACGCCTGAAATAAAGAGTTGTCCTGAGTCACATAAACCTCCGCCTAGAGGTCTTAATGTGGCACGGTAACATGTCTGTATAAGAGAATTCCGAAGAAGGCTGAACGTCCACAATTGAATGGTCATTGCCAGAAATGAAGTGGCAGCCGGATCAGACTGGGAAACTTCAGCTCCCATTAGACAATGAAGATGTGAGAATCTCGTAAGTCCACAATTCACGGTTTCCTTAGATCCATGAAATTCCGTGTTGAATTTTAGTCAGAAAATGAAAACTCCGGAGCCGCTGTTCAGCAGGCCCGTGTGTAGCTCCCAGAGGCACACTGGTGCTCCTCTAGAATTTGAATAAAAATCGTTTTCACTGGAATAAAGAACCTTGATCAAACCAGGTGGGTCTTGACAAACTAAATTGCTGCGTGTGCCCGGTATACTGACAAGCACCCACCCGTTCTAGTCCATGGCGTATTCAGCACAGGAACCTGGATCGATTGAGCCAAGACAAAGGTAAGCTCAGGGAGGCAGCACCCGTGTAGAAAAGCATTTGTACTTCAAAGATGAGGCCATGAGGTGAAAGGACAAAGCCATGTCAAACAGTTTACATCATCGGCAGAATTTCATGGAGCAATATTGCTGGGAGAGAAAAGGCACCACCTGAGGGAAGCACGCTCAACAAAACTATCTAGGGCAGGAGCCGGGTTGCCCCCAGGCACTAGGCGTGTCAGGCCTCAGCATTGTATGGAGAGTTCACTGAAATCCCTGAGTGAAGTTTTCTCCGCTGTCCTATGTCTACGTTCCTAAAATTTACTCTGCGGTTTCTGATGATTCTGGCTTATGAACGGCCACCATTCACCATTCTCCTTACACTCGTGCGTCTCCATCGGCCTTAAAAGAAAGGGAGGACACGCAACTGCTGGCAGGTAAATTCAGCAAAGTTTGTCTCAACACAAAAGAGACAGCTCTGTGGTGACCCGTCTTCCACGGTAAAACAATTCCTAGCGAATAAGGAATCTTCCCATCGCAATGACAATATGAGAGAATTGCCACCGATGGATTTGCCGCTGTGCCTACACATCATCTTGAGGCCATACAGTAGTGAAGCACGGGAACCCAGGCGCTTCACCCTTTACCCTAGACCAGTGAAACACTGTCTCTAAACATGCCCACATGCCTATACCTATGCCCGTTTAAAGTTAACGCTAAACCGAAATCTTCTGTCCCACTATTTTGCAGCATTTTATAGAAGTACACTGGGAAAGATTTTTCTGCAAGGAAGGAACTGCAGGCGGCCTGGCTGAAATGAGAATATCATGCTGCACGAGCTCTTTGCCCTCAGATGTAGAAGTGTCATCAATGGGCATCATAGAGAAACGGGACTTTAATAAGTGATCATCAACCTCTGTGAATTCCCTTTGTTCTAGACGCCTGAAATAAAGAGTTGTCCTGAGTCACATAAACCTCCGCCTAGAGGTCTTAATGTGGCACGGTAACATGTCTGTATAAGAGAATTCCGAAGAAGGCTGAACGTCCACAATTGAATGGTCATTGCCAGAAATGAAGTGGCAGCCGGATCAGACTGGGAAACTTCAGCTTCCATTAGACAATGAAGATGTGAGAATCTCGTAAGTCCACAATTCACGGTTTCCTTAGATCCATGAAATTCCGTGTTGAATTTTAGTCAGAAAATGAAAACTCCGGAGCCGCTGTTCAGCAGGCCCGTGTGTAGCTCCCAGAGGCACACTGGTGCTCCTCTAGAATTTGAATAAAAATCGTTTTCACTGGAATAAAGAACCTTGATCAAACCAGGTGGGTCTTGACAAACTAAATTGCTGCGTGTGCCCGGTATACTGACAAGCACCCACCCGTTCTAGTCCATGGCGTATTCAGCACAGGAACCTGGATCGATTGAGCCAAGACAAAGGTAAGCTCAGGGAGGCAGCACCCGTGTAGAAAAGCATTTGTACTTCAAAGATGAGGCCATGAGGTGAAAGGACAAAGCCATGTCAAACAGTTTACATCATCGGCAGAATTTCATGGAGCAACATTGCTGGGAGAGAAAAGGCACCACCTGAGGGAAGCACGCTCAACAAAACTATCTAGGGCAGGAGCCGGGTTGCCCCCAGGCACTAGGCGTGTCAGGCCTCAGCATTGTATGGAGAGTTCACTGAAATCCCTGAGTGAAGTTTTCTCCGCTGTCCTATGTCTACGTTCCTAAAATTTACTCTGCGGTTTCTGATGATTCTGGCTTATGAACGGCCACCATTCACCATTCTCCTTACACTCGTGCGTCTCCATCGGCCTTAAAAGAAAGGGAGGACACGCAACTGCTGGCTGGTAAATTCAGCAAAGTTTGTCTCAACACAAAAGAGACAGCTCTGTGGTGACCCGTCTTCCACGGTAAAACAATTCCTAGCGAATAAGGAATCTTCCCATCGCAATGACAATATGAGAGAATTGCCACCGATGGATTTGCCGCTGTGCCTACACATCATCTTGAGGCCATACAGTAGTGAAGCACGGGAACCCAGGCGCTTCACCCTTTACCCTAGACCAGTGAAAAACTGTCTCTAAACATGCCCACATGCCTATACCTATGCCCGTTTAAAGTTAACGCTAAACCGAAATCTTCTGTCCCACTATTTTGCAGCATTTTAAAGAAGTACACTGGGAAAGATTTTTCTGCAAGGAAGGAACTGTAGGCGGCGTGGCAGAAATGAGAATATCATGCTGCACGAGCTCTTTGCCCTCAGATGTAGAAGTGTCATCAGTGGGCATCATAGAGAAACGGGACTTTAATAAGTGATCATCAACCTCTGTGAATTCCCTTTGTTCTAGACGCCTGAAATAAAGAGTTGTCCTGAGTCACATAAACCTCCACCTAGAGGTCTTAATGTGGCACGGTAACATGTCTGTATAAGAGAATTCCGAAGAAGGCTGAACGTCCACAATTGAATGATCATTGCCAGAAATGAAGTGGCAACCGGATCAGACTGGGAAACTTCAGCTTCCATTAGACAATGAAGATGTGAGAATCTCGTAAGTCCACAATTCACGGTTTCCTTAAATCCATGAAATTCCGTGTTGAATTTTAGTCAGAAAATGAAAACTCCGGAGCCGCTGTTCAGCAGGCCCGTGTGTAGCTCCCAGAGGCACACTGGTGCTCCTCTAGAATTTGAATAAAAATCGTTTTCACTGGAATAAAGAACCTTGATCAAACCAGGTGGGTCTTGACAAACTAAATTGCTGCGTGTGCCCGGTATACTGACAAGCACCCACCCGTTCTAGTCCATGGCGTATTCAGCACAGGAACCTGGATCGATTGAGCCAAGACAAAGGTAAGCTCAGGGAGGCAGCACCCGTGTAGAAAAGCATTTGTACTTCAAAGATGAGGCCATGAGGTGAAAGGACAAAGCCATGTCAAACAGTTTACATCATCGGCAGAATTTCATGGAGCAATATTGCTGGGAGAGAAAAGGCACCACCTGAGGGAAGCACGCTCAACAAAACTATCTAGGGCAGGAGCCGGGTTGCCCCCAGGCACTAGGCGTGTCAGGCCTCAGCATTGTATGGAGAGTTCACTGAAATCCCTGAGTGAAGTTTTCTCCGCTGTCCTATGTCTACGTTCCTAAAATTTACTCTGCGGTTTCTGATGATTCTGGCTTATGAACGGCCACCATTCACCATTCTCCTTACACTCGTGCGTCTCCATCGGCCTTAAAAGAAAGGGAGGACACGCAACTGCTGGCAGGTAAATTCAGCAAAGTTTGTCTCAACACAAAAGAGACAGCTCTGTGGTGACCCGTCTTCCACGGTAAAACAATTCCTAGCGAATAAGGAATCTTCCCATCGCAATGACAATATGAGAGAATTGCCACCGATGGATTTGCCGCTGTGCCTACACATCATATTGAGGCCATACAGTAGTGAAGCACGGGAACCCAGGCGCTTCAACCTTTACCCTAGACCAGTGAAACACTGTCTCTAAACATGCCCACATGCCTATACCTATGCCCGTTTAAAGTTAACGCTAAACCGAAATCTTCTGTCCCACTATTTTGCAGCATTTTATAGAAGTACACTGGAAAAGATTTTTCTGCAAGGAAGGAACTGCAGGCGGCCTGGCTGAAATGAGATTATCATGCTGCACGAGCTCTTTGCCCTCAGATGTAGAAGTGTCATCAATGGGCATCATAGAGAAACGGGACTTTAATAAGTGATCATCAACCTCTGTGAATTCCCTTTGTTCTAGACGCCTGAAATAAAGAGTTGTCCTGAGTCACATAAACCTCCGCCTAGAGGTCTTAATGTGGCACGGTAACATGTCTGTATAAGAGAATTCCGAAGAAGGCTGAACGTCCACAATTGAATGGTCATTGCCAGAAAGAAGTGGCAGCCGGATCAGACTGGGAAACTTCAGCTTCCATTAGACAATGAAGATGTGAGAATCTCGTAAGTCCACAATTCACGGTTTCCTTAGATCCATGAAATTCCGTGTTGAATTTTAGTCAGAAAATGAAAACTCCGGAGCCGCTGTTCAGCAGGCCCGTGTGTAGCTCCCAGAGGCACAATGGTGCTCCTCTAGAATTTGAATAAAAATCGTTTTCACTGGAATAAAGAACCTTGATCAAACCAGGTGGGTCTTGACAAACTAAATTGCTGCGTGTGCCCGGTATACTGACAAGCACCCACCCGTTCTAGTCCATGGCGTATTCAGCACAGGAACCTGGATCGATTGAGCCAAGACAAAGGTAAGCTCAGGGAGGCAGCACCCGGGTAGAAAAGCATTTGTACTTCAAAGATGAGGCCATGAGGTGAAAGGACAAAGCCATGGCAAACAGTTTTCATCATCGGCAGAATTTCATGGAGCAATATTGCTGGGAGAGAAAAGGCACCACCTGAGGGAAGCACGCTCAACAAAACTATCTAGGGCAGGAGCCGGGTTGCCCCCAGGCACTAGGCGTGTCAGGCCTCAGCATTGTATGGAGAGTTCACTGAAATCCCTGAGTGAAGTTTTCTCCGCTGTCCTATGTCTACGTTCCTAAAATTTACTCTGCGGTTTCTGATGATTCTGGCTTATGAACGGCCACCATTCACCATTCTCCTTACACTCGTGCGTCTCCATCGGCCTTAAAAGAAAGGGAGGACACGCAACTGCTGGCAGGTAAATTCAGCAAAGTTTGTCTCAACACAAAAGAGACAGCTCTGTGGTGACCCGTCTTCCACGGTAAAACAATTCCTAGCGAATAAGGAATCTTCCCATCGCAATGACAATATGAGAGAATTGCCACCGATGGATTTGCCGCTGTGCCTACACATCATCTTGAGGCCATACAGTAGTGAAGCACGGGAACCCAGGCGCTTCACCCTTTACCCTAGACCAGTGAAACACTGTCTCTAAACATGCCCACATGCCTATACCTATGCCCGTTTAAAGTTAACGCTAAACCGAAATCTTCTGTCCCACTATTTTGCAGCATTTTAAAGAAGTACACTGGGAAAGATTTTTCTGCAAGGAAGGAACTGCAGGCGGCGTGGCTGAAATGAGAATATCATGCTGCACGAGCTCTTTGCCCTCAGATGTAGAAGTGTCATCAATGGGCATCATAGAGAAACGGGACTTTAATAAGTGATCATCAACCTCTGTGAATTCCCTTTGTTCTAGACGCCTGAAATAAAGAGTTGTCCTGAGTCACATAAACCTCCACCTAGAGGTCTTAATGTGGCACGGTAACATGTCTGTATAAGAGAATTCCGAAGAAGGCTGAACGTCCACAATTGAATGGTCATTGCCAGAAATGAAGTGGCAACCGGATCAGACTGGGAAACTTCAGCTTCCATTAGACAATGAAGATGTGAGAATCTCGTAAGTCCACAATTCACGGTTTCCTTAGATCCATGAAATTCCGTGTTGAATTTTAGTCAGAAAATGAAAACTCCGGAGCCGCTGTTCAGCAGGCCCGTGTGTAGCTCCCAGAGGCACACTGGTGCTCCTCTAGAATTTGAATAAAAATCGTTTTCACTGGAATAAAGAACCTTGATCAAACCAGGTGGGTCTTGACAAACTAAATTGCTGCGTGTGCCCGGTATACTGACAAGCACCCACCCGTTCTAGTCCATGGCGTATTCAGCACAGGAACCTGGATCGATTGAGCCAAGACAAAGGTAAGCTCAGGGAGGCAGCACCCGGGTAGAAAAGCATTTGTACTTCAAAGATGAGGCCATGAGGTGAAAGGACAAAGCCATGGCAAACAGTTTTCATCATCGGCAGAATTTCATGGAGCAATATTGCTGGGAGAGAAAAGGCACCACCTGAGGGAAGCACGCTCAACAAAACTATCTAGGGCAGGAGCCGGGTTGCCCCCAGGCACTAGGCGTGTCAGGCCTCAGCATTGTATGGAGAGTTCACTGAAATCCCTGAGTGAAGTTTTCTCCGCTGTCCTATGTCTACGTTCCTAAAATTTACTCTGCGGTTTCTGATGATTCTGGCTTATGAACGGCCACCATTCACCATTCTCCTTACACTCGTGCGTCTCCATCGGCCTTAAAAGAAAGGGAGGACACGCAACTGCTGGCAGGTAAATTCAGCAAAGTTTGTCTCAACACAAAAGAGACAGCTCTGTGGTGACCCGTCTTCCACGGTAAAACAATTCCTAGCGAATAAGGAATCTTCCCATCGCAATGACAATATGAGAGAATTGCCACCGATGGATTTGCCGCTGTGCCTACACATCATCTTGAGGCCATACAGTAGTGAAGCACGGGAACCCAGGCGCTTCACCCTTTACCCTAGACCAGTGAAACACTGTCTCTAAACATGCCTATACCTATGCCCGTTTAAAGTTAACGCTAAACCGAAATCTTCTGTCCCACTATTTTGCAGCATTTTAAAGAAGTACACTGGGAAAGATTTTTCTGCAAGGAAGGAACTGCAGGCGGCGTGGCTGAAATGAGAATATCATGCTGCACGAGCTCTTTGCCCTCAGATGTAGAAGTGTCATCAATGGGCATCATAGAGAAACGGGACTTTAATAAGTGATCATCAACCTCTGTGAATTCCCTTTGTTCTAGACGCCTGAAATAAAGAGTTGTCCTGAGTCACATAAACCTCCACCTAGAGGTCTTAATGTGGCACGGTAACATGTCTGTATAAGAGAATTCCGAAGAAGGCTGAACGTCCACAATTGAATGGTCATTGCCAGAAATGAAGTGGCAACCGGATCAGACTGGGAAACTTCAGCTTCCATTAGACAATGAAGATGTGAGAATCTCGTAAGTCCACAATTCACGGTTTCCTTAGATCCATGAAATTCCGTGTTGAATTTTAGTCAGAAAATGAAAACTCCGGAGCCGCTGTTCAGCAGGCCCGTGTGTAGCTCCCAGAGGCACACTGGTGCTCCTCTAGAATTTGAATAAAAATCGTTTTCACTGGAATAAAGAACCTTGATCAAACCAGGTGGGTCTTGACAAACTAAATTGCTGCGTGTGCCCGGTATACTGACAAGCACCCACCCGTTCTAGTCCATGGCGTATTCAGCACAGGAACCTGGATCGATTGAGCCAAGACAAAGGTAAGCTCAGGGAGGCAGCACCCGTGTAGAAAAGCATTTGTACTTCAAAGATGAGGCCATGAGGTGAAAGGACAAAGCCATGGCAAACAGTTTTCATCATCGGCAGAATTTCATGGAGCAATATTGCTGGGAGAGAAAAGGCACCACCTGAGGGAAGCACGCTCAACAAAACTATCTAGGGCAGGAGCCGGGTTGCCCCCAGGCACTAGGCGTGTCAGGCCTCAGCATTGTATGGAGAGTTCACTGAAATCCCTGAGTGAAGTTTTCTCCGCTGTCCTATGTCTACGTTCCTAAAATTTACTCTGCGGTTTCTGATGATTCTGGCTTATGAACGGCCACCATTCACCATTCTCCTTACACTCGTGCGTCTCCATCGGCCTTAAAAGAAAGGGAGGACACGCAACTGCTGGCAGGTAAATTCAGCAAAGTTTGTCTCAACACAAAAGAGACAGCTCTGTGGTGACCCGTCTTCCACGGTAAAACAATTCCTAGCGAATAAGGAATCTTCCCATCGCAATGACAATATGAGAGAATTGCCACCGATGGATTTGCCGCTGTGCCTACACATCATCTTGAGGCCATACAGTAGTGAAGCACGGGAACCCAGGCGCTTCACCCTTTACCCTAGACCAGTGAAACACTGTCTCTAAACATGCCCACATGCCTATACCTATGCCCGTTTAAAGTTAACGCTAAACCGAAATCTTCTGTCCCACTATTTTGCAGCATTTTAAAGAAGTACACTGGGAAAGATTTTTCTGCAAGGAAGGAACTGCAGGCGGCGTGGCTGAAATGAGAATATCATGCTGCACGAGCTCTTTGCCCTCAGATGTAGAAGTGTCATCAATGGGCATCATAGAGAAACGGGACTTTAATAAGTGATCATCAACCTCTGTGAATTCCCTTTGTTCTAGACGCCTGAAATAAAGAGTTGTCCTGAGTCACATAAACCTCCGCCTAGAGGTCTTAATGTGGCACGGTAACATGTCTGTATAAGAGAATTCCGAAGAAGGCTGAACGTCCACAATTGAATGGTCATTGCCAGAAAGAAGTGGCAGCCGGATCAGACTGGGAAACTTCAGCTTCCATTAGACAATGAAGATGTGAGAATCTCGTAAGTCCACAATTCACGGTTTCCTTAGATCCATGAAATTCCGTGTTGAATTTTAGTCAGAAAATGAAAACTCCGGAGCCGCTGTTCAGCAGGCCCGTGTGTAGCTCCCAGAGGCACAATGGTGCTCCTCTAGAATTTGAATAAAAATCGTTTTCACTGGAATAAAGAACCTTGATCAAACCAGGTGGGTCTTGACAAACTAAATTGCTGCGTGTGCCCGGTATACTGACAAGCACCCACCCGTTCTAGTCCATGGCGTATTCAGCACAGGAACCTGGATCGATTGAGCCAAGACAAAGGTAAGCTCAGGGAGGCAGCACCCGTGTAGAAAAGCATTTGTACTTCAAAGATGAGGCCATGAGGTGAAAGGACAAAGCCATGGCAAACAGTTTTCATCATCGGCAGAATTTCATGGAGCAATATTGCTGGGAGAGAAAAGGCACCACCTGAGGGAAGCACGCTCAACAAAACTATCTAGGGCAGGAGCCGGGTTGCCCCCAGGCACTAGGCGTGTCAGGCCTCAGCATTGTATGGAGAGTTCACTGAAATCCCTGAGTGAAGTTTTCTCCGCTGTCCTATGTCTACGTTCCTAAAATTTACTCTGCGGTTTCTGATGATTCTGGCTTATGAACGGCCACCATTCACCATTCTCCTTACACTCGTGCGTCTCCATCGGCCTTAAAAGAAAGGGAGGACACGCAACTGCTGGCAGGTAAATTCAGCAAAGTTTGTCTCAACACAAAAGAGACAGCTCTGTGGTGACCCGTCTTCCACGGTAAAACAATTCCTAGCGAATAAGGAATCTTCCCATCGCAATGACAATATGAGAGAATTGCCACCGATGGATTTGCCGCTGTGCCTACACATCATCTTGAGGCCATACAGTAGTGAAGCACGGGAACCCAGGCGCTTCACCCTTTACCCTAGACCAGTGAAACACTGTCTCTAAACATGCCCACATGCCTATACCTATGCCCGTTTAAAGTTAACGCTAAACCGAAATCTTCTGTCCCACTATTTTGCAGCATTTTAAAGAAGTACACTGGGAAAGATTTTTCTGCAAGGAAGGAACTGCAGGCGGCGTGGCTGAAATGAGAATATCATGCTGCACGAGCTCTTTGCCCTCAGATGTAGAAGTGTCATCAATGGGCATCATAGAGAAACGGGACTTTAATAAGTGATCATCAACCTCTGTGAATTCCCTTTGTTCTAGACGCCTGAAATAAAGAGTTGTCCTGAGTCACATAAACCTCCACCTAGAGGTCTTAATGTGGCACGGTAACATGTCTGTATAAGAGAATTCCGAAGAAGGCTGAACGTCCACAATTGAATGGTCATTGCCAGAAATGAAGTGGCAACCGGATCAGACTGGGAAACTTCAGCTTCCATTAGACAATGAAGATGTGAGAATCTCGTAAGTCCACAATTCACGGTTTCCTTAGATCCATGAAATTCCGTGTTGAATTTTAGTCAGAAAATGAAAACTCCGGAGCCGCTGTTCAGCAGGCCCGTGTGTAGCTCCCAGAGGCACACTGGTGCTCCTCTAGAATTTGAATAAAAATCGTTTTCACTGGAATAAAGAACCTTGATCAAACCAGGTGGGTCTTGACAAACTAAATTGCTGCGTGTGCCCGGTATACTGACAAGCACCCACCCGTTCTAGTCCATGGCGTATTCAGCACAGGAACCTGGATCGATTGAGCCAAGACAAAGGTAAGCTCAGGGAGGCAGCACCCGTGTAGAAAAGCATTTGTACTTCAAAGATGAGGCCATGAGGTGAAAGGACAAAGCCATGGCAAACAGTTTTCATCATCGGCAGAATTTCATGGAGCAATATTGCTGGGAGAGAAAAGGCACCACCTGAGGGAAGCACGCTCAACAAAACTATCTAGGGCAGGAGCCGGGTTGCCCCCAGGCACTAGGCGTGTCAGGCCTCAGCATTGTATGGAGAGTTCACTGAAATCCCTGAGTGAAGTTTTCTCCGCTGTCCTATGTCTACGTTCCTAAAATTTACTCTGCGGTTTCTGATGATTCTGGCTTATGAACGGCCACCATTCACCATTCTCCTTACACTCGTGCGTCTCCATCGGCCTTAAAAGAAAGGGAGGACACGCAACTGCTGGCAGGTAAATTCAGCAAAGTTTGTCTCAACACAAAAGAGACAGCTCTGTGGTGACCCGTCTTCCACGGTAAAACAATTCCTAGCGAATAAGGAATCTTCCCATCGCAATGACAATATGAGAGAATTGCCACCGATGGATTTGCCGCTGTGCCTACACATCATCTTGAGGCCATACAGTAGTGAAGCACGGGAACCCAGGCGCTTCACCCTTTACCCTAGACCAGTGAAACACTGTCTCTAAACATGCCCACATGCCTATACCTATGCCCGTTTAAAGTTAACGCTAAACCGAAATCTTCTGTCCCACTATTTTGCAGCATTTTAAAGAAGTACACTGGGAAAGATTTTTCTGCAAGGAAGGAACTGCAGGCGGCGTGGCTGAAATGAGAATATCATGCTGCACGAGCTCTTTGCCCTCAGATGTAGAAGTGTCATCAATGGGCATCATAGAGAAACGGGACTTTAATAAGTGATCATCAACCTCTGTGAATTCCCTTTGTTCTAGACGCCTGAAATAAAGAGTTGTCCTGAGTCACATAAACCTCCGCCTAGAGGTCTTAATGTGGCACGGTAACATGTCTGTATAAGAGAATTCCGAAGAAGGCTGAACGTCCACAATTGAATGGTCATTGCCAGAAAGAAGTGGAAGCCGGATCAGACTGGGAAACTTCAGCTTCCATTAGACAATGAAGATGTGAGAATCTCGTAAGTCCACAATTCACGGTTTCCTTAGATCCATGAAATTCCGTGTTGAATTTTAGTCAGAAAATGAAAACTCCGGAGCCGCTGTTCAGCAGGCCCGTGTGTAGCTCCCAGAGGCACACTGGTGCTCCTCTAGAATTTGAATAAAAATCGTTTTCACTGGAATAAAGAACCTTGATCAAACCAGGTGGGTCTTGACAAACTAAATTGCTGCGTGTGCCCGGTATACTGACAAGCACCCACCCGTTCTAGTCCATGGCGTATTCAGCACAGGAACCTGGATCGATTGAGCCAAGACAAAGGTAAGCTCAGGGAGGCAGCACCCGTGTAGAAAAGCATTTGTACTTCAAAGATGAGGCCATGAGGTGAAAGGACAAAGCCATGGCAAACAGTTTTCATCATCGGCAGAAATTCATGGAGCAATATTGCTGGGAGAGAAAAGGCACCACCTGAGGGAAGCACGCTCAACAAAACTATCTAGGGCAGGAGCCGGGTTGCCCCCAGGCACTAGGCGTGTCAGGCCTCAGCATTGTATGGAGAGTTCACTGAAATCCCTGAGTGAAGTTTTCTCCGCTGTCCTATGTCTACGTTCCTAAAATTTACTCTGCGGTTTCTGATGATTCTGGCTTATGAACGGCCACCATTCACCATTCTCCTTACACTCGTGCGTCTCCATCGGCCTTAAAAGAAAGGGAGGACACGCAACTGCTGGCAGGTAAATTCAGCAAAGTTTGTCTCAACACAAAAGAGACAGCTCTGTGGTGACCCGTCTTCCACGGTAAAACAATTCCTAGCGAATAAGGAATCTTCCCATCGCAATGACAATATGAGGGAATTGCCACCGATGGATTTGCCGCTGTGCCTACACATCATCTTGAGGCCATACAGTAGTGAAGCACGGGAACCCAGGCGCTTCACCCTTTACCCTAGACCAGTGAAACACTGTCTCTAAACATGCCCACATGCCTATACCTATGCCCGTTTAAAGTTAACGCTAAACCGAAATCTGTCCCACTATTTTGCAGCATTTTATAGAAGTACACTGGGAAAGATTTTTCTGCAAGGAAGGAACTGCAGGCGGCCTGGCTGAAATGAGATTATCATGCTGCACGAGCTCTTTGCCCTCAGATGTAGAAGTGTCATCAATGGGCATCATAGAGAAACGGGACTTTAATAAGTGATCATCAACCTCTGTGAATTCCCTTTGTTCTAGACGCCTGAAATAAAGAGTTGTCCTGAGTCACATAAACCTCCGCCTAGAGGTCTTAATGTGGCACGGTAACATGTCTGTATAAGAGAATTCCGAAGAAGGCTGAACGTCCACAATTGAATGGTCATTGCCAGAAAGAAGTGGCAGCCGGATCAGACTGGGAAACTTCAGCTTCCATTAGACAATGAAGATGTGAGAATCTCGTAAGTCCACAATTCACGGTTTCCTTAGATCCATGAAATTCCGTGTTGAATTTTAGTCAGAAAATGAAAACTCCGGAGCCGCTGTTCAGCAGGCCCGTGTGTAGCTCCCAGAGGCACAATGGTGCTCCTCTAGAATTTGAATAAAAATCGTTTTCACTGGAATAAAGAACCTTGATCAAACCAGGTGGGTCTTGACAAACTAAATTGCTGCGTGTGCCCGGTATACTGACAAGCACCCACCCGTTCTAGTCCATGGCGTATTCAGCACAGGAACCTGGATCGATTGAGCCAAGACAAAGGTAAGCTCAGGGAGGCAGCACCCGTGTAGAAAAGCATTTGTACTTCAAAGATGAGGCCATGAGGTGAAAGGACAAAGCCATGGCAAACAGTTTTCATCATCGGCAGAATTTCATGGAGCAATATTGCTGGGAGAGAAAAGGCACCACCTGAGGGAAGCACGCTCAACAAAACTATCTAGGGCAGGAGCCGGGTTGCCCCCAGGCACTAGGCGTGTCAGGCCTCAGCATTGTATGGAGAGTTCACTGAAATCCCTGAGTGAAGTTTTCTCCGCTGTCCTATGTCTACGTTCCTAAAATTTACTCTGCGGTTTCTGATGATTCTGGCTTATGAACGGCCACCATTCACCATTCTCCTTACACTCGTGCGTCTCCATCGGCCTTAAAAGAAAGGGAGGACACGCAACTGCTGGCAGGTAAATTCAGCAAAGTTTGTCTCAACACAAAAGAGACAGCTCTGTGGTGACCCGTCTTCCACGGTAAAACAATTCCTAGCGAATAAGGAATCTTCCCATCGCAATGACAATATGAGAGAATTGCCACCGATGGATTTGCCGCTGTGCCTACACATCATCTTGAGGCCATACAGTAGTGAAGCACGGGAACCCAGGCGCTTCACCCTTTACCCTAGACCAGTGAAACACTGTCTCTAAACATGCCCACATGCCTATACCTATGCCCGTTTAAAGTTAACGCTAAACCGAAATCTTCTGTCCCACTATTTTGCAGCATTTTAAAGAAGTACACTGGGAAAGATTTTTCTGCAAGGAAGGAACTGCAGGCGGCGTGGCTGAAATGAGAATATCATGCTGCACGAGCTCTTTGCCCTCAGATGTAGAAGTGTCATCAATGGGCATCATAGAGAAACGGGACTTTAATAAGTGATCATCAACCTCTGTGAATTCCCTTTGTTCTAGACGCCTGAAATAAAGAGTTGTCCTGAGTCACATAAACCTCCACCTAGAGGTCTTAATGTGGCACGGTAACATGTCTGTATAAGAGAATTCCGAAGAAGGCTGAACGTCCACAATTGAATGGTCATTGCCAGAAATGAAGTGGCAACCGGATCAGACTGGGAAACTTCAGCTTCCATTAGACAATGAAGATGTGAGAATCTCGTAAGTCCACAATTCACGGTTTCCTTAGATCCATGAAATTCCGTGTTGAATTTTAGTCAGAAAATGAAAACTCCGGAGCCGCTGTTCAGCAGGCCCGTGTGTAGCTCCCAGAGGCACACTGGTGCTCCTCTAGAATTTGAATAAAAATCGTTTTCACTGGAATAAAGAACCTTGATCAAACCAGGTGGGTCTTGACAAACTAAATTGCTGCGTGTGCCCGGTATACTGACAAGCACCCACCCGTTCTAGTCCATGGCGTATTCAGCACAGGAACCTGGATCGATTGAGCCAAGACAAAGGTAAGCTCAGGGAGGCAGCACCCGTGTAGAAAAGCATTTGTACTTCAAAGATGAGGCCATGAGGTGAAAGGACAAAGCCATGGCAAACAGTTTTCATCATCGGCAGAATTTCATGGAGCAATATTGCTGGGAGAGAAAAGGCACCACCTGAGGGAAGCACGCTCAACAAAACTATCTAGGGCAGGAGCCGGGTTGCCCCCAGGCACTAGGCGTGTCAGGCCTCAGCATTGTATGGAGAGTTCACTGAAATCCCTGAGTGAAGTTTTCTCCGCTGTCCTATGTCTACGTTCCTAAAATTTACTCTGCGGTTTCTGATGATTCTGGCTTATGAACGGCCACCATTCACCATTCTCCTTACACTCGTGCGTCTCCATCGGCCTTAAAAGAAAGGGAGGACACGCAACTGCTGGCAGGTAAATTCAGCAAAGTTTGTCTCAACACAAAAGAGACAGCTCTGTGGTGACCCGTCTTCCACGGTAAAACAATTCCTAGCGAATAAGGAATCTTCCCATCGCAATGACAATATGAGAGAATTGCCACCGATGGATTTGCCGCTGTGCCTACACATCATCTTGAGGCCATACAGTAGTGAAGCACGGGAACCCAGGCGCTTCACCCTTTACCCTAGACCAGTGAAACACTGTCTCTAAACATGCCCACATGCCTATACCTATGCCCGTTTAAAGTTAACGCTAAACCGAAATCTTCTGTCCCACTATTTTGCAGCATTTTAAAGAAGTACACTGGGAAAGATTTTTCTGCAAGGAAGGAACTGCAGGCGGCGTGGCTGAAATGAGAATATCATGCTGCACGAGCTCTTTGCCCTCAGATGTAGAAGTGTCATCAATGGGCATCATAGAGAAACGGGACTTTAATAAGTGATCATCAACCTCTGTGAATTCCCTTTGTTCTAGACGCCTGAAATAAAGAGTTGTCCTGAGTCACATAAACCTCCACCTAGAGGTCTTAATGTGGCACGGTAACATGTCTGTATAAGAGAATTCCGAAGAAGGCTGAACGTCCACAATTGAATGGTCATTGCCAGAAATGAAGTGGCAACCGGATCAGACTGGGAAACTTCAGCTTCCATTAGACAATGAAGATGTGAGAATCTCGTAAGTCCACAATTCACGGTTTCCTTAGATCCATGAAATTCCGTGTTGAATTTTAGTCAGAAAATGAAAACTCCGGAGCCGCTGTTCAGCAGGCCCGTGTGTAGCTCCCAGAGGCACACTGGTGCTCCTCTAGAATTTGAATAAAAATCGTTTTCACTGGAATAAAGAACCTTGATCAAACCAGGTGGGTCTTGACAAACTAAATTGCTGCGTGTGCCCGGTATACTGACAAGCACCCACCCGTTCTAGTCCATGGCGTATTCAGCACAGGAACCTGGATCGATTGAGCCAAGACAAAGGTAAGCTCAGGGAGGCAGCACCCGTGTAGAAAAGCATTTGTACTTCAAAGATGAGGCCATGAGGTGAAAGGACAAAGCCATGGCAAACAGTTTTCATCATCGGCAGAATTTCATGGAGCAATATTGCTGGGAGAGAAAAGGCACCACCTGAGGGAAGCACGCTCAACAAAACTATCTAGGGCAGGAGCCGGGTTGCCCCCAGGCACTAGGCGTGTCAGGCCTCAGCATTGTATGGAGAGTTCACTGAAATCCCTGAGTGAAGTTTTCTCCGCTGTCCTATGTCTACGTTCCTAAAATTTACTCTGCGGTTTCTGATGATTCTGGCTTATGAACGGCCACCATTCACCATTCTCCTTACACTCGTGCGTCTCCATCGGCCTTAAAAGAAAGGGAGGACACGCAACTGCTGGCAGGTAAATTCAGCAAAGTTTGTCTCAACACAAAAGAGACAGCTCTGTGGTGACCCGTCTTCCACGGTAAAACAATTCCTAGCGAATAAGGAATCTTCCCATCGCAATGACAATATGAGAGAATTGCCACCGATGGATTTGCCGCTGTGCCTACACATCATCTTGAGGCCATACAGTAGTGAAGCACGGGAACCCAGGCGCTTCACCCTTTACCCTAGACCAGTGAAACACTGTCTCTAAACATGCCCACATGCCTATACCTATGCCCGTTTAAAGTTAACGCTAAACCGAAATCTTCTGTCCCACTATTTTGCAGCATTTTAAAGAAGTACACTGGGAAAGATTTTTCTGCAAAGAAGGAACTGCAGGCGGCGTGGCTGAAATGAGAATATCATGCTGCACGAGCTCTTTGCCCTCAGATGTAGAAGTGTCATCAATGGGCATCATAGAGAAACGGGACTTTAATAAGTGATCATCAACCTCTGTGAATTCCCTTTGTTCTAGACGCCTGAAATAAAGAGTTGTCCTGAGTCACATAAACCTCCGCCTAGAGGTCTTAATGTGGCACGGTAACATGTCTGTATAAGAGAATTCCGAAGAAGGCTGAACGTCCACAATTGAATGGTCATTGCCAGAAAGAAGTGGCAGCCGGATCAGACTGGGAAACTTCAGCTTCCATTAGACAATGAAGATGTGAGAATCTCGTAAGTCCACAATTCACGGTTTCCTTAGATCCATGAAATTCCGTGTTGAATTTTAGTCAGAAAATGAAAACTCCGGAGCCGCTGTTCAGCAGGCCCGTGTGTAGCTCCCAGAGGCACACTGGTGCTCCTCTAGAATTTGAATAAAAATCGTTTTCACTGGAATAAAGAACCTTGATCAAACCAGGTGGGTCTTGACAAACTAAATTGCTGCGTGTGCCCGGTATACTGACAAGCACCCACCCGTTCTAGTCCATGGCGTATTCAGCACAGGAACCTGGATCGATTGAGCCAAGACAAAGGTAAGCTCAGGGAGGCAGCACCCGTGTAGAAAAGCATTTGTACTTCAAAGATGAGGCCATGAGGTGAAAGGACAAAGCCATGGCAAACAGTTTTCATCATCGGCAGAAATTCATGGAGCAATATTGCTGGGAGAGAAAAGGCACCACCTGAGGGAAGCACGCTCAACAAAACTATCTAGGGCAGGAGCCGGGTTGCCCCCAGGCACTAGGCGTGTCAGGCCTCAGCATTGTATGGAGAGTTCACTGAAATCCCTGAGTGAAGTTTTCTCCGCTGTCCTATGTCTACGTTCCTAAAATTTACTCTGCGGTTTCTGATGATTCTGGCTTATGAACGGCCACCATTCACCATTCTCCTTACACTCGTGCGT
The DNA here is from genome assembly GCF_050624435.1 of Tenrec ecaudatus. Classification (NCBI taxonomy): domain Eukaryota; kingdom Metazoa; phylum Chordata; class Mammalia; order Afrosoricida; family Tenrecidae; genus Tenrec; species Tenrec ecaudatus. The sequence continues at coordinate 994,086 of NW_027459487.1, forward strand.
CTCCATCGGCCTTAAAAGAAAGGGAGGACACGCAACTGCTGGCAGGTAAATTCAGCAAAGTTTGTCTCAACACAAAAGAGACAGCTCTGTGGTGACCCGTCTTCCACGGTAAAACAATTCCTAGCGAATAAGGAATCTTCCCATCGCAATGACAATATGAGGGAATTGCCACCGATGGATTTGCCGCTGTGCCTACACATCATCTTGAGGCCATACAGTAGTGAAGCACGGGAACCCAGGCGCTTCACCCTTTACCCTAGACCAGTGAAACACTGTCTCTAAACATGCCCACATGCCTATACCTATGCCCGTTTAAAGTTAACGCTAAACCGAAATCTGTCCCACTATTTTGCAGCATTTTAAAGAAGTACACTGGGAAAGATTTTTCTGCAAGGAAGGAACTGCAGGCGGCGTGGCAGAAATGAGAATATCATGCTGCACGAGCTCTTTGCCCTCAGATGTAGAAGTGTCATCAATGGGCATCATAGAGAAACGGGACTTTAATAAGTGATCATCAACCTCTGTGAATTCCCTTTTTTCTAGACGCCTGAAATAAAGAGTTGTCCTGAGTCACATAAACCTCCACCTAGAGGTCTTAATGTGGCACGGTAACATGTCTGTATAAGAGAATTCCGAAGAAGGCTGAACGTCCACAATTGAATGGTCATTGCCAGAAATGAAGTGGCAACCGGATCAGACTGGGAAACTTCAGCTTCCATTAGACAATGAAGATGTGAGAATCTCGTAAGTCCACAATTCACGGTTTCCTTAGATCCATGAAATTCCGTGTTGAATTTTAGTCAGAAAATGAAAACTCCGGAGCCGCTGTTCAGCAGGCCCGTGTGTAGCTCCCAGAGGCACACTGGTGCTCCTCTAGAATTTGAATAAAAATCGTTTTCACTGGAATAAAGAACCTTGATCAAACCAGGTGGGTCTTGACAAACTAAATTGCTGCGTGTGCCCGGTATACTGACAAGCACCCACCCGTTCTAGTCCATGGCGTATTCAGCACAGGAACCTGGATCGATTGAGCCAAGACAAAGGTAAGCTCAGGGAGGCAGCACCCGTGTAGAAAAGCATTTGTACTTCAAAGATGAGGCCATGAGGTGAAAGGACAAAGCCATGGCAAACAGTTTTCATCATCGGCAGAATTTCATGGAGCAATATTGCTGGGAGAGAAAAGGCACCACCTGAGGGAAGCACGCTCAACAAAACTATCTAGGGCAGGAGCCGGGTTGCCCCCAGGCACTAGGCGTGTCAGGCCTCAGCATTGTATGGAGAGTTCACTGAAATCCCTGAGTGAAGTTTTCTCCGCTGTCCTATGTCTACGTTCCTAAAATTTACTCTGCGGTTTCTGATGATTCTGGCTTATGAACGGCCACCATTCACCATTCTCCTTACACTCGTGCGTCTCCATCGGCCTTAAAAGAAAGGGAGGACACGCAACTGCTGGCAGGTAAATTCAGCAAAGTTTGTCTCAACACAAAAGAGACAGCTCTGTGGTGACCCGTCTTCCACGGTAAAACAATTCCTAGCGAATAAGGAATCTTCCCATCGCAATGACAATATGAGAGAATTGCCACCGATGGATTTGCCGCTGTGCCTACACATCATCTTGAGGCCATACAGTAGTGAAGCACGGGAACCCAGGCGCTTCACCCTTTACCCTAGACCAGTGAAACACTGTCTCTAAACATGCCCACATGCCTATACCTATGCCCGTTTAAAGTTAACGCTAAACCGAAATCTTCTGTCCCACTATTTTGCAGCATTTTAAAGAAGTACACTGGGAAAGATTTTTCTGCAAGGAAGGAACTGCAGGCGGCGTGGCTGAAATGAGAATATCATGCTGCACGAGCTCTTTGCCCTCAGATGTAGAAGTGTCATCAATGGGCATCATAGAGAAACGGGACTTTAATAAGTGATCATCAACCTCTGTGAATTCCCTTTGTTCTAGACGCCTGAAATAAAGAGTTGTCCTGAGTCACATAAACCTCCACCTAGAGGTCTTAATGTGGCACGGTAACATGTCTGTATAAGAGAATTCCGAAGAAGGCTGAACGTCCACAATTGAATGGTCATTGCCAGAAATGAAGTGGCAACCGGATCAGACTGGGAAACTTCAGCTTCCATTAGACAATGAAGATGTGAGAATCTCGTAAGTCCACAATTCACGGTTTCCTTAGATCCATGAAATTCCGTGTTGAATTTTAGTCAGAAAATGAAAACTCCGGAGCCGCTGTTCAGCAGGCCCGTGTGTAGCTCCCAGAGGCACACTGGTGCTCCTCTAGAATTTGAATAAAAATCGTTTTCACTGGAATAAAGAACCTTGATCAAACCAGGTGGGTCTTGACAAACTAAATTGCTGCGTGTGCCCGGTATACTGACAAGCACCCACCCGTTCTAGTCCATGGCGTATTCAGCACAGGAACCTGGATCGATTGAGCCAAGACAAAGGTAAGCTCAGGGAGGCAGCACCCGTGTAGAAAAGCATTTGTACTTCAAAGATGAGGCCATGAGGTGAAAGGACAAAGCCATGGCAAACAGTTTTCATCATCGGCAGAATTTCATGGAGCAATATTGCTGGGAGAGAAAAGGCACCACCTGAGGGAAGCACGCTCAACAAAACTATCTAGGGCAGGAGCCGGGTTGCCCCCAGGCACTAGGCGTGTCAGGCCTCAGCATTGTATGGAGAGTTCACTGAAATCCCTGAGTGAAGTTTTCTCCGCTGTCCTATGTCTACGTTCCTAAAATTTACTCTGCGGTTTCTGATGATTCTGGCTTATGAACGGCCACCATTCACCATTCTCCTTACACTCGTGCGTCTCCATCGGCCTTAAAAGAAAGGGAGGACACGCAACTGCTGGCAGGTAAATTCAGCAAAGTTTGTCTCAACACAAAAGAGACAGCTCTGTGGTGACCCGTCTTCCACGGTAAAACAATTCCTAGCGAATAAGGAATCTTCCCATCGCAATGACAATATGAGAGAATTGCCACCGATGGATTTGCCGCTGTGCCTACACATCATCTTGAGGCCATACAGTAGTGAAGCACGGGAACCCAGGCGCTTCACCCTTTACCCTAGACCAGTGAAACACTGTCTCTAAACATGCCCACATGCCTATACCTATGCCCGTTTAAAGTTAACGCTAAACCGAAATCTTCTGTCCCACTATTTTGCAGCATTTTAAAGAAGTACACTGGGAAAGATTTTTCTGCAAAGAAGGAACTGCAGGCGGCGTGGCTGAAATGAGAATATCATGCTGCACGAGCTCTTTGCCCTCAGATGTAGAAGTGTCATCAATGGGCATCATAGAGAAACGGGACTTTAATAAGTGATCATCAACCTCTGTGAATTCCCTTTGTTCTAGACGCCTGAAATAAAGAGTTGTCCTGAGTCACATAAACCTCCGCCTAGAGGTCTTAATGTGGCACGGTAACATGTCTGTATAAGAGAATTCCGAAGAAGGCTGAACGTCCACAATTGAATGGTCATTGCCAGAAAGAAGTGGCAGCCGGATCAGACTGGGAAACTTCAGCTTCCATTAGACAATGAAGATGTGAGAATCTCGTAAGTCCACAATTCACGGTTTCCTTAGATCCATGAAATTCCGTGTTGAATTTTAGTCAGAAAATGAAAACTCCGGAGCCGCTGTTCAGCAGGCCCGTGTGTAGCTCCCAGAGGCACACTGGTGCTCCTCTAGAATTTGAATAAAAATCGTTTTCACTGGAATAAAGAACCTTGATCAAACCAGGTGGGTCTTGACAAACTAAATTGCTGCGTGTGCCCGGTATACTGACAAGCACCCACCCGTTCTAGTCCATGGCGTATTCAGCACAGGAACCTGGATCGATTGAGCCAAGACAAAGGTAAGCTCAGGGAGGCAGCACCCGTGTAGAAAAGCATTTGTACTTCAAAGATGAGGCCATGAGGTGAAAGGACAAAGCCATGGCAAACAGTTTTCATCATCGGCAGAAATTCATGGAGCAATATTGCTGGGAGAGAAAAGGCACCACCTGAGGGAAGCACGCTCAACAAAACTATCTAGGGCAGGAGCCGGGTTGCCCCCAGGCACTAGGCGTGTCAGGCCTCAGCATTGTATGGAGAGTTCACTGAAATCCCTGAGTGAAGTTTTCTCCGCTGTCCTATGTCTACGTTCCTAAAATTTACTCTGCGGTTTCTGATGATTCTGGCTTATGAACGGCCACCATTCACCATTCTCCTTACACTCGTGCGTCTCCATCGGCCTTAAAAGAAAGGGAGGACACGCAACTGCTGGCAGGTAAATTCAGCAAAGTTTGTCTCAACACAAAAGAGACAGCTCTGTGGTGACCCGTCTTCCACGGTAAAACAATTCCTAGCGAATAAGGAATCTTCCCATCGCAATGACAATATGAGGGAATTGCCACCGATGGATTTGCCGCTGTGCCTACACATCATCTTGAGGCCATACAGTAGTGAAGCACGGGAACCCAGGCGCTTCACCCTTTACCCTAGACCAGTGAAACACTGTCTCTAAACATGCCCACATGCCTATACCTATGCCCGTTTAAAGTTAACGCTAAACCGAAATCTGTCCCACTATTTTGCAGCATTTTAAAGAAGTACACTGGGAAAGATTTTTCTGCAAGGAAGGAACTGCAGGCGGCGTGGCAGAAATGAGAATATCATGCTGCACGAGCTCTTTGCCCTCAGATGTAGAAGTGTCATCAATGGGCATCATAGAGAAACGGGACTTTAATAAGTGATCATCAACCTCTGTGAATTCCCTTTTTTCTAGACGCCTGAAATAAAGAGTTGTCCTGAGTCACATAAACCTCCACCTAGAGGTCTTAATGTGGCACGGTAACATGTCTGTATAAGAGAATTCCGAAGAAGGCTGAACGTCCACAATTGAATGGTCATTGCCAGAAATGAAGTGGCAACCGGATCAGACTGGGAAACTTCAGCTTCCATTAGACAATGAAGATGTGAGAATCTCGTAAGTCCACAATTCACGGTTTCCTTAGATCCATGAAATTCCGTGTTGAATTTTAGTCAGAAAATGAAAACTCCGGAGCCGCTGTTCAGCAGGCCCGTGTGTAGCTCCCAGAGGCACACTGGTGCTCCTCTAGAATTTGAATAAAAATCGTTTTCACTGGAATAAAGAACCTTGATCAAACCAGGTGGGTCTTGACAAACTAAATTGCTGCGTGTGCCCGGTATACTGACAAGCACCCACCCGTTCTAGTCCATGGCGTATTCAGCACAGGAACCTGGATCGATTGAGCCAAGACAAAGGTAAGCTCAGGGAGGCAGCACCCGTGTAGAAAAGCATTTGTACTTCAAAGATGAGGCCATGAGGTGAAAGGACAAAGCCATGGCAAACAGTTTTCATCATCGGCAGAATTTCATGGAGCAATATTGCTGGGAGAGAAAAGGCACCACCTGAGGGAAGCACGCTCAACAAAACTATCTAGGGCAGGAGCCGGGTTGCCCCCAGGCACTAGGCGTGTCAGGCCTCAGCATTGTATGGAGAGTTCACTGAAATCCCTGAGTGAAGTTTTCTCCGCTGTCCTATGTCTACGTTCCTAAAATTTACTCTGCGGTTTCTGATGATTCTGGCTTATGAACGGCCACCATTCACCATTCTCCTTACACTCGTGCGTCTCCATCGGCCTTAAAAGAAAGGGAGGACACGCAACTGCTGGCAGGTAAATTCAGCAAAGTTTGTCTCAACACAAAAGAGACAGCTCTGTGGTGACCCGTCTTCCACGGTAAAACAATTCCTAGCGAATAAGGAATCTTCCCATCGCAATGACAATATGAGAGAATTGCCACCGATGGATTTGCCGCTGTGCCTACACATCATCTTGAGGCCATACAGTAGTGAAGCACGGGAACCCAGGCGCTTCACCCTTTACCCTAGACCAGTGAAACACTGTCTCTAAACATGCCTATACCTATGCCCGTTTAAAGTTAACGCTAAACCGAAATCTTCTGTCCCACTATTTTGCAGCATTTTAAAGAAGTACACTGGGAAAGATTTTTCTGCAAGGAAGGAACTGCAGGCGGCGTGGCTGAAATGAGAATATCATGCTGCACGAGCTCTTTGCCCTCAGATGTAGAAGTGTCATCAATGGGCATCATAGAGAAACGGGACTTTAATAAGTGATCATCAACCTCTGTGAATTCCCTTTGTTCTAGACGCCTGAAATAAAGAGTTGTCCTGAGTCACATAAACCTCCACCTAGAGGTCTTAATGTGGCACGGTAACATGTCTGTATAAGAGAATTCCGAAGAAGGCTGAACGTCCACAATTGAATGGTCATTGCCAGAAATGAAGTGGCAACCGGATCAGACTGGGAAACTTCAGCTTCCATTAGACAATGAAGATGTGAGAATCTCGTAAGTCCACAATTCACGGTTTCCTTAGATCCATGAAATTCCGTGTTGAATTTTAGTCAGAAAATGAAAACTCCGGAGCCGCTGTTCAGCAGGCCCGTGTGTAGCTCCCAGAGGCACACTGGTGCTCCTCTAGAATTTGAATAAAAATCGTTTTCACTGGAATAAAGAACCTTGATCAAACCAGGTGGGTCTTGACAAACTAAATTGCTGCGTGTGCCCGGTATACTGACAAGCACCCACCCGTTCTAGTCCATGGCGTATTCAGCACAGGAACCTGGATCGATTGAGCCAAGACAAAGGTAAGCTCAGGGAGGCAGCACCCGTGTAGAAAAGCATTTGTACTTCAAAGATGAGGCCATGAGGTGAAAGGACAAAGCCATGGCAAACAGTTTTCATCATCGGCAGAATTTCATGGAGCAATATTGCTGGGAGAGAAAAGGCACCACCTGAGGGAAGCACGCTCAACAAAACTATCTAGGGCAGGAGCCGGGTTTCCCCCAGGCACTAGGCGTGTCAGGCCTCAGCATTGTATGGAGAGTTCACTGAAATCCCTGAGTGAAGTTTTCTCCGCTGTCCTATGTCTACGTTCCTAAAATTTACTCTGCGGTTTCTGATGATTCTGGCTTATGAACGGCCACCATTCACCATTCTCCTTACACTCGTGCGTCTCCATCGGCCTTAAAAGAAAGGGAGGACACGCAACTGCTGGCAGGTAAATTCAGCAAAGTTTGTCTCAACACAAAAGAGACAGCTCTGTGGTGACCCGTCTTCCACGGTAAAACAATTCCTAGCGAATAAGGAATCTTCCCATCGCAATGACAATATGAGAGAATTGCCACCGATGGATTTGCCGCTGTGCCTACACATCATCTTGAGGCCATACAGTAGTGAAGCACGGGAACCCAGGCGCTTCACCCTTTACCCTAGACCAGTGAAACACTGTCTCTAAACATGCCCACATGCCTATACCTATGCCCGTTTAAAGTTAACGCTAAACCGAAATCTGTCCCACTATTTTGCAGCATTTTAAAGAAGTACACTGGGAAAGATTTTTCTGCAAGGAAGGAACTGCAGGCGGCGTGGCAGAAATGAGAATATCATGCTGCACGAGCTCTTTGCCCTCAGATGTAGAAGTGTCATCAGTGGGCATCATAGAGAAACGGGACTTTAATAAGTGATCATCAACCTCTGTGAATTCCCTTTGTTCTAGACGCCTGAAATAAAGAGTTGTCCTGAGTCACATAAACCTCCACCTAGAGGTCTTAATGTGGCACGGTAACATGTCTGTATAAGAGAATTCCGAAGAAGGCTGAACGTCCACAATTGAATGGTCATTGCCAGAAATGAAGTGGCCGCCGGATCAGACTGGGAAACTTCAGCTTCCATTAGACAATGAAGATGTGAGAATCTCGTAAGTCCACAATTCACGGTTTCCTTAGATCCATGAAATTCGGTGTTGAATTTTAGTCAGAAAATGAAAACTCCGGAGCCGCTGTTCAGCAGGCCCGTGTGTAGCTCCCAGAGGCACACTGGTGCTCCTCTAGAATTTGAATAAAAATCGTTTTCACTGGAATAAAGAACGTTGATCAAACCAGGTGGGTCTTGACAAACTAAATTGCTGCGTGTGCCCGGTATACTGACAAGCACCCACCCGTTCTAGTCCATGGCGTATTCAGCACAGGAACCTGGATCGATTGAGCCAAGACAAAGGTAAGCTCAGGGAGGCAGCACCCGTGTAGAAAAGCATTTGTACTTCAAAGATGAGGCCATGAGGTGAAAGGATAAAGCCATGGCAAACAGTTTTCATCATCGGCAGAATTTCATGGAGCAATATTGCTGGGAGAGAAAAGGCACCACCTGAGGGAAGCACGCTCAACAAAACTATCTAGGGCAGGAGCCGGGTTGCCCCCAGGCACTAGGCGTGTCAGGCCTCAGCATTGTATGTAGAGTTCACTGAAATCCCTGAGTGAAGTTTTCTCCGCTGTCCTATGTCTACGTTCCTAAAATTTACTCTGCAGTTTCTGATGATTCTGGCTTATGAACGGCCACCATTCACCATTCTCCTTACACTCGTGCGTCTCCATCAGCCTTAAAAGAAAGGGAGGACACGCAACTGCTGGCAGGTAAATTCAGCAAAGTTTGTCTCAACACAAAAGAGACAGCTCTGTGGTGACCCGTCTTCCACGGTAAAACAATTCCTAGCGAATAAGGAATCTTCCCATCGCAATGACAATATGAGAGAATTGCCACCGATGGATTTGCCGCTGTGCCTACACATCATCTTGAGGCCATACAGTAGTGAAGCACGGGAACCCAGGCGCTTCACCCTTTACCCTAGACCAGTGAAACACTGTCTCTAAACATGCCCACATGCCTATACCTATGCCCGTTTAAAGTTAACGCTAAACCGAAATCTTCTGTCCCACTATTTTGCAGCATTTTAAAGAAGTACACTGGGAAAGATTTTTCTGCAAGGAAGGAACTGCAGGCGGCGTGGCTGAAATGAGAATATCATGCTGCACGAGCTCTTTGCCCTCAGATGTAGAAGTGTCATCAATGGGCATCATAGAGAAACGGGACTTTAATAAGTGATCATCAACCTCTGTGAATTCCCTTTGTTCTAGACGCCTGAAATAAAGAGTTGTCCTGAGTCACATAAACCTCCACCTAGAGGTCTTAATGTGGCACGGTAACATGTCTGTATAAGAGAATTCCGAAGAAGGCTGAACGTCCACAATTGAATGGTCATTGCCAGAAATGAAGTGGCCGCCGGATCAGACTGGGAAACTTCAGCTTCCATTAGACAATGAAGATGTGAGAATCTCGTAAGTCCACAATTCACGGTTTCCTTAGATCCATGAAATTCGGTGTTGAATTTTAGTCAGAAAATGAAAACTCCGGAGCCGCTGTTCAGCAGGCCCGTGTGTAGCTCCCAGAGGCACACTGGTGCTCCTCTAGAATTTGAATAAAAATCGTTTTCACTGGAATAAAGAACGTTGATCAAACCAGGTGGGTCTTGACAAACTAAATTGCTGCGTGTGCCCGGTATACTGACAAGCACCCACCCGTTCTAGTCCATGGCGTATTCAGCACAGGAACCTGGATCGATTGAGCCAAGACAAAGGTAAGCTCAGGGAGGCAGCACCCGTGTAGAAAAGCATTTGTACTTCAAAGATGAGGCCATGAGGTGAAAGGATAAAGCCATGGCAAACAGTTTTCATCATCGGCAGAATTTCATGGAGCAATATTGCTGGGAGAGAAAAGGCACCACCTGAGGGAAGCACGCTCAACAAAACTATCTAGGGCAGGAGCCGGGTTGCCCCCAGGCACTAGGCGTGTCAGGCCTCAGCATTGTATGGAGAGTTCACTGAAATCCCTGAGTGAAGTTTTCTCCGCTGTCCTATGTCTACGTTCCTAAAATTTACTCTGCGGTTTCTGATGATTCTGGCTTATGAACGGCCACCATTCACCATTCTCCTTACACTCGTGCGTCTCCATCGGCCTTAAAAGAAAGGGAGGACACGCAACTGCTGGCAGGTAAATTCAGCAAAGTTTGTCTCAACACAAAAGAGACAGCTCTGTGGTGACCCGTCTTCCACGGTAAAACAATTCCTAGCGAATAAGGAATCTTCCCATCGCAATGACAATATGAGAGAATTGCCACCGATGGATTTGCCGCTGTGCCTACACATCATCTTGAGGCCATACAGTAGTGAAGCACGGGAACCCAGGCGCTTCACCCTTTACCCTAGACCAGTGAAACACTGTCTCTAAACATGCCCACATGCCTATACCTATGCCCGTTTAAAGTTAACGCTAAACCGAAATCTTCTGTCCCACTATTTTGCAGCATTTTAAAGAAGTACACTGGGAAAGATTTTTCTGCAAGGAAGGAACTGCAGGCGGCGTGGCTGAAATGAGAATATCATGCTGCACGAGCTCTTTGCCCTCAGATGTAGAAGTGTCATCAATGGGCATCATAGAGAAACGGGACTTTAATAAGTGATCATCAACCTCTGTGAATTCCCTTTGTTCTAGACGCCTGAAATAAAGAGTTGTCCTGAGTCACATAAACCTCCACCTAGAGGTCTTAATGTGGCACGGTAACATGTCTGTATAAGAGAATTCCGAAGAAGGCTGAACGTCCACAATTGAATGGTCATTGCCAGAAATGAAGTGGCAACCGGATCAGACTGGGAAACTTCAGCTTCCATTAGACAATGAAGATGTGAGAATCTCGTAAGTCCACAATTCACGGTTTCCTTAGATCCATGAAATTCCGTGTTGAATTTTAGTCAGAAAATGAAAACTCCGGAGCCGCTGTTCAGCAGGCCCGTGTGTAGCTCCCAGAGGCACACTGGTGCTCCTCTAGAATTTGAATAAAAATCGTTTTCACTGGAATAAAGAACCTTGATCAAACCAGGTGGGTCTTGACAAACTAAATTGCTGCGTGTGCCCGGTATACTGACAAGCACCCACCCGTTCTAGTCCATGGCGTATTCAGCACAGGAACCTGGATCGATTGAGCCAAGACAAAGGTAAGCTCAGGGAGGCAGCACCCGTGTAGAAAAGCATTTGTACTTCAAAGATGAGGCCATGAGGTGAAAGGACAAAGCCATGTCAAACAGTTTACATCATCGGCAGAATTTCATGGAGCAATATTGCTGGGAGAGAAAAGGCACCACCTGAGGGAAGCACGCTCAACAAAACTATCTAGGGCAGGAGCCGGGTTGCCCCCAGGCACTAGGCGTGTCAGGCCTCAGCATTGTATGGAGAGTTCACTGAAATCCCTGAGTGGTTTTCTCCGCTGTCCTATGTCTACGTTCCTAAAATTTACTCTGCGGTTTCTGATGATTCTGGCTTATGAACGGCCACCATTCACCATTCTCCTTACACTCGTGCGTCTCCATCGGCCTTAAAAGAAAGGGAGGACACGCAACTGCTGGCAGGTAAATTCAGCAAAGTTTGTCTCAACACAAAAGAGACAGCTCTGTGGTGACCCGTCTTCCACGGTAAAACAATTCCTAGCGAATAAGGAATCTTCCCATCGCAATGACAATATGAGAGAATTGCCACCGATGGATTTGCCGCTGTGCCTACACATCATCTTGAGGCCATACAGTAGTGAAGCACGGGAACCCAGGCGCTTCACCCTTTACCCTAGACCAGTGAAACAGTGTCTCTAAACATGCCCACATGCCTATACCTATGCCCGTTTAAAGTTAACGCTAAACCGAAATCTTCTGTCCCACTATTTTGCAGCATTTTATAGAAGTACACTGGGAAAGATTTTTCTGCAAGGAAGGAACTGCAGGCGGCGTGGCTGAAATGAGAATATCATGCTGCACGAGCTCTTTGCCCTCAGATGTAGAAGTGTCATCAATGGGCATCATAGAGAAACGGGACTTTAATAAGTGATCATCAACCTCTGTGAATTCCCTTTGTTCTAGACGCCTGAAATAAAGAGTTGTCCTGAGTCACATAAACCTCCGCCTAGAGGTCTTAATGTGGCACGGTAACATGTCTGTATAAGAGAATTCCGAAGAAGGCTGAACGTCCACAATTGAATGGTCATTGCCAGAAAGAAGTGGCAGCCGGATCAGACTGGGAAACTTCAGCTTCCATTAGACAATGAAGATGTGAGAATCTCGTAAGTCCACAATTCACGGTTTCCTTAGATCCATGAAATTCCGTGTTGAATTTTAGTCAGAAAATGAAAACTCCGGAGCCGCTGTTCAGCAGGCCCGTGTGTAGCTCCCAGAGGCACAATGGTGCTCCTCTAGAATTTGAATAAAAATCGTTTTCACTGGAATAAAGAACCTTGATCAAACCAGGTGGGTCTTGACAAACTAAATTGCTGCGTGTGCCCGGTATACTGACAAGCACCCACCCGTTCTAGTCCATGGCGTATTCAGCACAGGAACCTGGATCGATTGAGCCAAGACAAAGGTAAGCTCAGGGAGGCAGCACCCGTGTAGAAAAGCATTTGTACTTCAAAGATGAGGCCATGAGGTGAAAGGACAAAGCCATGGCAAACAGTTTTCATCATCGGCAGAATTTCATGGAGCAATATTGCTGGGAGAGAAAAGGCACCACCTGAGGGAAGCACGCTCAACAAAACTATCTAGGGCAGGAGCCGGGTTGCCCCCAGGCACTAGGCGTGTCAGGCCTCAGCATTGTATGGAGAGTTCACTGAAATCCCTGAGTGAAGTTTTCTCCGCTGTCCTATGTCTACGTTCCTAAAATTTACTCTGCGGTTTCTGATGATTCTGGCTTATGAACGGCCACCATTCACCATTCTCCTTACACTCGTGCGTCTCCATCGGCCTTAAAAGAAAGGGAGGACACGCAACTGCTGGCAGGTAAATTCAGCAAAGTTTGTCTCAACACAAAAGAGACAGCTCTGTGGTGACCCGTCTTCCACGGTAAAACAATTCCTAGCGAATAAGGAATCTTCCCATCGCAATGACAATATGAGAGAATTGCCACCGATGGATTTGCCGCTGTGCCTACACATCATCTTGAGGCCATACAGTAGTGAAGCACGGGAACCCAGGCGCTTCACCCTTTACCCTAGACCAGTGAAACACTGTCTCTAAACATGCCCACATGCCTATACCTATGCCCGTTTAAAGTTAACGCTAAACCGAAATCTTCTGTCCCACTATTTTGCAGCATTTTAAAGAAGTACACTGGGAAAGATTTTTCTGCAAGGAAGGAACTGCAGGCGGCGTGGCAGAAATGAGAATATCATGCTGCACGAGCTCTTTGCCCTCAGATGTAGAAGTGTCATCAGTGGGCATCATAGAGAAACGGGACTTTAATAAGTGATCATCAACCTCTGTGAATTCCCTTTGTTCTAGACGCCTGAAATAAAGAGTTGTCCTGAGTCACATAAACCTCCACCTAGAGGTCTTAATGTGGCACGGTAACATGTCTGTATAAGAGAATTCCGAAGAAGGCTGAACGTCCACAATTGAATGGTCATTGCCAGAAATGAAGTGGCCGCCGGATCAGACTGGGAAACTTCAGCTTCCATTAGACAATGAAGATGTGAGAATCTCGTAAGTCCACAATTCACGGTTTCCTTAGATCCATGAAATTCGGTGTTGAATTTTAGTCAGAAAATGAAAACTCCGGAGCCGCTGTTCAGCAGGCCCGTGTGTAGCTCCCAGAGGCACACTGGTGCTCCTCTAGAATTTGAATAAAAATCGTTTTCACTGGAATAAAGAACCTTGATCAAACCAGGTGGGTCTTGACAAACTAAATTGCTGCGTGTGCCCGGTATACTGACAAGCACCCACCCGTTCTAGTCCATGGCGTATTCAGCACAGGAACCTGGATCGATTGAGCCAAGACAAAGGTAAGCTCAGGGAGGCAGCACCCGTGTAGAAAAGCATTTGTACTTCAAAGATGAGGCCATGAGGTGAAAGGACAAAGCCATGGCAAACAGTTTTCATCATCGGCAGAATTTCATGGAGCAATATTGCTGGGAGAGAAAAGGCACCACCTGAGGGAAGCACGCTCAACAAAACTATCTAGGGCAGGAGCCGGGTTGCCCCCAGGCACTAGGCGTGTCAGGCCTCAGCATTGTATGGAGAGTTCACTGAAATCCCTGAGTGAAGTTTTCTCCGCTGTCCTATGTCTACGTTCCTAAAATTTACTCTGCGGTTTCTGATGATTCTGGCTTATGAACGGCCACCATTCACCATTCTCCTTACACTCGTGCGTCTCCATCGGCCTTAAAAGAAAGGGAGGACACGCAACTGCTGGCAGGTAAATTCAGCAAAGTTTGTCTCAACACAAAAGAGACAGCTCTGTGGTGACCCGTCTTCCACGGTAAAACAATTCCTAGCGAATAAGGAATCTTCCCATCGCAATGACAATATGAGAGAATTGCCACCGATGGATTTGCCGCTGTGCCTACACATCATCTTGAGGCCATACAGTAGTGAAGCACGGGAACCCAGGCGCTTCACCCTTTACCCTAGACCAGTGAAACACTGTCTCTAAACATGCCCACATGCCTATACCTATGCCCGTTTAAAGTTAACGCTAAACCAAAATCTTCTGTCCCACTATTTTGCAGCATTTTAAAGAAGTACACTGGGAAAGATTTTTCTGCAAGGAAGGAACTGCAGGCGGCGTGGCTGAAATGAGAATATCATGCTGCACGAGCTCTTTGCCCTCAGATGTAGAAGTGTCATCAATGGGCATCATAGAGAAACGGGACTTTAATAAGTGATCATCAACCTCTGTGAATTCCCTTTGTTCTAGACGCCTGAAATAAAGAGTTGTCCTGAGTCACATAAACCTCCACCTAGAGGTCTTAATGTGGCACGGTAACATGTCTGTATAAGAGAATTCCGAAGAAGGCTGAACGTCCACAATTGAATGGTCATTGCCAGAAATGAAGTGGCAACCGGATCAGACTGGGAAACTTCAGCTTCCATTAGACAATGAAGATGTGAGAATCTCGTAAGTCCACAATTCACGGTTTCCTTAGATCCATGAAATTCCGTGTTGAATTTTAGTCAGAAAATGAAAACTCCGGAGCCGCTGTTCAGCAGGCCCGTGTGTAGCTCCCAGAGGCACACTGGTGCTCCTCTAGAATTTGAATAAAAATCGTTTTCACTGGAATAAAGAACCTTGATCAAACCAGGTGGGTCTTGACAAACTAAATTGCTGCGTGTGCCCGGTATACTGACAAGCACCCACCCGTTCTAGTCCATGGCGTATTCAGCACAGGAACCTGGATCGATTGAGCCAAGACAAAGGTAAGCTCAGGGAGGCAGCACCCGTGTAGAAAAGCATTTGTACTTCAAAGATGAGGCCATGAGGTGAAAGGACAAAGCCATGGCAAACAGTTTTCATCATCGGCAGAATTTCATGGAGCAATATTGCTGGGAGAGAAAAGGCACCACCTGAGGGAAGCACGCTCAACAAAACTATCTAGGGCAGGAGCCGGGTTGCCCCCAGGCACTAGGCGTGTCAGGCCTCAGCATTGTATGGAGAGTTCACTGAAATCCCTGAGTGAAGTTTTCTCCGCTGTCCTATGTCTACGTTCCTAAAATTTACTCTGCGGTTTCTGATGATTCTGGCTTATGAACGGCCACCATTCACCATTCTCCTTACACTCGTGCGTCTCCATCGGCCTTAAAAGAAAGGGAGGACACGCAACTGCTGGCAGGTAAATTCAGCAAAGTTTGTCTCAACACAAAAGAGACAGCTCTGTGGTGACCCGTCTTCCACGGTAAAACAATTCCTAGCGAATAAGGAATCTTCCCATCGCAATGACAATATGAGAGAATTGCCACCGATGGATTTGCCGCTGTGCCTACACATCATCTTGAGGCCATACAGTAGTGAAGCACGGGAACCCAGGCGCTTCACCCTTTACCCTAGACCAGTGAAACACTGTCTCTAAACATGCCCACATGCCTATACCTATGCCCGTTTAAAGTTAACGCTAAACCGAAATCTTCTGTCCCACTATTTTGCAGCATTTTAAAGAAGTACACTGGGAAAGATTTTTCTGCAAGGAAGGAACTGCAGGCGGCGTGGCTGAAATGAGAATATCATGCTGCACGAGCTCTTTGCCCTCAGATGTAGAAGTGTCATCAATGGGCATCATAGAGAAACGGGACTTTAATAAGTGATCATCAACCTCTGTGAATTCCCTTTGTTCTAGACGCCTGAAATAAAGAGTTGTCCTGAGTCACATAAACCTCCACCTAGAGGTCTTAATGTGGCACGGTAACATGTCTGTATAAGAGAATTCCGAAGAAGGCTGAACGTCCACAATTGAATGGTCATTGCCAGAAATGAAGTGGCAACCGGATCAGACTGGGAAACTTCAGCTTCCATTAGACAATGAAGATGTGAGAATCTGGTACGTCCACAATTCACGGTTTCCTTAGATCCATGAAATTCCGTGTTGAATTTTAGTCAGAAAATGAAAACTCCGGAGCCGCTGTTCAGCAGGCCCGTGTGTAGCTCCCAGAGGCACACTGGTGCTCCTCTAGAATTTGAATAAAAATCGTTTTCACTGGAATAAAGAACCTTGATCAAACCAGGTGGGTCTTGACAAACTAAATTGCTGCGTGTGCCCGGTATACTGACAAGCACCCACCCGTTCTAGTCCATGGCGTATTCAGCACAGGAACCTGGATCGATTGAGCCAAGACAAAGGTAAGCTCAGGGAGGCAGCACCCGTGTAGAAAAGCATTTGTACTTCAAAGATGAGGCCATGAGGTGAAAGGACAAAGCCATGGCAAACAGTTTTCATCATCGGCAGAATTTCATGGAGCAATATTGCTGGGAGAGAAAAGGCACCACCTGAGGGAAGCACGCTCAACAAAACTATCTAGGGCAGGAGCCGGGTTGCCCCCAGGCACTAGGCGTGTCAGGCCTCAGCATTGTATGGAGAGTTCACTGAAATCCCTGAGTGAAGTTTTCTCCGCTGTCCTATGTCTACGTTCCTAAAATTTACTCTGCGGTTTCTGATGATTCTGGCTTATGAACGGCCACCATTCACCATTCTGCTTACACTCGTGCGTCTCCATCGGCCTTAAAAGAAAGGGAGGACACGCAACTGCTGGCAGGTAAATTCAGCAAAGTTTGTCTCAACACAAAAGAGACAGCTCTGTGGTGACCCGTCTTCCACGGTAAAACAATTCCTAGCGAATAAGGAATCTTCCCATCGCAATGACAATATGAGAGAATTGCCACCGATGGATTTGCCGCTGTGCCTACACATCATCTTGAGGCCATACAGTAGTGAAGCACGGGAACCCAGGCGCTTCACCCTTTACCCTAGACCAGTGAAACACTGTCTCTAAACATGCCCACATGCCTATACCTATGCCCGTTTAAAGTTAACGCTAAACCGAAATCTTCTGTCCCACTATTTTGCAGCATTTTAAAGAAGTACACTGGGAAAGATTTTTCTGCAAGGAAGGAACTGCAGGCGGCGTGGCTGAAATGAGAATATCATGCTGCACGAGCTCTTTGCCCTCAGATGTAGAAGTGTCATCAATGGGCATCATAGAGAAATGGGACTTTAATAAGTGATCATCAACCTCTGTGAATTCCCTTTGTTCTAGACGCCTGAAATAAAGAGTTGTCCTGAGTCACATAAACCTCCACCTAGAGGTCTTAATGTGGCACGGTAACATGTCTGTATAAGAGAATTCCGAAGAAGGCTGAACGTCCACAATTGAATGGTCATTGCCAGAAATGAAGTGGCAACCGGATCAGACTGGGAAACTTCAGCTTCCATTAGACAATGAAGATGTGAGAATCTCGTAAGTCCACAATTCACGGTTTCCTTAGATCCATGAAATTCCGTGTTGAATTTTAGTCAGAAAATGAAAACTCCGGAGCCGCTGTTCAGCAGGCCCGTGTGTAGCTCCCAGAGGCACACTGGTGCTCCTCTAGAATTTGAATAAAAATCGTTTTCACTGGAATAAAGAACCTTGATCAAACCAGGTGGGTCTTGACAAACTAAATTGCTGCGTGTGCCCGGTATACTGACAAGCACCCACCCGTTCTAGTCCATGGCGTATTCAGCACAGGAACCTGGATCGATTGAGCCAAGACAAAGGTAAGCTCAGGGAGTCAGCACCCGTGTAGAAAAGCATTTGTACTTCAAAGATGAGGCCATGAGGTGAAAGGACAAAGCCATGTCAAACAGTTTACATCATCGGCAGAATTTCATGGAGCAATATTGCTGGGAGAGAAAAGGCACCACCTGAGGGAAGCACGCTCAACAAAACTATCTAGGGCAGGAGCCGGGTTGCCCCCAGGCACTAGGCGTGTCAGGCCTCAGCATTGTATGGAGAGTTCACTGAAATCCCTGAGTGGTTTTCTCCGCTGTCCTATGTCTACGTTCCTAAAATTTACTCTGCGGTTTCTGATGATTCTGGCTTATGAACGGCCACCATTCACCATTCTCCTTACACTCGTGCGTCTCCATCGGCCTTAAAAGAAAGGGAGGACACGCAACTGCTGGCAGGTAAATTCAGCAAAGTTTGTCTCAACACAAAAGAGAGCTCTGTGGTGACCCGTCTTCCACGGTAAAACAATTCCTAGCGAATAAGGAATCTTCCCATCGCAATGACAATATGAGAGAATTGCCACCGATGGATTTGCCGCTGTGCCTACACATCATCTTGAGGCCATACAGTAGTGAAGCACGGGAACCCAGGCGCTTCACCCTTTACCCTAGACCAGTGAAACACTGTCTCTAAACATGCCCACATGCCTATACCTATGCCCGTTTAAAGTTAACGCTAAACCGAAATCTTCTGTCCCACTATTTTGCAGCATTTTATAGAAGTACACTGGGAAAGATTTTTCTGCAAGGAAGGAACTGCAGGCGGCGTGGCTGAAATGAGAATATCATGCTGCACGAGCTCTTTGCCCTCAGATGTAGAAGTGTCATCAATGGGCATCATAGAGAAACGGGACTTTAATAAGTGATCATCAACCTCTGTGAATTCCCTTTGTTCTAGACGCCTGAAATAAAGAGTTGTCCTGAGTCACATAAACCTCCGCCTAGAGGTCTTAATGTGGCACGGTAACATGTCTGTATAAGAGAATTCCGAAGAAGGCTGAACGTCCACAATTGAATGGTCATTGCCAGAAAGAAGTGGCAGCCGGATCAGACTGGGAAACTTCAGCTTCCATTAGACAATGAAGATGTGAGAATCTCGTAAGTCCACAATTCACGGTTTCCTTAGATCCATGAAATTCCGTGTTGAATTTTAGTCAGAAAATGAAAACTCCGGAGCCGCTGTTCAGCAGGCCCGTGTGTAGCTCCCAGAGGCACAATGGTGCTCCTCTAGAATTTGAATAAAAATCGTTTTCACTGGAATAAAGAACCTTGATCAAACCAGGTGGGTCTTGACAAACTAAATTGCTGCGTGTGCCCGGTATACTGACAAGCACCCACCCGTTCTAGTCCATGGCGTATTCAGCACAGGAACCTGGATCGATTGAGCCAAGACAAAGGTAAGCTCAGGGAGGCAGCACCCGTGTAGAAAAGCATTTGTACTTCAAAGATGAGGCCATGAGGTGAAAGGACAAAGCCATGGCAAACAGTTTTCATCATCGGCAGAAATTCATGGAGCAATATTGCTGGGAGAGAAAAGGCACCACCTGAGGGAAGCACGCTCAACAAAACTATCTAGGGCAGGAGCCGGGTTGCCCCCAGGCACTAGGCGTGTCAGGCCTCAGCATTGTATGGAGAGTTCACTGAAATCCCTGAGTGAAGTTTTCTCCGCTGTCCTATGTCTACGTTCCTAAAATTTACTCTGCGGTTTCTGATGATTCTGGCTTATGAACGGCCACCATTCACCATTCTCCTTACACTCGTGCGTCTCCATCGGCCTTAAAAGAAAGGGAGGACACGCAACTGCTGGCAGGTAAATTCAGCAAAGTTTGTCTCAACACAAAAGAGACAGCTCTGTGGTGACCCGTCTTCCACGGTAAAACAATTCCTAGCGAATAAGGAATCTTCCCATCGCAATGACAATATGAGAGAATTGCCACCGATGGATTTGCCGCTGTGCCTACACATCATCTTGAGGCCATACAGTAGTGAAGCACGGGAACCCAGGCGCTTCACCCTTTACCCTAGACCAGTGAAACACTGTCTCTAAACATGCCCACATGCCTATACCTATGCCCGTTTAAAGTTAACGCTAAACCGAAATCTTCTGTCCCACTATTTTGCAGCATTTTAAAGAAGTACACTGGGAAAGATTTTTCTGCAAGGAAGGAACTGCAGGCGGCGTGGCTGAAATGAGAATATCATGCTGCACGAGCTCTTTGCCCTCAGATGTAGAAGTGTCATCAATGGGCATCATAGAGAAACGGGACTTTAATAAGTGATCATCAACCTCTGTGAATTCCCTTTGTTCTAGACGCCTGAAATAAAGAGTTGTCCTGAGTCACATAAACCTCCACCTAGAGGTCTTAATGTGGCACGGTAACATGTCTGTATAAGAGAATTCCGAAGAAGGCTGAACGTCCACAATTGAATGGTCATTGCCAGAAATGAAGTGGCAACCGGATCAGACTGGGAAACTTCAGCTTCCATTAGACAATGAAGATGTGAGAATCTCGTAAGTCCACAATTCACGGTTTCCTTAGATCCATGAAATTCGGTGTTGAATTTTAGTCAGAAAATGAAAACTCCGGAGCCGCTGTTCAGCAGGCCCGTGTGTAGCTCCCAGAGGCACACTGGTGCTCCTCTAGAATTTGAATAAAAATCGTTTTCACTGGAATAAAGAACCTTGATCAAACCAGGTGGGTCTTGACAAACTAAATTGCTGCGTGTGCCCGGTATACTGACAAGCACCCACCCGTTCTAGTCCATGGCGTATTCAGCACAGGAACCTGGATCGATTGAGCCAAGACAAAGGTAAGCTCAGGGAGGCAGCACCCGTGTAGAAAAGCATTTGTACTTCAAAGATGAGGCCATGAGGTGAAAGGACAAAGCCATGTCAAACAGTTTACATCATCGGCAGAATTTCATGGAGCAATATTGCTGGGAGAGAAAAGGCACCACCTGAGGGAAGCACGCTCAACAAAACTATCTAGGGCAGGAGCCGGGTTGCCCCCAGGCACTAGGCGTGTCAGGCCTCAGCATTGTATGGAGAGTTCACTGAAATCCCTGAGTGGTTTTCTCCGCTGTCCTATGTCTACGTTCCTAAAATTTACTCTGCGGTTTCTGATGATTCTGGCTTATGAACGGCCACCATTCACCATTCTCCTTACACTCGTGCGTCTCCATCGGCCTTAAAAGAAAGGGAGGACACGCAACTGCTGGCAGGTAAATTCAGCAAAGTTTGTCTCAACACAAAAGAGACAGCTCTGTGGTGACCCGTCTTCCACGGTAAAACAATTCCTAGCGAATAAGGAATCTTCCCATCGCAATGACAATATGAGAGAATTGCCACCGATGGATTTGCCGCTGTGCCTACACATCATCTTGAGGCCATACAGTAGTGAAGCACGGGAACCCAGGCGCTTCACCCTTTACCCTAGACCAGTGAAACACTGTCTCTAAACATGCCCACATGCCTATACCTATGCCCGTTTAAAGTTAACGCTAAACCGAAATCTTCTGTCCCACTATTTTGCAGCATTTTATAGAAGTACACTGGGAAAGATTTTTCTGCAAGGAAGGAACTGCAGGCGGCGTGGCTGAAATGAGAATATCATGCTGCACGAGCTCTTTGCCCTCAGATGTAGAAGTGTCATCAATGGGCATCATAGAGAAACGGGACTTTAATAAGTGATCATCAACCTCTGTGAATTCCCTTTGTTCTAGACGCCTGAAATAAAGAGTTGTCCTGAGTCACATAAACCTCCGCCTAGAGGTCTTAATGTGGCACGGTAACATGTCTGTATAAGAGAATTCCGAAGAAGGCTGAACGTCCACAATTGAATGGTCATTGCCAGAAAGAAGTGGCAGCCGGATCAGACTGGGAAACTTCAGCTTCCATTAGACAATGATGATGTGAGAATCTCGTAAGTCCACAATTCACGGTTTCCTTAGATCCATGAAATTCCGTGTTGAATTTTAGTCAGAAAATGAAAACTCCGGAGCCGCTGTTCAGCAGGCCCGTGTGTAGCTCCCAGAGGCACAATGGTGCTCCTCTAGAATTTGAATAAAAATCGTTTTCACTGGAATAAAGAACCTTGATCAAACCAGGTGGGTCTTGACAAACTAAATTGCTGCGTGTGCCCGGTATACTGACAAGCACCCACCCGTTCTAGTCCATGGCGTTCAGCACAGGAACCTGGATCGATTGAGCCAAGACAAAGGTAAGCTCAGGGAGGCAGCACCCGTGTAGAAAAGCATTTGTACTTCAAAGATGAGGCCATGAGGTGAAAGGACAAAGCCATGGCAAACAGTTTTCATCATCGGCAGAAATTCATGGAGCAATATTGCTGGGAGAGAAAAGGCACCACCTGAGGGAAGCACGCTCAACAAAACTATCTAGGGCAGGAGCCGGGTTGCCCCCAGGCACTAGGCGTGTCAGGCCTCAGCATTGTATGGAGAGTTCACTGAAATCCCTGAGTGAAGTTTTCTCCGCTGTCCTATGTCTACGTTCCTAAAATTTACTCTGCGGTTTCTGATGATTCTGGCTTATGAACGGCCACCATTCACCATTCTCCTTACACTCGTGCGTCTCCATCGGCCTTAAAAGAAAGGGAGGACACGCAACTGCTGGCAGGTAAATTCAGCAAAGTTTGTCTCAACACAAAAGAGACAGCTCTGTGGTGACCCGTCTTCCACGGTAAAACAATTCCTAGCGAATAAGGAATCTTCCCATCGCAATGACAATATGAGAGAATTGCCACCGATGGATTTGCCGCTGTGCCTACACATCATCTTGAGGCCATACAGTAGTGAAGCACGGGAACCCAGGCGCTTCACCCTTTACCCTAGACCAGTGAAACACTGTCTCTAAACATGCCCACATGCCTATACCTATGCCCGTTTAAAGTTAACGCTAAACCGAAATCTTCTGTCCCACTATTTTGCAGCATTTTAAAGAAGTACACTGGGAAAGATTTTTCTGCAAGGAAGGAACTGCAGGCGGCGTGGCTGAAATGAGAATATCATGCTGCACGAGCTCTTTGCCCTCAGATGTAGAAGTGTCATCAATGGGCATCATAGAGAAACGGGACTTTAATAAGTGATCATCAACCTCTGTGAATTCCCTTTGTTCTAGACGCCTGAAATAAAGAGTTGTCCTGAGTCACATAAACCTCCACCTAGAGGTCTTAATGTGGCACGGTAACATGTCTGTATAAGAGAATTCCGAAGAAGGCTGAACGTCCACAATTGAATGGTCATTGCCAGAAATGAAGTGGCAACCGGATCAGACTGGGAAACTTCAGCTTCCATTAGACAATGAAGATGTGAGAATCTCGTAAGTCCACAATTCACGGTTTCCTTAGATCCATGAAATTCCGTGTTGAATTTTAGTCAGAAAATGAAAACTCCGGAGCCGCTGTTCAGCAGGCCCGTGTGAAGTTTTCTCCGCTGTCCTATGTCTACGTTCCTAAAATTTACTCTGCGGTTTCTGATGATTCTGGCTTATGAACGGCCACCATTCACCATTCTCCTTACACTCGTGCGTCTCCATCGGCCTTAAAAGAAAGGGAGGACACGCAACTGCTGGCAGGTAAATTCAGCAAAGTTTGTCTCAACACAAAAGAGACAGCTCTGTGGTGACCCGTCTTCCACGGTAAAACAATTCCTAGCGAATAAGGAATCTTCCCATCGCAATGACAATATGAGAGAATTGCCACCGATGGATTTGCCGCTGTGCCTACACATCATCTTGAGGCCATACAGTAGTGAAGCACGGGAACCCAGGCGCTTCACCCTTTACCCTAGACCAGTGAAACACTGTCTCTAAACATGCCCACATGCCTATACCTATGCCCGTTTAAAGTTAACGCTAAACCGAAATCTTCTGTCCCACTATTTTGCAGCATTTTAAAGAAGTACACTGGGAAAGATTTTTCTGCAAGGAAGGAACTGCAGGCGGCGTGGCAGAAATGAGAATATCATGCTGCACGAGCTCTTTGCCCTCAGATGTAGAAGTGTCATCAGTGGGCATCATAGAGAAACGGGACTTTAATAAGTGATCATCAACCTCTGTGAATTCCCTTTGTTCTAGACGCCTGAAATAAAGAGTTGTCCTGAGTCACATAAACCTCCACCTAGAGGTCTTAATGTGGCACGGTAACATGTCTGTATAAGAGAATTCCGAAGAAGGCTGAACGTCCACAATTGAATGGTCATTGCCAGAAATGAAGTGGCCGCCGGATCAGACTGGGAAACTTCAGCTTCCATTAGACAATGAAGATGTGAGAATCTCGTAAGTCCACAATTCACGGTTTCCTTAGATCCATGAAATTCCGTGTTGAATTTTAGTCAGAAAATGAAAACTCCGGAGCCGCTGTTCAGCAGGCCCGTGTGTAGCTCCCAGAGGCACACTGGTGCTCCTCTAGAATTTGAATAAAAATCGTTTTCACTGGAATAAAGAACCTTGATCAAACCAGGTGGGTCTTGACAAACTAAATTGCTGCGTGTGCCCGGTATACTGACAAGCACCCACCCGTTCTAGTCCATGGCGTATTCAGCACAGGAACCTGGATCGATTGAGCCAAGACAAAGGTAAGCTCAGGGAGGCAGCACCCGTGTAGAAAAGCATTTGTACTTCAAAGATGAGGCCATGAGGTGAAAGGACAAAGCCATGTCAAACAGTTTACATCATCGGCAGAATTTCATGGAGCAATATTGCTGGGAGAGAAAAGGCACCACCTGAGGGAAGCACGCTCAACAAAACTATCTAGGGCAGGAGCCGGGTTGCCCCCAGGCACTAGGCGTGTCAGGCCTCAGCATTGTATGGAGAGTTCACTGAAATCCCTGAGTGGTTTTCTCCGCTGTCCTATGTCTACGTTCCTAAAATTTACTCTGCGGTTTCTGATGATTCTGGCTTATGAACGGCCACCATTCACCATTCTCCTTACACTCGTGCGTCTCCATCGGCCTTAAAAGAAAGGGAGGACACGCAACTGCTGGCAGGTAAATTCAGCAAAGTTTGTCTCAACACAAAAGAGACAGCTCTGTGGTGACCCGTCTTCCACGGTAAAACAATTCCTAGCGAATAAGGAATCTTCCCATCGCAATGACAATATGAGAGAATTGCCACCGATGGATTTGCCGCTGTGCCTACACATCATCTTGAGGCCATACAGTAGTGAAGCACGGGAACCCAGGCGCTTCACCCTTTACCCTAGACCAGTGAAACACTGTCTCTAAACATGCCCACATGCCTATACCTATGCCCGTTTAAAGTTAACGCTAAACCGAAATCTTCTGTCCCACTATTTTGCAGCATTTTATAGAAGTACACTGGGAAAGATTTTTCTGCAAGGAAGGAACTGCAGGCGGCGTGGCTGAAATGAGAATATCATGCTGCACGAGCTCTTTGCCCTCAGATGTAGAAGTGTCATCAATGGGCATCATAGAGAAACGGGACTTTAATAAGTGATCATCAACCTCTGTGAATTCCCTTTGTTCTAGACGCCTGAAATAAAGAGTTGTCCTGAGTCACATAAACCTCCGCCTAGAGGTCTTAATGTGGCACGGTAACATGTCTGTATAAGAGAATTCCGAAGAAGGCTGAACGTCCACAATTGAATGGTCATTGCCAGAAAGAAGTGGCAGCCGGATCAGACTGGGAAACTTCAGCTTCCATTAGACAATGAAGATGTGAGAATCTCGTAAGTCCACAATTCACGGTTTCCTTAGATCCATGAAATTCCGTGTTGAATTTTAGTCAGAAAATGAAAACTCCGGAGCCGCTGTTCAGCAGGCCCGTGTGTAGCTCCCAGAGGCACAATGGTGCTCCTCTAGAATTTGAATAAAAATCGTTTTCACTGGAATAAAGAACCTTGATCAAACCAGGTGGGTCTTGACAAACTAAATTGCTGCGTGTGCCCGGTATACTGACAAGCACCCACCCGTTCTAGTCCATGGCGTTCAGCACAGGAACCTGGATCGATTGAGCCAAGACAAAGGTAAGCTCAGGGAGGCAGCACCCGTGTAGAAAAGCATTTGTACTTCAAAGATGAGGCCATGAGGTGAAAGGACAAAGCCATGGCAAACAGTTTTCATCATCGGCAGAAATTCATGGAGCAATATTGCTGGGAGAGAAAAGGCACCACCTGAGGGAAGCACGCTCAACAAAACTATCTAGGGCAGGAGCCGGGTTGCCCCCAGGCACTAGGCGTGTCAGGCCTCAGCATTGTATGGAGAGTTCACTGAAATCCCTGAGTGAAGTTTTCTCCGCTGTCCTATGTCTACGTTCCTAAAATTTACTCTGCGGTTTCTGATGATTCTGGCTTATGAACGGCCACCATTCACCATTCTCCTTACACTCGTGCGTCTCCATCGGCCTTAAAAGAAAGGGAGGACACGCAACTGCTGGCAGGTAAATTCAGCAAAGTTTGTCTCAACACAAAAGAGACAGCTCTGTGGTGACCCGTCTTCCACGGTAAAACAATTCCTAGCGAATAAGGAATCTTCCCATCGCAATGACAATATGAGAGAATTGCCACCGATGGATTTGCCGCTGTGCCTACACATCATCTTGAGGCCATACAGTAGTGAAGCACGGGAACCCAGGCGCTTCACCCTTTACCCTAGACCAGTGAAACACTGTCTCTAAACATGCCCACATGCCTATACCTATGCCCGTTTAAAGTTAACGCTAAACCGAAATCTTCTGTCCCACTATTTTGCAGCATTTTAAAGAAGTACACTGGGAAAGATTTTTCTGCAAGGAAGGAACTGCAGGCGGCGTGGCTGAAATGAGAATATCATGCTGCACGAGCTCTTTGCCCTCAGATGTAGAAGTGTCATCAATGGGCATCATAGAGAAACGGGACTTTAATAAGTGATCATCAACCTCTGTGAATTCCCTTTGTTCTAGACGCCTGAAATAAAGAGTTGTCCTGAGTCACATAAACCTCCACCTAGAGGTCTTAATGTGGCACGGTAACATGTCTGTATAAGAGAATTCCGAAGAAGGCTGAACGTCCACAATTGAATGGTCATTGCCAGAAATGAAGTGGCAACCGGATCAGACTGGGAAACTTCAGCTTCCATTAGACAATGAAGATGTGAGAATCTCGTAAGTCCACAATTCACGGTTTCCTTAGATCCATGAAATTCCGTGTTGAATTTTAGTCAGAAAATGAAAACTCCGGAGCCGCTGTTCAGCAGGCCCGTGTGTAGCTCCCAGAGGCACACTGGTGCTCCTCTAGAATTTGAATAAAAATCGTTTTCACTGGAATAAAGAACCTTGATCAAACCAGGTGGGTCTTGACAAACTAAATTGCTGCGTGTGCCCGGTATACTGACAAGCACCCACCCGTTCTAGTCCATGGCGTATTCAGCACAGGAACCTGGATCGATTGAGCCAAGACAAAGGTAAGCTCAGGGAGGCAGCACCCGTGTAGAAAAGCATTTGTACTTCAAAGATGAGGCCATGAGGTGAAAGGACAAAGCCATGGCAAACAGTTTTCATCATCGGCAGAATTTCATGGAGCAATATTGCTGGGAGAGAAAAGGCACCACCTGAGGGAAGCACGCTCAACAAAACTATCTAGGGCAGGAGCCGGGTTGCCCCCAGGCACTAGGCGTGTCAGGCCTCAGCATTGTATGGAGAGTTCACTGAAATCCCTGAGTGAAGTTTTCTCCGCTGTCCTATGTCTACGTTCCTAAAATTTACTCTGCGGTTTCTGATGATTCTGGCTTATGAACGGCCACCATTCACCATTCTCCTTACACTCGTGCGTCTCCATCGGCCTTAAAAGAAAGGGAGGACACGCAACTGCTGGCAGGTAAATTCAGCAAAGTTTGTCTCAACACAAAAGAGACAGCTCTGTGGTGACCCGTCTTCCACGGTAAAACAATTCCTAGCGAATAAGGAATCTTCCCATCGCAATGACAATATGAGAGAATTGCCACCGATGGATTTGCCGCTGTGCCTACACATCATCTTGAGGCCATACAGTAGTGAAGCACGGGAACCCAGGCGCTTCACCCTTTACCCTAGACCAGTGAAACACTGTCTCTAAACATGCCCACATGCCTATACCTATGCCCGTTTAAAGTTAACGCTAAACCGAAATCTTCTGTCCCACTATTTTGCAGCATTTTAAAGAAGTACACTGGGAAAGATTTTTCTGCAAGGAAGGAACTGCAGGCGGCGTGGCAGAAATGAGAATATCATGCTGCACGAGCTCTTTGCCCTCAGATGTAGAAGTGTCATCAGTGGGCATCATAGAGAAACGGGACTTTAATAAGTGATCATCAACCTCTGTGAATTCCCTTTGTTCTAGACGCCTGAAATAAAGAGTTGTCCTGAGTCACATAAACCTCCACCTAGAGGTCTTAATGTGGCACGGTAACATGTCTGTATAAGAGAATTCCGAAGAAGGCTGAACGTCCACAATTGAATGGTCATTGCCAGAAATGAAGTGGCCGCCGGATCAGACTGGGAAACTTCAGCTTCCATTAGACAATGAAGATGTGAGAATCTCGTAAGTCCACAATTCACGGTTTCCTTAGATCCATGAAATTCGGTGTTGAATTTTAGTCAGAAAATGAAAACTCCGGAGCCGCTGTTCAGCAGGCCCGTGTGTAGCTCCCAGAGGCACACTGGTGCTCCTCTAGAATTTGAATAAAAATCGTTTTCACTGGAATAAAGAACCTTGATCAAACCAGGTGGGTCTTGACAAACTAAATTGCTGCGTGTGCCCGGTATACTGACAAGCACCCACCCGTTCTAGTCCATGGCGTATTCAGCACAGGAACCTGGATCGATTGAGCCAAGACAAAGGTAAGCTCAGGGAGGCAGCACCCGTGTAGAAAAGCATTTGTACTTCAAAGATGAGGCCATGAGGTGAAAGGACAAAGCCATGGCAAACAGTTTTCATCATCGGCAGAATTTCATGGAGCAATATTGCTGGGAGAGAAAAGGCACCACCTGAGGGAAGCACGCTCAACAAAACTATCTAGGGCAGGAGCCGGGTTGCCCCCAGGCACTAGGCGTGTCAGGCCTCAGCATTGTATGGAGAGTTCACTGAAATCCCTGAGTGAAGTTTTCTCCGCTGTCCTATGTCTACGTTCCTAAAATTTACTCTGCGGTTTCTGATGATTCTGGCTTATGAACGGCCACCATTCACCATTCTCCTTACACTCGTGCGTCTCCATCGGCCTTAAAAGAAAGGGAGGACACGCAACTGCTGGCAGGTAAATTCAGCAAAGTTTGTCTCAACACAAAAGAGACAGCTCTGTGGTGACCCGTCTTCCACGGTAAAACAATTCCTAGCGAATAAGGAATCTTCCCATCGCAATGACAATATGAGAGAATTGCCACCGATGGATTTGCCGCTGTGCCTACACATCATCTTGAGGCCATACAGTAGTGAAGCACGGGAACCCAGGCGCTTCACCCTTTACCCTAGACCAGTGAAACACTGTCTCTAAACATGCCCACATGCCTATACCTATGCCCGTTTAAAGTTAACGCTAAACCGAAATCTTCTGTCCCACTATTTTGCAGCATTTTAAAGAAGTACACTGGGAAAGATTTTTCTGCAAGGAAGGAACTGCAGGCGGCGTGGCTGAAATGAGAATATCATGCTGCACGAGCTCTTTGCCCTCAGATGTAGAAGTGTCATCAATGGGCATCATAGAGAAACGGGACTTTAATAAGTGATCATCAACCTCTGTGAATTCCCTTTGTTCTAGACGCCTGAAATAAAGAGTTGTCCTGAGTCACATAAACCTCCACCTAGAGGTCTTAATGTGGCACGGTAACATGTCTGTATAAGAGAATTCCGAAGAAGGCTGAACGTCCACAATTGAATGGTCATTGACAGAAATGAAGTGGCAACCGGATCAGATTGGGAAACTTCAGCTTCCATTAGACAATGAAGATGTGAGAATCTCGTAAGTCCACAATTCACGGTTTCCTTAGATCCATGAAATTCCGTGTTGAATTTTAGTCAGAAAATGAAAACTCCGGAGCCGCTGTTCAGCAGGCCCGTGTGTAGCTCCCAGAGGCACACTGGTGCTCCTCTAGAATTTGAATAAAAATCGTTTTCACTGGAATAAAGAACCTTGATCAAACCAGGTGGGTCTTGACAAACTAAATTGCTGCGTGTGCCCGGTATACTGACAAGCACCCACCCGTTCTAGTCCATGGCGTATTCAGCACAGGAACCTGGATCGATTGAGCCAAGACAAAGGTAAGCTCAGGGAGGCAGCACCCGTGTAGAAAAGCATTTGTACTTCAAAGATGAGGCCATGAGGTGAAAGGACAAAGCCATGGCAAACAGTTTTCATCATCGGCAGAATTTCATGGAGCAATATTGCTGGGAGAGAAAAGGCACCACCTGAGGGAAGCACGCTCAACAAAACTATCTAGGGCAGGAGCCGGGTTGCCCCCAGGCACTAGGCGTGTCAGGCCTCAGCATTGTATGGAGAGTTCACTGAAATCCCTGAGTGAAGTTTTCTCCGCTGTCCTATGTCTACGTTCCTAAAATTTACTCTGCGGTTTCTGATGATTCTGGCTTATGAACGGCCACCATTCACCATTCTCCTTACACTCGTGCGTCTCCATCGGCCTTAAAAGAAAGGGAGGACACGCAACTGCTGGCAGGTAAATTCAGCAAAGTTTGTCTCAACACAAAAGAGACAGCTCTGTGGTGACCCGTCTTCCACGGTAAAACAATTCCTAGCGAATAAGGAATCTTCCCATCGCAATGACAATATGAGAGAATTGCCACCGATGGATTTGCCGCTGTGCCTACACATCATCTTGAGGCCATACAGTAGTGAAGCACGGGAACCCAGGCGCTTCACCCTTTACCCTAGACCAGTGAAACACTGTCTCTAAACATGCCCACATGCCTATACCTATGCCCGTTTAAAGTTAACGCTAAACCGAAATCTTCTGTCCCACTATTTTGCAGCATTTTAAAGAAGTACACTGGGAAAGATTTTTCTGCAAGGAAGGAACTGCAGGCGGCGTGGCTGAAATGAGAATATCATGCTGCACGAGCTCTTTGCCCTCAGATGTAGAAGTGTCATCAATGGGCATCATAGAGAAACGGGACTTTAATAAGTGATCATCAACCTCTGTGAATTCCCTTTGTTCTAGACGCCTGAAATAAAGAGTTGTCCTGAGTCACATAAACCTCCACCTAGAGGTCTTAATGTGGCACGGTAACATGTCTGTATAAGAGAATTCCGAAGAAAGCTGAACGTCCACAATTGAATGGTCATTGCCAGAAATGAAGTGGCAACCGGATCAGACTGGGAAACTTCAGCTTCCATTAGACAATGAAGATGTGAGAATCTCGTAAGTCCACAATTCACGGTTTCCTTAGATCCATGAAATTCCGTGTTGAATTTTAGTCAGAAAATGAAAACTCCGGAGCCGCTGTTCAGCAGGCCCGTGTGTAGCTCCCAGAGGCACACTGGTGGTCCTCTAGAATTTGAATAAAAATCGTTTTCACTGGAATAAAGAACCTTGATCAAACCAGGTGGGTCTTGACAAACTAAATTGCTGCGTGTGCCCGGTATACTGACAAGCACCCACCCGTTCTAGTCCATGGCGTATTCAGCACAGGAACCTGGATCGATTGAGCCAAGACAAAGGTAAGCTCAGGGAGGCAGCACCCGTGTAGAAAAGCATTTGTACTTCAAAGATGAGGCCATGAGGTGAAAGGACAAAGCCATGGCAAACAGTTTTCATCATCGGCAGAATTTCATGGAGCAATATTGCTGGGAGAGAAAAGGCACCACCTGAGGGAAGCACGCTCAACAAAACTATCTAGGGCAGGAGCCGGGTTGCCCCCAGGCACTAGGCGTGTCAGGCCTCAGCATTGTATGGAGAGTTCACTGAAATCCCTGAGTGAAGTTTTCTCCGCTGTCCTATGTCTACGTTCCTAAAATTTACTCTGCGGTTTCTGATGATTCTGGCTTATGAACGGCCACCATTCACCATTCTCCTTACACTCGTGCGTCTCCATCGGCCTTAAAAGAAAGGGAGGACACGCAACTGCTGGCAGGTAAATTCAGCAAAGTTTGTCTCAACACAAAAGAGACAGCTCTGTGGTGACCCGTCTTCCACGGTAAAACAATTCCTAGCGAATAAGGAATCTTCCCATCGCAATGACAATATGAGAGAATTGCCACCGATGGATTTGCCGCTGTGCCTACACATCATCTTGAGGCCATACAGTAGTGAAGCACGGGAACCCAGGCGCTTCACCCTTTACCCTAGACCAGTGAAACACTGTCTCTAAACATGCCCACATGCCTATACCTATGCCCGTTTAAAGTTAACGCTAAACCGAAATCTTCTGTCCCACTATTTTGCAGCATTTTAAAGAAGTACACTGGGAAAGATTTTTCTGCAAGGAAGGAACTGCAGGCGGCGTGGCAGAAATGAGAATATCATGCTGCACGAGCTCTTTGCCCTCAGATGTAGAAGTGTCATCAATGGGCATCATAGAGAAACGGGACTTTAATAAGTGATCATCAACCTCTGTGAATTCCCTTTGTTCTAGACGCCTGAAATAAAGAGTTGTCCTGAGTCACATAAACCTCCACCTAGAGGTCTTAATGTGGCACGGTAACATGTCTGTATAAGAGAATTCCGAAGAAGGCTGAACGTCCACAATTGAATGGTCATTGCCAGAAATGAAGTGGCAACCGGATCAGACTGGGAAACTTCAGCTTCCATTAGACAATGAAGATGTGAGAATCTCGTAAGTCCACAATTCACGGTTTCCTTAGATCCATGAA
This sequence comes from Tenrec ecaudatus, assembly GCF_050624435.1. Lineage (NCBI taxonomy): Eukaryota > Metazoa > Chordata > Mammalia > Afrosoricida > Tenrecidae > Tenrec > Tenrec ecaudatus. Next base: position 1,026,899 of record NW_027459487.1, read on the forward strand.
ATTCCGTGTTGAATTTTAGTCAGAAAATGAAAACTCCGGAGCCGCTGTTCAGCAGGCCCGTGTGTAGCTCCCAGAGGCACACTGGTGCTCCTCTAGAATTTGAATAAAAATCGTTTTCACTGGAATAAAGAACCTTGATCAAACCAGGTGGGTCTTGACAAACTAAATTGCTGCGTGTGCCCGGTATACTGACAAGCACCCACCCGTTCTAGTCCATGGCGTATTCAGCACAGGAACCTGGATCGATTGAGCCAAGACAAAGGTAAGCTCAGGGAGGCAGCACCCGTGTAGAAAAGCATTTGTACTTCAAAGATGAGGCCATGAGGTGAAAGGACAAAGCCATGGCAAACAGTTTTCATCATCGGCAGAATTTCATGGAGCAATATTGCTGGGAGAGAAAAGGCACCACCTGAGGGAAGCACGCTCAACAAAACTATCTAGGGCAGGAGCCGGGTTGCCCCCAGGCACTAGGCGTGTCAGGCCTCAGCATTGTATGGAGAGTTCACTGAAATCCCTGAGTGAAGTTTTCTCCGCTGTCCTATGTCTACGTTCCTAAAATTTACTCTGCGGTTTCTGATGATTCTGGCTTATGAACGGCCACCATTCACCATTCTCCTTACACTCGTGCGTCTCCATCGGCCTTAAAAGAAAGGGAGGACACGCAACTGCTGGCAGGTAAATTCAGCAAAGTTTGTCTCAACACAAAAGAGACAGCTCTGTGGTGACCCGTCTTCCACGGTAAAACAATTCCTAGCGAATAAGGAATCTTCCCATCGCAATGACAATATGAGAGAATTGCCACCGATGGATTTGCCGCTGTGCCTACACATCATCTTGAGGCCATACAGTAGTGAAGCACGGGAACCCAGGCGCTTCACCCTTTACCCTAGACCAGTGAAACACTGTCTCTAAACATGCCCACATGCCTATACCTATGCCCGTTTAAAGTTAACGCTAAACCGAAATCTTCTGTCCCACTATTTTGCAGCATTTTAAAGAAGTACACTGGGAAAGATTTTTCTGCAAGGAAGGAACTGCAGGCGGCGTGGCAGAAATGAGAATATCATGCTGCACGAGCTCTTTGCCCTCAGATGTAGAAGTGTCATCAGTGGGCATCATAGAGAAACGGGACTTTAATAAGTGATCATCAACCTCTGTGAATTCCCTTTGTTCTAGACGCCTGAAATAAAGAGTTGTCCTGAGTCACATAAACCTCCACCTAGAGGTCTTAATGTGGCACGGTAACATGTCTGTATAAGAGAATTCCGAAGAAGGCTGAACGTCCACAATTGAATGGTCTTTGCCAGAAATGAAGTGGCCGCCGGATCAGACTGGGAAACTTCAGCTTCCATTAGACAATGAAGATGTGAGAATCTCGTAAGTCCACAATTCACGGTTTCCTTAGATCCATGAAATTCGGTGTTGAATTTTAGTCAGAAAATGAAAACTCCGGAGCCGCTGTTCAGCAGGCCCGTGTGTAGCTCCCAGAGGCACACTGGTGCTCCTCTAGAATTTGAATAAAAATCGTTTTCACTGGAATAAAGAACGTTGATCAAACCAGGTGGGTCTTGACAAACTAAATTGCAGCGTGTGCCCGGTATACTGACAAGCACCCACCCGTTCAAGTCCATGGCGTATTCAGCACAGGAACCTGGATCGATTGAGCCAAGACAAAGGTAAGCTCAGGGAGGCAGCACCCGTGTAGAAAAGCATTTGTACTTCAAAGATGAGGCCATGAGGTGAAAGGACAAAGCCATGGCAAACAGTTTTCATCATCGGCAGAATTTCATGGAGCAATATTGCTGGGAGAGAAAAGGCACCACCTGAGGGAAGCACGCTCAACAAAACTATCTAGGGCAGGAGCCGGGTTGCCCCCAGGCACTAGGCGTGTCAGGCCTCAGCATTGTATGGAGAGTTCACTGAAATCCCTGAGTGAAGTTTTCTCCGCTGTCCTATGTCTACGTTCCTAAAATTTACTCTGCGGTTTCTGATGATTCTGGCTTATGAACGGCCACCATTCACCATTCTCCTTACACTCGTGCGTCTCCATCGGCCTTAAAAGAAAGGGAGGACACGCAACTGCTGGCAGGTAAATTCAGCAAAGTTTGTCTCAACACAAAAGAGACAGCTCTGTGGTGACCCGTCTTCCACGGTAAAACAATTCCTAGCGAATAAGGAATCTTCCCATCGCAATGACAATATGAGAGAATTGCCACCGATGGATTTGCCGCTGTGCCTACACATCATCTTGAGGCCATACAGTAGTGAAGCACGGGAACCCAGGCGCTTCACCCTTTACCCTAGACCAGTGAAACACTGTCTCTAAACATGCCCACATGCCTATACCTATGCCCGTTTAAAGTTAACGCTAAACCGAAATCTTCTGTCCCACTATTTTGCAGCATTTTAAAGAAGTACACTGGGAAAGATTTTTCTGCAAGGAAGGAACTGCAGGCGGCGTGGCTGAAATGAGAATATCATGCTGCACGAGCTCTTTGCCCTCAGATGTAGAAGTGTCATCAATGGGCATCATAGAGAAACGGGACTTTAATAAGTGATCATCAACCTCTGTGAATTCCCTTTGTTCTAGACGCCTGAAATAAAGAGTTGTCCTGAGTCACATAAACCTCCACCTAGAGGTCTTAATGTGGCACGGTAACATGTCTGTATAAGAGAATTCCGAAGAAGGCTGAACGTCCACAATTGAATGGTCATTGCCAGAAATGAAGTGGCAACCGGATCAGACTGGGAAACTTCAGCTTCCATTAGACAATGAAGATGTGAGAATCTCGTAAGTCCACAATTCACGGTTTCCTTAGATCCATGAAATTCCGTGTTGAATTTTAGTCAGAAAATGAAAACTCCGGAGCCGCTGTTCAGCAGGCCCGTGTGTAGCTCCCAGAGGCACACTGGTGCTCCTCTAGAATTTGAATAAAAATCGTTTTCACTGGAATAAAGAACCTTGATCAAACCAGGTGGGTCTTGACAAACTAAATTGCTGCGTGTGCCCGGTATACTGACAAGCACCCACCCGTTCTAGTCCATGGCGTATTCAGCACAGGAACCTGGATCGATTGAGCCAAGACAAAGGTAAGCTCAGGGAGGCAGCACCCGTGTAGAAAAGCATTTGTACTTCAAAGATGAGGCCATGAGGTGAAAGGACAAAGCCATGGCAAACAGTTTTCATCATCGGCAGAATTTCATGGAGCAATATTGCTGGGAGAGAAAAGGCACCACCTGAGGGAAGCACGCTCAACAAAACTATCTAGGGCAGGAGCCGGGTTGCCCCCAGGCACTAGGCGTGTCAGGCCTCAGCATTGTATGGAGAGTTCACTGAAATCCCTGAGTGAAGTTTTCTCCGCTGTCCTATGTCTACGTTCCTAAAATTTACTCTGCGGTTTCTGATGATTCTGGCTTATGAACGGCCACCATTCACCATTCTCCTTACACTCGTGCGTCTCCATCGGCCTTAAAAGAAAGGGAGGACACGCAACTGCTGGCAGGTAAATTCAGCAAAGTTTGTCTCAACACAAAAGAGACAGCTCTGTGGTGACCCGTCTTCCACGGTAAAACAATTCCTAGCGAATAAGGAATCTTCCCATCGCAATGACAATATGAGAGAATTGCCACCGATGGATTTGCCGCTGTGCCTACACATCATCTTGAGGCCATACAGTAGTGAAGCACGGGAACCCAGGCGCTTCACCCTTTACCCTAGACCAGTGAAACACTGTCTCTAAACATGCCCACATGCCTATACCTATGCCCGTTTAAAGTTAACGCTAAACCGAAATCTTCTGTCCCACTATTTTGCAGCATTTTAAAGAAGTACACTGGGAAAGATTTTTCTGCAAGGAAGGAACTGCAGGCGGCGTGGCTGAAATGAGAATATCATGCTGCACGAGCTCTTTGCCCTCAGATGTAGAAGTGTCATCAATGGGCATCATAGAGAAACGGGACTTTAATAAGTGATCATCAACCTCTGTGAATTCCCTTTGTTCTAGACGCCTGAAATAAAGAGTTGTCCTGAGTCACATAAACCTCCACCTAGAGGTCTTAATGTGGCACGGTAACATGTCTGTATAAGAGAATTCCGAAGAAGGCTGAACGTCCACAATTGAATGGTCATTGCCAGAAATGAAGTGGCAACCGGATCAGACTGGGAAACTTCAGCTTCCATTAGACAATGAAGATGTGAGAATCTCGTAAGTCCACAATTCACGGTTTCCTTAGATCCATGAAATTCCGTGTTGAATTTTAGTCAGAAAATGAAAACTCCGGAGCCGCTGTTCAGCAGGCCCGTGTGTAGCTCCCAGAGGCACACTGGTGCTCCTCTAGAATTTGAATAAAAATCGTTTTCACTGGAATAAAGAACCTTGATCAAACCAGGTGGGTCTTGACAAACTAAATTGCTGCGTGTGCCCGGTATACTGACAAGCACCCACCCGTTCTAGTCCATGGCGTATTCAGCACAGGAACCTGGATCGATTGAGCCAAGACAAAGGTAAGCTCAGGGAGGCAGCACCCGTGTAGAAAAGCATTTGTACTTCAAAGATGAGGCCATGAGGTGAAAGGACAAAGCCATGGCAAACAGTTTTCATCATCGGCAGAATTTCATGGAGCAATATTGCTGGGAGAGAAAAGGCACCACCTGAGGGAAGCACGCTCAACAAAACTATCTAGGGCAGGAGCCGGGTTGCCCCCAGGCACTAGGCGTGTCAGGCCTCAGCATTGTATGGAGAGTTCACTGAAATCCCTGAGTGAAGTTTTCTCCGCTGTCCTATGTCTACGTTCCTAAAATTTACTCTGCGGTTTCTGATGATTCTGGCTTATGAACGGCCACCATTCACCATTCTCCTTACACTCGTGCGTCTCCATCGGCCTTAAAAGAAAGGGAGGACACGCAACTGCTGGCAGGTAAATTCAGCAAAGTTTGTCTCAACACAAAAGAGACAGCTCTGTGGTGACCCGTCTTCCACGGTAAAACAATTCCTAGCGAATAAGGAATCTTCCCATCGCAATGACAATATGAGAGAATTGCCACCGATGGATTTGCCGCTGTGCCTACACATCATCTTGAGGCCATACAGTAGTGAAGCACGGGAACCCAGGCGCTTCACCCTTTACCCTAGACCAGTGAAACACTGTCTCTAAACATGCCCACATGCCTATACCTATGCCCGTTTAAAGTTAACGCTAAACCGAAATCTTCTGTCCCACTATTTTGCAGCATTTTAAAGAAGTACACTGGGAAAGATTTTTCTGCAAGGAAGGAACTGCAGGCGGCGTGGCTGAAATGAGAATATCATGCTGCACGAGCTCTTTGCCCTCAGATGTAGAAGTGTCATCAATGGGCATCATAGAGAAACGGGACTTTAATAAGTGATCATCAACCTCTGTGAATTCCCTTTGTTCTAGACGCCTGAAATAAAGAGTTGTCCTGAGTCACATAAACCTCCACCTAGAGGTCTTAATGTGGCACGGTAACATGTCTGTATAAGAGAATTCCGAAGAAGGCTGAACGTCCACAATTGAATGGTCATTGCCAGAAATGAAGTGGCAACCGGATCAGACTGGGAAACTTCAGCTTCCATTAGACAATGAAGATGTGAGAATCTCGTAAGTCCACAATTCACGGTTTCCTTAGATCCATGAAATTCGGTGTTGAATTTTAGTCAGAAAATGAAAACTCCGGAGCCGCTGTTCAGCAGGCCCGTGTGTAGCTCCCAGAGGCACACTGGTGCTCCTCTAGAATTTGAATAAAAATCGTTTTCACTGGAATAAAGAACCTTGATCAAACCAGGTGGGTCTTGACAAACTAAATTGCTGCGTGTGCCCGGTATACTGACAAGCACCCACCCGTTCTAGTCCATGGCGTATTCAGCACAGGAACCTGGATCGATTGAGCCAAGACAAAGGTAAGCTCAGGGAGGCAGCACCCGTGTAGAAAAGCATTTGTACTTCAAAGATGAGGCCATGAGGTGAAAGGACAAAGCCATGGCAAACAGTTTTCATCATCGGCAGAATTTCATGGAGCAATATTGCTGGGAGAGAAAAGGCACCACCTGAGGGAAGCACGCTCAACAAAACTATCTAGGGCAGGAGCCGGGTTGCCCCCAGGCACTAGGCGTGTCAGGCCTCAGCATTGTATGGAGAGTTCACTGAAATCCCTGAGTGAAGTTTTCTCCGCTGTCCTATGTCTACGTTCCTAAAATTTACTCTGCGGTTTCTGATGATTCTGGCTTATGAACGGCCACCATTCACCATTCTCCTTACACTCGTGCGTCTCCATCGGCCTTAAAAGAAAGGGAGGACACGCAACTGCTGGCAGGTAAATTCAGCAAAGTTTGTCTCAACACAAAAGAGACAGCTCTGTGGTGACCCGTCTTCCACGGTAAAACAATTCCTAGCGAATAAGGAATCTTCCCATCGCAATGACAATATGAGAGAATTGCCACCGATGGATTTGCCGCTGTGCCTACACATCATCTTGAGGCCATACAGTAGTGAAGCACGGGAACCCAGGCGCTTCACCCTTTACCCTAGACCAGTGAAACACTGTCTCTAAACATGCCCACATGCCTATACCTATGCCCGTTTAAAGTTAACGCTAAACCGAAATCTTCTGTCCCACTATTTTGCAGCATTTTAAAGAAGTACACTGGGAAAGATTTTTCTGCAAGGAAGGAACTGCAGGCGGCGTGGCAGAAATGAGAATATCATGCTGCACGAGCTCTTTGCCCTCAGATGTAGAAGTGTCATCAGTGGGCATCATAGAGAAACGGGACTTTAATAAGTGATCATCAACCTCTGTGAATTCCCTTTGTTCTAGACGCCTGAAATAAAGAGTTGTCCTGAGTCACATAAACCTCCACCTAGAGGTCTTAATGTGGCACGGTAACATGTCTGTATAAGAGAATTCCGAAGAAGGCTGAACGTCCACAATTGAATGGTCTTTGCCAGAAATGAAGTGGCCGCCGGATCAGACTGGGAAACTTCAGCTTCCATTAGACAATGAAGATGTGAGAATCTCGTAAGTCCACAATTCACGGTTTCCTTAGATCCATGAAATTCGGTGTTGAATTTTAGTCAGAAAATGAAAACTCCGGAGCCGCTGTTCAGCAGGCCCGTGTGTAGCTCCCAGAGGCACACTGGTGCTCCTCTAGAATTTGAATAAAAATCGTTTTCACTGGAATAAAGAACGTTGATCAAACCAGGTGGGTCTTGACAAACTAAATTGCAGCGTGTGCCCGGTATACTGACAAGCACCCACCCGTTCAAGTCCATGGCGTATTCAGCACAGGAACCTGGATCGATTGAGCCAAGACAAAGGTAAGCTCAGGGAGGCAGCACCCGTGTAGAAAAGCATTTGTACTTCAAAGATGAGGCCATGAGGTGAAAGGACAAAGCCATGGCAAACAGTTTTCATCATCGGCAGAATTTCATGGAGCAATATTGCTGGGAGAGAAAAGGCACCACCTGAGGGAAGCACGCTCAACAAAACTATCTAGGGCAGGAGCCGGGTTGCCCCCAGGCACTAGGCGTGTCAGGCCTCAGCATTGTATGGAGAGTTCACTGAAATCCCTGAGTGAAGTTTTCTCCGCTGTCCTATGTCTACGTTCCTAAAATTTACTCTGCGGTTTCTGATGATTCTGGCTTATGAACGGCCACCATTCACCATTCTCCTTACACTCGTGCGTCTCCATCGGCCTTAAAAGAAAGGGAGGACACGCAACTGCTGGCAGGTAAATTCAGCAAAGTTTGTCTCAACACAAAAGAGACAGCTCTGTGGTGACCCGTCTTCCACGGTAAAACAATTCCTAGCGAATAAGGAATCTTCCCATCGCAATGACAATATGAGAGAATTGCCACCGATGGATTTGCCGCTGTGCCTACACATCATCTTGAGGCCATACAGTAGTGAAGCACGGGAACCCAGGCGCTTCACCCTTTACCCTAGACCAGTGAAACACTGTCTCTAAACATGCCCACATGCCTATACCTATGCCCGTTTAAAGTTAACGCTAAACCGAAATCTTCTGTCCCACTATTTTGCAGCATTTTAAAGAAGTACACTGGGAAAGATTTTTCTGCAAGGAAGGAACTGCAGGCGGCGTGGCTGAAATGAGAATATCATGCTGCACGAGCTCTTTGCCCTCAGATGTAGAAGTGTCATCAATGGGCATCATAGAGAAACGGGACTTTAATAAGTGATCATCAACCTCTGTGAATTCCCTTTGTTCTAGACGCCTGAAATAAAGAGTTGTCCTGAGTCACATAAACCTCCACCTAGAGGTCTTAATGTGGCACGGTAACATGTCTGTATAAGAGAATTCCGAAGAAGGCTGAACGTCCACAATTGAATGGTCATTGCCAGAAATGAAGTGGCAACCGGATCAGACTGGGAAACTTCAGCTTCCATTAGACAATGAAGATGTGAGAATCTCGTAAGTCCACAATTCACGGTTTCCTTAGATCCATGAAATTCCGTGTTGAATTTTAGTCAGAAAATGAAAACTCCGGAGCCGCTGTTCAGCAGGCCCGTGTGTAGCTCCCAGAGGCACACTGGTGCTCCTCTAGAATTTGAATAAAAATCGTTTTCACTGGAATAAAGAACCTTGATCAAACCAGGTGGGTCTTGACAAACTAAATTGCTGCGTGTGCCCGGTATACTGACAAGCACCCACCCGTTCTAGTCCATGGCGTATTCAGCACAGGAACCTGGATCGATTGAGCCAAGACAAAGGTAAGCTCAGGGAGGCAGCACCCGTGTAGAAAAGCATTTGTACTTCAAAGATGAGGCCATGAGGTGAAAGGACAAAGCCATGGCAAACAGTTTTCATCATCGGCAGAATTTCATGGAGCAATATTGCTGGGAGAGAAAAGGCACCACCTGAGGGAAGCACGCTCAACAAAACTATCTAGGGCAGGAGCCGGGTTGCCCCCAGGCACTAGGCGTGTCAGGCCTCAGCATTGTATGGAGAGTTCACTGAAATCCCTGAGTGAAGTTTTCTCCGCTGTCCTATGTCTACGTTCCTAAAATTTACTCTGCGGTTTCTGATGATTCTGGCTTATGAACGGCCACCATTCACCATTCTCCTTACACTCGTGCGTCTCCATCGGCCTTAAAAGAAAGGGAGGACACGCAACTGCTGGCAGGTAAATTCAGCAAAGTTTGTCTCAACACAAAAGAGACAGCTCTGTGGTGACCCGTCTTCCACGGTAAAACAATTCCTAGCGAATAAGGAATCTTCCCATCGCAATGACAATATGAGAGAATTGCCACCGATGGATTTGCCGCTGTGCCTACACATCATCTTGAGGCCATACAGTAGTGAAGCACGGGAACCCAGGCGCTTCACCCTTTACCCTAGACCAGTGAAACACTGTCTCTAAACATGCCCACATGCCTATACCTATGCCCGTTTAAAGTTAACGCTAAACCGAAATCTTCTGTCCCACTATTTTGCAGCATTTTAAAGAAGTACACTGGGAAAGATTTTTCTGCAAGGAAGGAACTGCAGGCGGCGTGGCTGAAATGAGAATATCATGCTGCACGAGCTCTTTGCCCTCAGATGTAGAAGTGTCATCAATGGGCATCATAGAGAAACGGGACTTTAATAAGTGATCATCAACCTCTGTGAATTCCCTTTGTTCTAGACGCCTGAAATAAAGAGTTGTCCTGAGTCACATAAACCTCCACCTAGAGGTCTTAATGTGGCACGGTAACATGTCTGTATAAGAGAATTCCGAAGAAAGCTGAACGTCCACAATTGAATGGTCATTGCCAGAAATGAAGTGGCAACCGGATCAGACTGGGAAACTTCAGCTTCCATTAGACAATGAAGATGTGAGAATCTCGTAAGTCCACAATTCACGGTTTCCTTAGATCCATGAAATTCCGTGTTGAATTTTAGTCAGAAAATGAAAACTCCGGAGCCGCTGTTCAGCAGGCCCGTGTGTAGCTCCCAGAGGCACACTGGTGGTCCTCTAGAATTTGAATAAAAATCGTTTTCACTGGAATAAAGAACCTTGATCAAACCAGGTGGGTCTTGACAAACTAAATTGCTGCGTGTGCCCGGTATACTGACAAGCACCCACCCGTTCTAGTCCATGGCGTATTCAGCACAGGAACCTGGATCGATTGAGCCAAGACAAAGGTAAGCTCAGGGAGGCAGCACCCGTGTAGAAAAGCATTTGTACTTCAAAGATGAGGCCATGAGGTGAAAGGACAAAGCCATGGCAAACAGTTTTCATCATCGGCAGAATTTCATGGAGCAATATTGCTGGGAGAGAAAAGGCACCACCTGAGGGAAGCACGCTCAACAAAACTATCTAGGGCAGGAGCCGGGTTGCCCCCAGGCACTAGGCGTGTCAGGCCTCAGCATTGTATGGAGAGTTCACTGAAATCCCTGAGTGAAGTTTTCTCCGCTGTCCTATGTCTACGTTCCTAAAATTTACTCTGCGGTTTCTGATGATTCTGGCTTATGAACGGCCACCATTCACCATTCTCCTTACACTCGTGCGTCTCCATCGGCCTTAAAAGAAAGGGAGGACACGCAACTGCTGGCAGGTAAATTCAGCAAAGTTTGTCTCAACACAAAAGAGACAGCTCTGTGGTGACCCGTCTTCCACGGTAAAACAATTCCTAGCGAATAAGGAATCTTCCCATCGCAATGACAATATGAGAGAATTGCCACCGATGGATTTGCCGCTGTGCCTACACATCATCTTGAGGCCATACAGTAGTGAAGCACGGGAACCCAGGCGCTTCACCCTTTACCCTAGACCAGTGAAACACTGTCTCTAAACATGCCCACATGCCTATACCTATGCCCGTTTAAAGTTAACGCTAAACCGAAATCTTCTGTCCCACTATTTTGCAGCATTTTAAAGAAGTACACTGGGAAAGATTTTTCTGCAAGGAAGGAACTGCAGGCGGCGTGGCAGAAATGAGAATATCATGCTGCACGAGCTCTTTGCCCTCAGATGTAGAAGTGTCATCAATGGGCATCATAGAGAAACGGGACTTTAATAAGTGATCATCAACCTCTGTGAATTCCCTTTGTTCTAGACGCCTGAAATAAAGAGTTGTCCTGAGTCACATAAACCTCCACCTAGAGGTCTTAATGTGGCACGGTAACATGTCTGTATAAGAGAATTCCGAAGAAGGCTGAACGTCCACAATTGAATGGTCATTGCCAGAAATGAAGTGGCAACCGGATCAGACTGGGAAACTTCAGCTTCCATTAGACAATGAAGATGTGAGAATCTCGTAAGTCCACAATTCACGGTTTCCTTAGATCCATGAAATTCCGTGTTGAATTTTAGTCAGAAAATGAAAACTCCGGAGCCGCTGTTCAGCAGGCCCGTGTGTAGCTCCCAGAGGCACACTGGTGCTCCTCTAGAATTTGAATAAAAATCGTTTTCACTGGAATAAAGAACCTTGATCAAACCAGGTGGGTCTTGACAAACTAAATTGCTGCGTGTGCCCGGTATACTGACAAGCACCCACCCGTTCTAGTCCATGGCGTATTCAGCACAGGAACCTGGATCGATTGAGCCAAGACAAAGGTAAGCTCAGGGAGGCAGCACCCGTGTAGAAAAGCATTTGTACTTCAAAGATGAGGCCATGAGGTGAAAGGACAAAGCCATGGCAAACAGTTTTCATCATCGGCAGAATTTCATGGAGCAATATTGCTGGGAGAGAAAAGGCACCACCTGAGGGAAGCACGCTCAACAAAACTATCTAGGGCAGGAGCCGGGTTGCCCCCAGGCACTAGGCGTGTCAGGCCTCAGCATTGTATGGAGAGTTCACTGAAATCCCTGAGTGAAGTTTTCTCCGCTGTCCTATGTCTACGTTCCTAAAATTTACTCTGCGGTTTCTGATGATTCTGGCTTATGAACGGCCACCATTCACCATTCTCCTTACACTCGTGCGTCTCCATCGGCCTTAAAAGAAAGGGAGGACACGCAACTGCTGGCAGGTAAATTCAGCAAAGTTTGTCTCAACACAAAAGAGACAGCTCTGTGGTGACCCGTCTTCCACGGTAAAACAATTCCTAGCGAATAAGGAATCTTCCCATCGCAATGACAATATGAGAGAATTGCCACCGATGGATTTGCCGCTGTGCCTACACATCATCTTGAGGCCATACAGTAGTGAAGCACGGGAACCCAGGCGCTTCACCCTTTACCCTAGACCAGTGAAACACTGTCTCTAAACATGCCCACATGCCTATACCTATGCCCGTTTAAAGTTAACGCTAAACCGAAATCTTCTGTCCCACTATTTTGCAGCATTTTAAAGAAGTACACTGGGAAAGATTTTTCTGCAAGGAAGGAACTGCAGGCGGCGTGGCAGAAATGAGAATATCATGCTGCACGAGCTCTTTGCCCTCAGATGTAGAAGTGTCATCAGTGGGCATCATAGAGAAACGGGACTTTAATAAGTGATCATCAACCTCTGTGAATTCCCTTTGTTCTAGACGCCTGAAATAAAGAGTTGTCCTGAGTCACATAAACCTCCACCTAGAGGTCTTAATGTGGCACGGTAACATGTCTGTATAAGAGAATTCCGAAGAAGGCTGAACGTCCACAATTGAATGGTCTTTGCCAGAAATGAAGTGGCCGCCGGATCAGACTGGGAAACTTCAGCTTCCATTAGACAATGAAGATGTGAGAATCTCGTAAGTCCACAATTCACGGTTTCCTTAGATCCATGAAATTCGGTGTTGAATTTTAGTCAGAAAATGAAAACTCCGGAGCCGCTGTTCAGCAGGCCCGTGTGTAGCTCCCAGAGGCACACTGGTGCTCCTCTAGAATTTGAATAAAAATCGTTTTCACTGGAATAAAGAACGTTGATCAAACCAGGTGGGTCTTGACAAACTAAATTGCAGCGTGTGCCCGGTATACTGACAAGCACCCACCCGTTCAAGTCCATGGCGTATTCAGCACAGGAACCTGGATCGATTGAGCCAAGACAAAGGTAAGCTCAGGGAGGCAGCACCCGTGTAGAAAAGCATTTGTACTTCAAAGATGAGGCCATGAGGTGAAAGGACAAAGCCATGGCAAACAGTTTTCATCATCGGCAGAATTTCATGGAGCAATATTGCTGGGAGAGAAAAGGCACCACCTGAGGGAAGCACGCTCAACAAAACTATCTAGGGCAGGAGCCGGGTTGCCCCCAGGCACTAGGCGTGTCAGGCCTCAGCATTGTATGGAGAGTTCACTGAAATCCCTGAGTGAAGTTTTCTCCGCTGTCCTATGTCTACGTTCCTAAAATTTACTCTGCGGTTTCTGATGATTCTGGCTTATGAACGGCCACCATTCACCATTCTCCTTACACTCGTGCGTCTCCATCGGCCTTAAAAGAAAGGGAGGACACGCAACTGCTGGCAGGTAAATTCAGCAAAGTTTGTCTCAACACAAAAGAGACAGCTCTGTGGTGACCCGTCTTCCACGGTAAAACAATTCCTAGCGAATAAGGAATCTTCCCATCGCAATGACAATATGAGAGAATTGCCACCGATGGATTTGCCACTGTGCCTACACATCATCTTGAGGCCATACAGTAGTGAAGCACGGGAACCCAGGCGCTTCACCCTTTACCCTAGACCAGTGAAACACTGTCTCTAAACATGCCCACATGCCTATACCTATGCCCGTTTAAAGTTAACGCTAAACCGAAATCTTCTGTCCCACTATTTTGCAGCATTTTAAAGAAGTACACTGGGAAAGATTTTTCTGCAAGGAAGGAACTGCAGGCGGCGTGGCTGAAATGAGAATATCATGCTGCACGAGCTCTTTGCCCTCAGATGTAGAAGTGTCATCAATGGGCATCATAGAGAAACGGGACTTTAATAAGTGATCATCAACCTCTGTGAATTCCCTTTGTTCTAGACGCCTGAAATAAAGAGTTGTCCTGAGTCACATAAACCTCCACCTAGAGGTCTTAATGTGGCACGGTAACATGTCTGTATAAGAGAATTCCGAAGAAGGCTGAACGTCCACAATTGAATGGTCATTGCCAGAAATGAAGTGGCAACCGGATCAGACTGGGAAACTTCAGCTTCCATTAGACAATGAAGATGTGAGAATCTCGTAAGTCCACAATTCACGGTTTCCTTAGATCCATGAAATTCCGTGTTGAATTTTAGTCAGAAAATGAAAACTCCGGAGCCGCTGTTCAGCAGGCCCGTGTGTAGCTCCCAGAGGCACACTGGTGCTCCTCTAGAATTTGAATAAAAATCGTTTTCACTGGAATAAAGAACCTTGATCAAACCAGGTGGGTCTTGACAAACTAAATTGCTGCGTGTGCCCGGTATACTGACAAGCACCCACCCGTTCTAGTCCATGGCGTATTCAGCACAGGAACCTGGATCGATTGAGCCAAGACAAAGGTAAGCTCAGGGAGGCAGCACCCGTGTAGAAAAGCATTTGTACTTCAAAGATGAGGCCATGAGGTGAAAGGACAAAGCCATGGCAAACAGTTTTCATCATCGGCAGAATTTCATGGAGCAATATTGCTGGGAGAGAAAAGGCACCACCTGAGGGAAGCACGCTCAACAAAACTATCTAGGGCAGGAGCCGGGTTGCCCCCAGGCACTAGGCGTGTCAGGCCTCAGCATTGTATGGAGAGTTCACTGAAATCCCTGAGTGAAGTTTTCTCCGCTGTCCTATGTCTACGTTCCTAAAATTTACTCTGCGGTTTCTGATGATTCTGGCTTATGAACGGCCACCATTCACCATTCTCCTTACACTCGTGCGTCTCCATCGGCCTTAAAAGAAAGGGAGGACACGCAACTGCTGGCAGGTAAATTCAGCAAAGTTTGTCTCAACACAAAAGAGACAGCTCTGTGGTGACCCGTCTTCCACGGTAAAACAATTCCTAGCGAATAAGGAATCTTCCCATCGCAATGACAATATGAGAGAATTGCCACCGATGGATTTGCCGCTGTGCCTACACATCATCTTGAGGCCATACAGTAGTGAAGCACGGGAACCCAGGCGCTTCACCCTTTACCCTAGACCAGTGAAACACTGTCTCTAAACATGCCCACATGCCTATACCTATGCCCGTTTAAAGTTAACGCTAAACCGAAATCTTCTGTCCCACTATTTTGCAGCATTTTAAAGAAGTACACTGGGAAAGATTTTTCTGCAAGGAAGGAACTGCAGGCGGCGTGGCTGAAATGAGAATATCATGCTGCACGAGCTCTTTGCCCTCAGATGTAGAAGTGTCATCAATGGGCATCATAGAGAAACGGGACTTTAATAAGTGATCATCAACCTCTGTGAATTCCCTTTGTTCTAGACGCCTGAAATAAAGAGTTGTCCTGAGTCACATAAACCTCCACCTAGAGGTCTTAATGTGGCACGGTAACATGTCTGTATAAGAGAATTCCGAAGAAGGCTGAACGTCCACAATTGAATGGTCATTGCCAGAAATGAAGTGGCAACCGGATCAGACTGGGAAACTTCAGCTTCCATTAGACAATGAAGATGTGAGAATCTCGTAAGTCCACAATTCACGGTTTCCTTAGATCCATGAAATTCCGTGTTGAATTTTAGTCAGAAAATGAAAACTCCGGAGCCGCTGTTCAGCAGGCCCGTGTGTAGCTCCCAGAGGCACACTGGTGCTCCTCTAGAATTTGAATAAAAATCGTTTTCACTGGAATAAAGAACCTTGATCAAACCAGGTGGGTCTTGACAAACTAAATTGCTGCGTGTGCCCGGTATACTGACAAGCACCCACCCGTTCTAGTCCATGGCGTATTCAGCACAGGAACCTGGATCGATTGAGCCAAGACAAAGGTAAGCTCAGGGAGGCAGCACCCGTGTAGAAAAGCATTTGTACTTCAAAGATGAGGCCATGAGGTGAAAGGACAAAGCCATGGCAAACAGTTTTCATCATCGGCAGAATTTCATGGAGCAATATTGCTGGGAGAGAAAAGGCACCACCTGAGGGAAGCACGCTCAACAAAACTATCTAGGGCAGGAGCCGGGTTGCCCCCAGGCACTAGGCGTGTCAGGCCTCAGCATTGTATGGAGAGTTCACTGAAATCCCTGAGTGAAGTTTTCTCCGCTGTCCTATGTCTACGTTCCTAAAATTTACTCTGCGGTTTCTGATGATTCTGGCTTATGAACGGCCACCATTCACCATTCTCCTTACACTCGTGCGTCTCCATCGGCCTTAAAAGAAAGGGAGGACACGCAACTGCTGGCAGGTAAATTCAGCAAAGTTTGTCTCAACACAAAAGAGACAGCTCTGTGGTGACCCGTCTTCCACGGTAAAACAATTCCTAGCGAATAAGGAATCTTCCCATCGCAATGACAATATGAGAGAATTGCCACCGATGGATTTGCCGCTGTGCCTACACATCATCTTGAGGCCATACAGTAGTGAAGCACGGGAACCCAGGCGCTTCACCCTTTACCCTAGACCAGTGAAACACTGTCTCTAAACATGCCCACATGCCTATACCTATGCCCGTTTAAAGTTAACGCTAAACCGAAATCTTCTGTCCCACTATTTTGCAGCATTTTAAAGAAGTACACTGGGAAAGATTTTTCTGCAAGGAAGGAACTGCAGGCGGCGTGGCTGAAATGAGAATATCATGCTGCACGAGCTCTTTGCCCTCAGATGTAGAAGTGTCATCAATGGGCATCATAGAGAAACGGGACTTTAATAAGTGATCATCAACCTCTGTGAATTCCCTTTGTTCTAGACGCCTGAAATAAAGAGTTGTCCTGAGTCACATAAACCTCCACCTAGAGGTCTTAATGTGGCACGGTAACATGTCTGTATAAGAGAATTCCGAAGAAGGCTGAACGTCCACAATTGAATGGTCATTGCCAGAAATGAAGTGGCAACCGGATCAGACTGGGAAACTTCAGCTTCCATTAGACAATGAAGATGTGAGAATCTCGTAAGTCCACAATTCACGGTTTCCTTAGATCCATGAAATTCGGTGTTGAATTTTAGTCAGAAAATGAAAACTCCGGAGCCGCTGTTCAGCAGGCCCGTGTGTAGCTCCCAGAGGCACACTGGTGCTCCTCTAGAATTTGAATAAAAATCGTTTTCACTGGAATAAAGAACCTTGATCAAACCAGGTGGGTCTTGACAAACTAAATTGCTGCGTGTGCCCGGTATACTGACAAGCACCCACCCGTTCTAGTCCATGGCGTATTCAGCACAGGAACCTGGATCGATTGAGCCAAGACAAAGGTAAGCTCAGGGAGGCAGCACCCGTGTAGAAAAGCATTTGTACTTCAAAGATGAGGCCATGAGGTGAAAGGACAAAGCCATGGCAAACAGTTTTCATCATCGGCAGAATTTCATGGAGCAATATTGCTGGGAGAGAAAAGGCACCACCTGAGGGAAGCACGCTCAACAAAACTATCTAGGGCAGGAGCCGGGTTGCCCCCAGGCACTAGGCGTGTCAGGCCTCAGCATTGTATGGAGAGTTCACTGAAATCCCTGAGTGAAGTTTTCTCCGCTGTCCTATGTCTACGTTCCTAAAATTTACTCTGCGGTTTCTGATGATTCTGGCTTATGAACGGCCACCATTCACCATTCTCCTTACACTCGTGCGTCTCCATCGGCCTTAAAAGAAAGGGAGGACACGCAACTGCTGGCAGGTAAATTCAGCAAAGTTTGTCTCAACACAAAAGAGACAGCTCTGTGGTGACCCGTCTTCCACGGTAAAACAATTCCTAGCGAATAAGGAATCTTCCCATCGCAATGACAATATGAGAGAATTGCCACCGATGGATTTGCCGCTGTGCCTACACATCATCTTGAGGCCATACAGTAGTGAAGCACGGGAACCCAGGCGCTTCACCCTTTACCCTAGACCAGTGAAACACTGTCTCTAAACATGCCCACATGCCTATACCTATGCCCGTTTAAAGTTAACGCTAAACCGAAATCTTCTGTCCCACTATTTTGCAGCATTTTAAAGAAGTACACTGGGAAAGATTTTTCTGCAAGGAAGGAACTGCAGGCGGCGTGGCAGAAATGAGAATATCATGCTGCACGAGCTCTTTGCCCTCAGATGTAGAAGTGTCATCAGTGGGCATCATAGAGAAACGGGACTTTAATAAGTGATCATCAACCTCTGTGAATTCCCTTTGTTCTAGACGCCTGAAATAAAGAGTTGTCCTGAGTCACATAAACCTCCACCTAGAGGTCTTAATGTGGCACGGTAACATGTCTGTATAAGAGAATTCCGAAGAAGGCTGAACGTCCACAATTGAATGGTCTTTGCCAGAAATGAAGTGGCCGCCGGATCAGACTGGGAAACTTCAGCTTCCATTAGACAATGAAGATGTGAGAATCTCGTAAGTCCACAATTCACGGTTTCCTTAGATCCATGAAATTCGGTGTTGAATTTTAGTCAGAAAATGAAAACTCCGGAGCCGCTGTTCAGCAGGCCCGTGTGTAGCTCCCAGAGGCACACTGGTGCTCCTCTAGAATTTGAATAAAAATCGTTTTCACTGGAATAAAGAACGTTGATCAAACCAGGTGGGTCTTGACAAACTAAATTGCAGCGTGTGCCCGGTATACTGACAAGCACCCACCCGTTCAAGTCCATGGCGTATTCAGCACAGGAACCTGGATCGATTGAGCCAAGACAAAGGTAAGCTCAGGGAGGCAGCACCCGTGTAGAAAAGCATTTGTACTTCAAAGATGAGGCCATGAGGTGAAAGGACAAAGCCATGGCAAACAGTTTTCATCATCGGCAGAATTTCATGGAGCAATATTGCTGGGAGAGAAAAGGCACCACCTGAGGGATGCACGCTCAACAAAACTATCTAGGGCAGGAGCCGGGTTGCCCCCAGGCACTAGGCGTGTCAGGCCTCAGCATTGTATGGAGAGTTCACTGAAATCCCTGAGTGAAGTTTTCTCCGCTGTCCTATGTCTACGTTCCTAAAATTTACTCTGCGGTTTCTGATGATTCTGGCTTATGAACGGCCACCATTCACCATTCTCCTTACACTCGTGCGTCTCCATCGGCCTTAAAAGAAAGGGAGGACACGCAACTGCTGGCAGGTAAATTCAGCAAAGTTTGTCTCAACACAAAAGAGACAGCTCTGTGGTGACCCGTCTTCCACGGTAAAACAATTCCTAGCGAATAAGGAATCTTCCCATCGCAATGACAATATGAGAGAATTGCCACCGATGGATTTGCCGCTGTGCCTACACATCATCTTGAGGCCATACAGTAGTGAAGCACGGGAACCCAGGCGCTTCACCCTTTACCCTAGACCAGTGAAACACTGTCTCTAAACATGCCCACATGCCTATACCTATGCCCGTTTAAAGTTAACGCTAAACCGAAATCTTCTGTCCCACTATTTTGCAGCATTTTAAAGAAGTACACTGGGAAAGATTTTTCTGCAAGGAAGGAACTGCAGGCGGCGTGGCTGAAATGAGAATATCATGCTGCACGAGCTCTTTGCCCTCAGATGTAGAAGTGTCATCAATGGGCATCATAGAGAAACGGGACTTTAATAAGTGATCATCAACCTCTGTGAATTCCCTTTGTTCTAGACGCCTGAAATAAAGAGTTGTCCTGAGTCACATAAACCTCCACCTAGAGGTCTTAATGTGGCACGGTAACATGTCTGTATAAGAGAATTCCGAAGAAGGCTGAACGTCCACAATTGAATGGTCATTGCCAGAAATGAAGTGGCAACCGGATCAGACTGGGAAACTTCAGCTTCCATTAGACAATGAAGATGTGAGAATCTCGTAAGTCCACAATTCACGGTTTCCTTAGATCCATGAAATTCCGTGTTGAATTTTAGTCAGAAAATGAAAACTCCGGAGCCGCTGTTCAGCAGGCCCGTGTGTAGCTCCCAGAGGCACACTGGTGCTCCTCTAGAATTTGAATAAAAATCGTTTTCACTGGAATAAAGAACCTTGATCAAACCAGGTGGGTCTTGACAAACTAAATTGCTGCGTGTGCCCGGTATACTGACAAGCACCCACCCGTTCTAGTCCATGGCGTATTCAGCACAGGAACCTGGATCGATTGAGCCAAGACAAAGGTAAGCTCAGGGAGGCAGCACCCGTGTAGAAAAGCATTTGTACTTCAAAGATGAGGCCATGAGGTGAAAGGACAAAGCCATGGCAAACAGTTTTCATCATCGGCAGAATTTCATGGAGCAATATTGCTGGGAGAGAAAAGGCACCACCTGAGGGAAGCACGCTCAACAAAACTATCTAGGGCAGGAGCCGGGTTGCCCCCAGGCACTAGGCGTGTCAGGCCTCAGCATTGTATGGAGAGTTCACTGAAATCCCTGAGTGAAGTTTTCTCCGCTGTCCTATGTCTACGTTCCTAAAATTTACTCTGCGGTTTCTGATGATTCTGGCTTATGAACGGCCACCATTCACCATTCTCCTTACACTCGTGCGTCTCCATCGGCCTTAAAAGAAAGGGAGGACACGCAACTGCTGGCAGGTAAATTCAGCAAAGTTTGTCTCAACACAAAAGAGACAGCTCTGTGGTGACCCGTCTTCCACGGTAAAACAATTCCTAGCGAATAAGGAATCTTCCCATCGCAATGACAATATGAGAGAATTGCCACCGATGGATTTGCCGCTGTGCCTACACATCATCTTGAGGCCATACAGTAGTGAAGCACGGGAACCCAGGCGCTTCACCCTTTACCCTAGACCAGTGAAACACTGTCTCTAAACATGCCCACATGCCTATACCTATGCCCGTTTAAAGTTAACGCTAAACCGAAATCTTCTGTCCCACTATTTTGCAGCATTTTAAAGAAGTACACTGGGAAAGATTTTTCTGCAAGGAAGGAACTGCAGGCGGCGTGGCAGAAATGAGAATATCATGCTGCACGAGCTCTTTGCCCTCAGATGTAGAAGTGTCATCAATGGGCATCATAGAGAAACGGGACTTTAATAAGTGATCATCAACCTCTGTGAATTCCCTTTGTTCTAGACGCCTGAAATAAAGAGTTGTCCTGAGTCACATAAACCTCCACCTAGAGGTCTTAATGTGGCACGGTAACATGTCTGTATAAGAGAATTCCGAAGAAGGCTGAACGTCCACAATTGAATGGTCATTGCCAGAAATGAAGTGGCAACCGGATCAGACTGGGAAACTTCAGCTTCCATTAGACAATGAAGATGTGAGAATCTCGTAAGTCCACAATTCACGGTTTCCTTAGATCCATGAAATTCCGTGTTGAATTTTAGTCAGAAAATGAAAACTCCGGAGCCGCTGTTCAGCAGGCCCGTGTGTAGCTCCCAGAGGCACACTGGTGCTCCTCTAGAATTTGAATAAAAATCGTTTTCACTGGAATAAAGAACCTTGATCAAACCAGGTGGGTCTTGACAAACTAAATTGCTGCGTGTGCCCGGTATACTGACAAGCACCCACCCGTTCTAGTCCATGGCGTATTCAGCACAGGAACCTGGATCGATTGAGCCAAGACAAAGGTAAGCTCAGGGAGGCAGCACCCGTGTAGAAAAGCATTTGTACTTCAAAGATGAGGCCATGAGGTGAAAGGACAAAGCCATGTCAAACAGTTTACATCATCGGCAGAATTTCATGGACCAATATTGCTGAGAGAGAAAAGGCACCACCTGAGGGAAGCACGCTCAACAAAACTATCTAGGGCAGGAGCCGGGTTGCCCCCAGGCACTAGGCGTGTCAGGCCTCAGCATTGTATGGAGAGTTCACTGAAATCCCTGAGTGGTTTTCTCAGCTGTCCTATGTCTACGTTCCTAAAATTTACTCTGCGGTTTCTGATGATTCTGGCTTATGAACGGCCACCATTCACCATTCTCCTTACACTCGTGCGTCTCCATCGGCCTTAAAAGAAAGGGAGGACACGCAACTGCTGGCAGGTAAATTCAGCAAAGTTTGTCTCAACACAAAAGAGACAGCTCTGTGGTGACCCGTCTTCCACGGTAAAACAATTCCTAGCGAATAAGGAATCTTCCCATCGCAATGACAATATGAGAGAATTGCCACCGATGGATTTGCCGCTGTGCCTACACATCATCTTGAGGCCATACAGTAGTGAAGCACGGGAACCCAGGCGCTTCACCCTTTACCCTAGACCAGTGAAACACTGTCTCTAAACATGCCCACATGCCTATACCTATGCCCGTTTAAAGTTAACGCTAAACCGAAATCTTCTGTCCCACTATTTTGCAGCATTTTATAGAAGTACACTGGGAAAGATTTTTCTGCAAGGAAGGAACTGCAGGCGGCGTGGCTGAAATGAGAATATCATGCTGCACGAGCTCTTTGCCCTCAGATGTAGAAGTGTCATCAATGGGCATCATAGAGAAACGGGACTTTAATAAGTGATCATCAACCTCTGTGAATTCCCTTTGTTCTAGACGCCTGAAATAAAGAGTTGTCCTGAGTCACATAAACCTCCGCCTAGAGGTCTTAATGTGGCACGGTAACATGTCTGTATAAGAGAATTCCGAAGAAGGCTGAACGTCCACAATTGAATGGTCATTGCCAGAAAGAAGTGGCAGCCGGATCAGACTGGGAAACTTCAGCTTCCATTAGACAATGAAGATGTGAGAATCTCGTAAGTCCACAATTCACGGTTTCCTTAGATCCATGAAATTCCGTGTTGAATTTTAGTCAGAAAATGAAAACTCCGGAGCCGCTGTTCAGCAGGCCCGTGTGTAGCTCCCAGAGGCACAATGGTGCTCCTCTAGAATTTGAATAAAAATCGTTTTCACTGGAATAAAGAACCTTGATCAAACCAGGTGGGTCTTGACAAACTAAATTGCTGCGTGTGCCCGGTATACTGACAAGCACCCACCCGTTCTAGTCCATGGCGTATTCAGCACAGGAACCTGGATCGATTGAGCCAAGACAAAGGTAAGCTCAGGGAGGCAGCACCCGTGTAGAAAAGCATTTGTACTTCAAAGATGAGGCCATGAGGTGAAAGGACAAAGCCATGGCAAACAGTTTTCATCATCGGCAGAAATTCATGGAGCAATATTGCTGGGAGAGAAAAGGCACCACCTGAGGGAAGCACGCTCAACAAAACTATCTAGGGCAGGAGCCGGGTTGTCCCCAGGCACTAGGCGTGTCAGGCCTCAGCATTGTATGGAGAGTTCACTGAAATCCCTGAGTGAAGTTTTCTCCGCTGTCCTATGTCTACGTTCCTAAAATTTACTCTGCGGTTTCTGATGATTCTGGCTTATGAACGGCCACCATTCACCATTCTCCTTACACTCGTGCGTCTCCATCGGCCTTAAAAGAAAGGGAGGACACGCAACTGCTGGCAGGTAAATTCAGCAAAGTTTGTCTCAACACAAAAGAGACAGCTCTGTGGTGACCCGTCTTCCACGGTAAAACAATTCCTAGCGAATAAGGAATCTTCCCATCGCAATGACAATATGAGAGAATTGCCACCGATGGATTTGCCGCTGTGCCTACACATCATCTTGAGGCCATACAGTAGTGAAGCACGGGAACCCAGGCGCTTCACCCTTTACCCTAGACCAGTGAAACACTGTCTCTAAACATGCCCACATGCCTATACCTGTGCCCGTTTAAAGTTAACGCTAAACCGAAATCTTCTGTCCCACTATTTTGCAGCATTTTAAAGAAGTACACTGGGAAAGATTTTTCTGCAAGGAAGGAACTGCAGGCGGCGTGGCAGAAATGAGAATATCATGCTGCACGAGCTCTTTGCCCTCAGATGTAGAAGTGTCATCAGTGGGCATCATAGAGAAACGGGACTTTAATAAGTGATCATCAACCTCTGTGAATTCCCTTTGTTCTAGACGCCTGAAATAAAGAGTTGTCCTGAGTCACATAAACCTCCACCTAGAGGTCTTAATGTGGCACGGTAACATGTCTGTATAAGAGAATTCCGAAGAAGGCTGAACGTCCACAATTGAATGGTCATTGCCAGAAATGAAGTGGCCGCCGGATCAGACTGGGAAACTTCAGCTTCCATTAGACAATGAAGATGTGAGAATCTGGTACGTCCACAATTCACGGTTTCCTTAGATCCAAGAAATTCCGTGCTGAATTTTAGTCAGAAAATCAGAACTCCGGAGCCGCTGTTCAGCAGGCCCGGGTGTAGCTCCCAGAGGCACACTGGTGCTCCTCTAGAATTTGGATAAAAATCGTTTTCACTGGAATAAAGAACCTTGATCAAACTGGTGGGTCTTGACAAACTAAATTGCTGCGTTTGCCCGGTATACTGACAAGCACCCACCCGTGCTAGTCCATGGCGTATTCAGCACAGGAACCTGGATCGATTGAGCCAAGACAAAGGTAAGCTCAGGGAGGCAGCACCCGTGTAGAAAAGCATTTGTACTTCAAAGATGAGGCCATGAGGTGAAAGGACAAAGCCATGGCAAACAGTTTTCATCATCGGCAGAATTTCATGGAGCAACATTGCTGGGAGAGAAAAGGCACCACCTGAGGTAGGCACGCTCAACAAAACTACCTAGGGCAGGAGCCGGGTTGCCCCCAGGCACTAGGCCTGTCAGGCCTCAGCATTGTAAGGAGAGTTCACTGAAATCCCTGAGTGACGTTTTCTCCGCTGTCCTACGTCTACGTTCCTAAAATTTACTCTGCGGTTTCTGATGATCCTGGCTTACGAACGGCCACAATTCACCGTTCTCCTTACACTCGTGCGTCTCCATCGGCCTTAAAAGAAAGGGAGGACACGCAACTGCTGGCAGGTAAATTCAGCAAAGTTTGTCTCAACACAAAAGAGATAGCTCTGTGGTGACCCGTCTTCCACGGTAAAACATTTCCTAGCGAATAAGGAATCTTCCCATCGCAATGACAATATGAGAGAATTGCCACCGATGGATTTGCCGCTGTGCCTACAAACATCATCTTGACGCCATACAGTAGTGAAGCACGGGAACCCAGGCGCTTCACCCTTTACCCTAGACCAGTGAAACACTGTCTCTAAACATGCCCACATGCCTATACCTATGCCCGTTTAAAGTTAACGCTAAACCGAAATCTTCTGTCCCACTATTTTGCAGCATTTTAAAGAAGTACACTGGGAAAGATTTTTCTGCAAGGAAGGAACTGCAGGCGGCGTGGCTGAAATGAGAATATCATGCTGCACGAGCTCTTTGCCCTCAGATGTAGAAGTGTCATCAATGGGCATCATAGAGAAACGGGACTTTAATAAGTGATCATCAACCTCTGTGAATTCCCTTTGTTCTAGACGCCTGAAATAAAGAGTTGTCCTGAGTCACATAAACCTCCACCTAGAGGTCTTAATGTGGCACGGTAACACGTCTGTATAAGAGAATTCCGAAGAAGGCTGAACGTCCACAATTGAATGGTCATTGCCAGAAATGAAGTGGCAGCCGGATCAGACTGGGAAACTTCAGCTTCCATTAGACAATGAAGATGTGAGAATCTCGTAAGTCCACAATTCACGGTTTCCTTAGATCCATGAAATTCCGTGTTGAATTTTAGTCAGAAAATGAAAACTCCGGAGCCGCTGTTCAGCAGGCCCGTGTGTAGCTCCCAGAGGCACACTGGTGCTCCTCTAGAATTTGAATAAAAATCGTTTTCACTGGAATAAAGAACCTTGATCAAACCAGGTGGGTCTTGACAAACTAAATTGCTGCGTGTGCCCGGTATACTGAGAAGCACCCACCCGTTCTAGTCCATGGCGTATTCAGCACAGGAACCTGGATCGATTGAGCCAAGACAAAGGTAAGCTCAGGGAGGCAGCACCCGTGTAGAAAAGCATTTGTACTTCAAAGATGAGGCCATGAGGTGAAAGGACAAAGCCATGTCAAACAGTTTTCATCATCGGCAGAATTTCATGGAGCAATATTGCAGGGAGAGAAAAGGCACCACCTGAGGGAAGCACGCTCAACAAAACTATCTAGGACAGGAGCCGGGTTGCCCCCAGGCACTAGGCGTGTCAGGCCTCAGCAATGTAAGGAGAGTTCACTGAAATCCCTGAGTGAAGTTTTCTCCGCTGTCCTATGTCTACGTTCCTAAAATTTACTCTGCGGTTTCTGATGATTCTGGCTTATGAACGGCCACCATTCACCATTCTCCTTACACTCGTGCGTCTCCATCGGCCTTAAAAGAAATGGAGGACACGCAACTGCTGGCAGGTAAATTCAGCAAAGTTTGTCTCAACACAAAAGAGACAGCTCTGTGGTGACCCGTCTTCCACGGTAAAACAATTCCTAGCGAATAAGGAATCTTCCCATCGCAATGACAATATGAGAGAATTGCCACCGATGGATTTGCCGCTGTGCCTACACATCATCTTGAGGCCATACAGTAGTGAAGCACGGGAACCCAGGCGCTTCACCCTTTACCCTAGACCAGTGAAACACTGTCTCTAAACATGCCCACATGCCTGTACCTATGCCCGTTTAAAGTTAACGCTAAACCGAAATCTTCTGTCCCACTATTTTGCAGCATTTTAAAGAAGTACACTGGGAAAGATTTTTCTGCAAGGAAGGAACTGCAGGCGGCGTGGCAGAAATGAGAATATCATGCTGCACGAGCTCTTTGCCCTCAGATGTAGAAGTGTCATCAGTGGGCATCATAGAGAAACGGGACTTTAATAAGTGATCACCAACCTCTGTGAATTCCCTTTGTTCTAGACGCCTGAAATAAAGAGTTGTCCTGAGTCACATAAACCTCCACCTAGAGGTCTTAATGTGGCACGGTAACATGTCTGTATAAGAGAATTCCGAAGAAGGCTGAACGTCCACAATTGAATGGTCATTGCCAGAAATGAAGTGGCAGCCGGATCAGACTGGGAAACTTCAGCTTCCATTAGACAATGAAGATGTGAGAATCTGGTACGTCCACAATTCACGGTTTCCTTAGATCCAAGAAATTCCGTGCTGAATTTTAGTCAGAAAATGAAAACTCCGGAGCCGCTGTTCAGCAGGCCCGGGTGTAGCTCCCAGAGGCACACTGGTGCTCCTCTAGAATTTGGATAAAAATCGTTTTCACTGGAATAAAGAACCTTGATCAAACCAGGTGGGTCTTGACAAACTAAATTGCTGCGTTTTCCCGGTATACTGACAAGCACCCACCCGTGCTAGTCCATGGCGTATTCAGCACAGGAACCTGGATCGATTGAGCCAAGACAAAGATAAGCTCAGGGAGGCAGCACCCGTGTAGAAAAGCATTTGTACTTCAAAGATGAGGCCATGAGGTGAAAGGACAAAGCCATGGCAAACAGTTTTCATCATCGGCAGAATTTCATGGAGCAATATTGCTGGGAGAGAAAAGGCACCACCTGAGGTAGGCACGCTCAACAAAACTACCTAGGGCAGGAGCCGGGTTGCCCCCAGGCACTAGGCGTGTCAGGCCTCAGCATTGTAAGGAGAGTTCACTGAAATCCCTGAGTGACGTTTTCTCCGCTGTCCTACGTCTACGTTCCTAAAATTTACTCTGCGGTTTCTGATGATCCTGGCTTATGAACGGACACAATTCACCGTTTTCCTTACACTCGTGCGTCTCCATCGGCCTTAAAAGAAAGGGAGGACACGCAACTGCTGGCAGGTAAATTCAGCAAAGTTTGTCTCAACACAAAAGAGATAGCTCTGTGGTGACCCGTCTTCCATGGTAAAACATTTCCTAGCGAATAAGGAATCTTCCCATCGCAATGACAATATGAGAGAATTGCCACCGATGGATTTGCCGCTGTGCCTACAAACATCATCTTGACGCCATACAGTAGTGAAGCACGGGAACCCAGGCGCTTCACCCTTAACCCTAGACCAGTGAAACACTGTCTCTAAACATGCCCACATGCCTGTACATATGCCCGTTTAAAGTTAACGCTAAACCGAAATCTTCTGTCCCACTATTTTGCAGCATTTTTTAGAAGTACACTGGGAAAGATTTTTCTGCAAGGAAGGAACTGCAGGCGGCGTGGCTGAAATGAGAATATCATGCTGCACGAGCTCCTTGCCCTCAGATGTAGAAGTGTCATCAATGGGCATCATAGAGAAACGGGACTTTAATAAGTGATCATCAACCTCTGTGAATTCCCTTTGTTCTAGACGCCTGAAATAAAGAGTTGTCCTGAGTCACATAAACCTCCACCTAGAGGTCTTAATGTGGCACGGTAACATGTCTGTATAAGAGAATTCCGAAGAAGGCTGAACGTCCACAATTGAATGGTCATTGCCAGAAATGAAGTGGCAGCCGGATCAGACTGGGAAACTTCAGCTTCCATTAGACAATGAAGATGTGAGAATCTCGTAAGTCCACAATTCACGGTTTCCTTAGATCCATGAAATTCCGTGTTGAATTTTAGTCAGAAAATGAAAACTCCGGAGCCGCTGTTCAGCAGGCCCGGGTGTAGCTCCCAGAGGCACACTGGTGCTCCTCTAGAATTTGAATAAAAATCGTTTTCACTGGAATAAAGAACCTTGATCAAACCAGGTGGGTCTTGACACTAAATTGCTGCGTGTGCCCGGTATACTGAGAAGCACCCACCCGTTCTAGTCCATGGCGTATTCAGCACAGGAACCTGGATCGATTGAGCCAAGACAAAGGTAAGCTCAGGGAGGCAGCACCCGTGTAGAAAAGCATTTGTACTTCAAAGATGAGGCCATGAGGTGAAAGGACAAAGCCATGTCAAACAGTTTTCATCATCGGCAGAATTTCATGGAGCAATATTGCAGGGAGAGAAAAGGCACCACCTGAGGGAAGCACGCTCAACAAAACTATCTAGGACAGGAGCCGGGTTGCCCCCAGGCACTAGGCGTGTCAGGCCTCAGCATTGTAAGGAGAGTTCACTGAAATCCCTGAGTGAAGTTTTCTCCGCTGTCCTATGTCTACGTTCCTAAAATTTACTCTGCGGTTTCTGATGATTCTGGCTTATGAACGGCCACCATTCACCATTCTCCTTACACTCGTGCGTCTCCATCGGCCTTAAAAGAAATGGAGGACACGCAACTGCTGGCAGGTAAATTCAGCAAAGTTTGTCTCAACACAAAAGAGACAGCTCTGTGGTGACCCGTCTTCCACGGTAAAACAATTCCTAGCGAATAAGGAATCTTCCCATCGCAATGACAATATGAGAGAATTGCCACCGATGGATTTGCCGCTGTGCCTACACATCATCTTGAGGCCATACAGTAGTGAAGCACGGGAACCCAGGCGCTTCACCCTTTACCCTAGACCAGTGAAACACTGTCTCTAAACATGCCCACATGCCTGTACCTATGCCCGTTTAAAGTTAACGCTAAACCGAAATCTTCTGTCCCACTATTTTGCAGCATTTTAAAGAAGTACACTGGGAAAGATTTTTCTGCAAGGAAGGAACTGCAGGCGGCGTGGCAGAAATGAGAATATCATGCTGCACGAGCTCTTTGCCCTCAGATGTAGAAGTGTCATCAGTGGGCATCATAGAGAAACGGGACTTTAATAAGTGATCACCAACCTCTGTGAATTCCCTTTGTTCTAGACGCCTGAAATAAAGAGTTGTCCTGAGTCACATAAACCTCCACCTAGAGGTCTTAATGTGGCACGGTAACATGTCTGTATAAGAGAATTCCGAAGAAGGCTGAACGTCCACAATTGAATGGTCATTGCCAGAAATGAAGTGGCAGCCGGATCAAACTGGGAAACTTCAGCTTCCATTAGACAATGAAGATGTGAGAATCTCGTAAGTCCACAATTCACGGTTTCCTTAGATCCATGAAATTCCGTGTTGAATTTTAGTCAGAAAATGAAAACTCCGGAGCCGCTGTTCAGCAGGCCCGGGTGTAGCTCCCAGAGGCACACTGGTGCTCCTCTAGAATTTGAATAAAAATCGTTTTCACTGGAATAAAGAACCTTGATCAAACCAGGTGGGTCTTGACACTAAATTGCTGCGTGTGCCCGGTATACTGACAAGCACCCACCCGTTCTAGTCCATGGCGTATTCAGCACAGGAACCTGGATCGATTGAGCCAAGACAAAGGTAAGCTCAGGGAGGCAGCACCCGTGTAGAAAAGCATTTGTACTTCAAAGATGAGGCCATGAGGTGAAAGGACAAAGCCATGTCAAACAGTTTTCATCATCGGCAGAATTTCATGGAGCAATATTGCTGGGAGAGAAAAGGCACCACCTGAGGGAAGCACGCTCAACAAAACTATCTAGGGCAGGAGCCGGGTTGCCCCCAGGCACTAGGCGTGTCAGGCCTCAGCATTGTAAGGAGAGTTCACTGAAATCCCTGAGTGAAGTTTTCTCCGCTGTCCTATGTCTACGTTCCTAAAATTTACTCTGCGGTTTCTGATGATTCTGGCTTATGAACGGCCACCATTCACCATTCTCCTTACACTCGTGCGTCTCCATCGGCCTTAAAAGAAATGGAGGACACGCAACTGCTGGCAGGTAAATTCAGCAAAGTTTGTCTCAACACAAAAGAGACAGCTCTGTGGTGACCCGTCTTCCACGGTAAAACAATTCCTAGCGAATAAGGAATCTTCCCATCGCAATGACAATATGAGAGAATTGCCACCGATGGATTTGCCGCTGTGCCTACACATCATCTTGAGGCCATACAGTAGTGAAGCACGGGAACCCAGGCGCTTCACCCTTTACCCTAGACCAGTGAAACACTGTCTCTAAACATGCCCACATGCTTGTACCTATGCCCGTTTAAAGTTAACGCTAAACCGAAATCTTCTGTCCCACTATTTTGCAGCATTTTAAAGAAGTACACTGGGAAAGATTTTTCTGCAAGGAAGGAACTGCAGGCGGCGTGGCAGAAATGAGAATATCATGCTGCACGAGCTCTTTGCCCTCAGATGTAGAAGTGTCATCAGTGGGCATCATAGAGAAACGGGACTTTAATAAGTGATCACCAACCTCTGTGAATTCCCTTTGTTCTAGACGCCTGAAATAAAGAGTTGTCCTGAGTCACATAAACCTCCACCTAGAGGTCTTAATGTGGCACGGTAACATGTCTGTATAAGAGAATTCCGAAGAAGGCTGAACGTCCACAATTGAATGGTCATTGCCAGAAATGAAGTGGCAGCCGGATCAAACTGGGAAACTTCAGCTTCCATTAGACAATGAAGATGTGAGAATCTCGTAAGTCCACAATTCACGGTTTCCTTAGATCCATGAAATTCCGTGTTGAATTTTAGTCAGAAAATGAAAACTCCGGAGCCGCTGTTCAGCAGGCCCGGGTGTAGCTCCCAGAGGCACACTGGTGCTCCTCTAGAATTTGAATAAAAATCGTTTTCACTGGAATAAAGAACCTTGATCAAACCAGGTGGGTCTTGACACTAAATTGCTGCGTGTGCCCGGTATACTGACAAGCACCCACCCGTTCTAGTCCATGGCGTATTCAGCACAGGAACCTGGATCGATTGAGCCAAGACAAAGGTAAGCTCAGGGAGGCAGCACCCGTGTAGAAAAGCATTTGTACTTCAAAGATGAGGCCATGAGGTGAAAGGACAAAGCCATGTCAAACAGTTTTCATCATCGGCAGAATTTCATGGAGCAATATTGCTGGGAGAGAAAAGGCACCACCTGAGGGAAGCACGCTCAACAAAACTATCTAGGGCAGGAGCCGGGTTGCCCCCAGGCACTAGGCGTGTCAGGCCTCAGCATTGTAAGGAGAGTTCACTGAAATCCCTGAGTGAAGTTTTCTCCGCTGTCCTATGTCTACGTTCCTAAAATTTACTCTGCGGTTTCTGATGATTCTGGCTTATGAACGGCCACCATTCACCATTCTCCTTACACTCGTGCGTCTCCATCGGCCTTAAAAGAAATGGAGGACACGCAACTGCTGGCAGGTAAATTCAGCAAAGTTTGTCTCAACACAAAAGAGACAGCTCTGTGGTGACCCGTCTTCCACGGTAAAACAATTCCTAGCGAATAAGGAATCTTCCCATCGCAATGACAATATGAGAGAATTGCCACCGATGGATTTGCCGCTGTGCCTACACATCATCTTGAGGCCATACAGTAGTGAAGCACGGGAACCCAGGCGCTTCACCCTTTACCCTAGACCAGTGAAACACTGTCTCTAAACATGCCCACATGCTTGTACCTATGCCCGTTTAAAGTTAACGCTAAACCGAAATCTTCTGTCCCACTATTTTGCAGCATTTTAAAGAAGTACACTGGGAAAGATTTTTCTGCAAGGAAGGAACTGCAGGCGGCGTGGCAGAAATGAGAATATCATGCTGCACGAGCTCTTTGCCCTCAGATGTAGAAGTGTCATCAGTGGGCATCATAGAGAAACGGGACTTTAATAAGTGATCACCAACCTCTGTGAATTCCCTTTGTTCTAGACGCCTGAAATAAAGAGTTGTCCTGAGTCACATAAACCTCCACCTAGAGGTCTTAATGTGGCACGGTAACATGTCT
This sequence comes from Tenrec ecaudatus, assembly GCF_050624435.1. Classification (NCBI taxonomy): domain Eukaryota; kingdom Metazoa; phylum Chordata; class Mammalia; order Afrosoricida; family Tenrecidae; genus Tenrec; species Tenrec ecaudatus. Next base: position 1,059,253 of record NW_027459487.1, read on the forward strand.
GTATAAGAGAATTCCGAAGAAGGCTGAACGTCCACAATTGAATGGTCATTGCCAGAAATGAAGTGGCAGCCGGATCAGACTGGGAAACTTCAGCTTCCATTAGACAATGAAGATGTGAGAATCTGGTACGTCCACAATTCACGGTTTCCTTAGATCCAAGAAATTCCGTACTGAATTTTAGTCAGAAAATCAGAACTCCGGAGCCGCTGTTCAGCAGGCCCGGGTGTAGCTCCCAGAGGCACACTGGTGCTCCTCTAGAATTTGGATAAAAATCGTTTTCACTGGAATAAAGAACCTTGATCAAACCAGGTGGGTCTTGACAAACTAAATTGCTGCGTTTTCCCGGTATACTGACAAGCACCCACCCGTGCTAGTCCATGGCGTATTCAGCACAGGAACCTGGATCGATTGAGCCAAGACAAAGATAAGCTCAGGGAGGCAGCACCCGTGTAGAAAAGCATTTGTACTTCAAAGATGAGGCCATGAGGTGAAAGGACAAAGCCATGGCAAACAGTTTTCATCATCGGCAGAATTTCATGGAGCAATATTGCTGGGAGAGAAAAGGCACCACCTGAGGGAAGCACGCTCAACAAAACTATCTAGGGCAGGAGCCGGGTTGCCCCCAGGCACTAGGCGTGTCAGGCCTCAGCATTGTATGGAGAGTTCACTGAAATCCCTGAGTGAAGTTTTCTCCGCTGTCCTATGTCTACGTTCCTAAAATTTACTCTGCGGTTTCTGATGATTCTGGCTTATGAACGGCCACCATTCACCATTCTCCTTACACTCGTGCGTCTCCATCGGCCTTAAAAGAAAGGGAGGACACGCAACTGCTGGCAGGTAAATTCAGCAAAGTTTGTCTCAACACAAAAGAGACAGCTCTGTGGTGACCCGTCTTCCACGGTAAAACAATTCCTAGCGAATAAGGAATCTTCCCATCGCAATGACAATATGAGAGAATTGCCACCGATGGATTTGCCGCTGTGCCTACACATCATCTTGAGGCCATACAGTAGTGAAGCACGGGAACCCAGGCGCTTCACCCTTTACCCTAGACCAGTGAAACAGTGTCTCTAAACATGCCCACATGCCTATACCTATGCCCGTTTAAAGTTAACGCTAAACCGAAATCTTCTGTCCCACTATTTTGCAGCATTTTATAGAAGTACACTGGGAAAGATTTTTCTGCAAGGAAGGAACTGCAGGCGGCGTGGCAGAAGTGAGAATATCATGCTGCACGAGCTCTTTGCCCTCAGATGTAGAAGTGTCATCAGTGGGCATCATAGAGAAACGGGACTTTAATAAGTGATCATCAACCTCTGTGAATTCCCTTTGTTCTAGACGCCTGAAATAAAGAGTTGTCCTGAGTCACATAAACCTCCACCTAGAGGTCTTAATGTGGCACGGTAACATGTCTGTATAAGAGAATTCCGAAGAAGGCTGAACGTCCACAATTGAATGGTCATTGCCAGAAATGAAGTGGCCGCCGGATCAGACTGGGAAACTTCAGCTTCCATTAGACAATGAAGATGTGAGAATCTCGTAAGTCCACAATTCACGGTTTCCTTAGATCCATGAAATTCGGTGTTGAATTTTAGTCAGAAAATGAAAACTCCGGAGCCGCTGTTCAGCAGGCCCGTGTGTAGCTCCCAGAGGCACAATGGTGCTCCTCTAGAATTTGAATAAAAATCGTTTTCACTGGAATAAAGAACCTTGATCAAACCAGGTGGGTCTTGACAAACTAAATTGCTGCGTGTGCCCGGTATACTGACAAGCACCCACCCGTTCTAGTCCACGGCGTATTCAGCACAGGAACCTGGATCGATTGAGCCAAGACAAAGGTAAGCTCAGGGAGGCAGCACCCGTGTAGAAAAGCATTTGTACTTCAAAGATGAGGCCATGAGGTGAAAGGACAAAGCCATGGCAAACAGTTTTCATCATCGGCAGAATTTCATGGAGCAATATTGCTGGGAGAGAAAAGGCACCACCTGAGGGAAGCACGCTCAACAAAACTATATAGGGCAGGAGCCGGGTTGCCCCCAGGCACTAGGCGTGTCAGGCCTCAGCATTGTATGGAGAGTTCACTGAAATCCCTGAGTGAAGTTTTCTCCGCTGTCCTATGTCTACGTTCCTAAAATTTACTCTGCGGTTTCTGATGATTCTGGCTTATGAACGGCCACCATTCTCCTTACACTCGTGCGTCTCCATCGGCCTTAAAAGAAAGGGAGGACACGCAACTGCTGGCAGGTAAATTCAGCAAAGTTTGTCTCAACACAAAAGAGACAGCTCTGTGGTGACCCGTCTTCCACGGTAAAACAATTCCTAGCGAATAAGGAATCTTCCCATCGCAATGACAATATGAGAGAATTGCCACCGATGGATTTGCCGCTGTGCCTACACATCATCTTGAGGCCATACAGTAGTGAAGCACGGGAACCCAGGCGCTTCACCCTTTACCCTAGACCAGTGAAACACTGTCTCTAAACATGCCCACATGCCTATACCTATGCCCGTTTAAAGTTAACGCTAAACCGAAATCTTCTGTCCCACTATTTTGCAGCATTTTAAAGAAGTACACTGGGAAAGATTTTTCTGCAAGGAAGGAACTGCAGGCGGCGTGGCTGAAATGAGAATATCATGCTGCACGAGCTCTTTGCCCTCAGATGTAGAAGTGTCATCAATGGGCATCATAGAGAAACGGGACTTTAATAAGTGATCATCAACCTCTGTGAATTCCCTTTGTTCTAGACGCCTGAAATAAAGAGTTGTCCTGAGTCACATAAACCTCCACCTAGAGGTCTTAATGTGGCACGGTAACATGTCTGTATAAGAGAATTCCGAAGAAGGCTGAACGTCCACAATTGAATGGTCATTGCCAGAAATGAAGTGGCAGCCGGATCAGACTGGGAAACTTCAGCTTCCATTAGACAATGAAGATGTGAGAATCTGGTACGTCCACAATTCACGGTTTCCTTAGATCCAAGAAATTCCGTGCTGAATTTTAGTCAGAAAATCAGAACTCCGGAGCCGCTGTTCAGCAGGCCCGGGTGTAGCTCCCAGAGGCACACTGGTGCTCCTCTAGAATTTGGATAAAAATCGTTTTCACTGGAATAAAGAACCTTGATCAAACTGGTGGGTCTTGACAAACTAAATTGCTGCGTTTGCCCGGTATACTGACAAGCACCCACCCGTGCTAGTCCATGGCGTATTCAGCACAGGAACCTGGATCGATTGAGCCAAGACAAAGGTAAGCTCAGGGAGGCAGCACCCGTGTAGAAAAGCATTTGTACTTCAAAGATGAGGCCATGAGGTGAAAGGACAAAGCCATGGCAAACAGTTTTCATCATCGGCAGAATTTCATGGAGCAACATTGCTGGGAGAGAAAAGGCACCACCTGAGGTAGGCACGCTCAACAAAACTACCTAGGGCAGGAGCCGGGTTGCCCCCAGGCACTAGGCCTGTCAGGCCTCAGCATTGTAAGGAGAGTTCACTGAAATCCCTGAGTGACGTTTTCTCCGCTGTCCTACGTCTACGTTCCTAAAATTTACTCTGCGGTTTCTGATGATCCTGGCTTACGAACGGCCACAATTCACCGTTCTCCTTACACTCGTGCGTCTCCATCGGCCTTAAAAGAAAGGGAGGACACGCAACTGCTGGCAGGTAAATTCAGCAAAGTTTGTCTCAACACAAAAGAGATAGCTCTGTGGTGACCCGTCTCCATGGTAAAACATTTCCTAGCGAATAAGGAATCTTCCCATCGCAATGACAATATGAGAGAATTGCCACCGATGGATTTGCCGCTGTGCCTACAAACATCATCTTGACGCCATACAGTAGTGAAGCACGGGAACCCAGGCGCTTCACCCTTTACCCTAGACCAGTGAAACACTGTCTCTAAACATGCCCACATGCTTGTACCTATGCCCGTTTAAAGTTAACGCTAAACCGAAATCTTCTGTCCCACTATTTTGCAGCATTTTATAGAAGTACACTGGGAAAGATTTTTCTGCAAGGAAGGAACTGCAGGCGGCGTGGCTGAAATGAGAATATCATGCTGCACGAGCTCTTTGCCCTCAGATGTAGAAGTGTCATCAATGGGCATCATAGAGAAACGGGACTTTAATAAGTGATCATCAACCTCTGTGAATTCCCTTTGTTCTAGACGCCTGAAATAAAGAGTTGTCCTGAGTCACATAAACCTCCACCTAGAGGTCTTAATGTGGCACGGTAACACGTCTGTATAAGAGAATTCCGAAGAAGGCTGAACGTCCACAATTGAATGGTCATTGCCAGAAATGAAGTGGCAGCCGGATCAGACTGGGAAACTTCAGCTTCCATTAGACAATGAAGATGTGAGAATCTCGTAAGTCCACAATTCACGGTTTCCTTAGATCCATGAAATTCCGTGTTGAATTTTAGTCAGAAAATGAAAACTCCGGAGCCGCTGTTCAGCAGGCCCGGGTGTAGCTCCCAGAGGCACACTGGTGCTCCTCTAGAATTTGAATAAAAATCGTTTTCACTGGAATAAAGAACCTTGATCAAACCAGGTGGGTCTTGACACTAAATTGCTGCGTGTACCCGGTATACTGAGAAGCACCCACCCGTTCTAGTCCATGGCGTATTCAGCACAGGAACCTGGATCGATTGAGCCAAGACAAAGGTAAGCTCAGGGAGGCAGCACCCGTGTAGAAAAGCATTTGTACTTCAAAGATGAGGCCATGAGGTGAAAGGACAAAGCCATGTCAAACAGTTTTCATCATCGGCAGAATTTCATGGAGCAATATTGCTGGGAGAGAAAAGGCACCACCTGAGGGAAGCACGCTCAACAAAACTATCTAGGACAGGAGCCGGGTTGCCCCCAGGCACTAGGCGTGTCAGGCCTCAGCATTGTAAGGAGAGTTCACTGAAATCCCTGAGTGAAGTTTTCTCCGCTGTCCTATGTCTACGTTCCTAAAATTTACTCTGCGGTTTCTGATGATTCTGGCTTATGAACGGCCACCATTCACCATTCTCCTTACACTCGTGCGTCTCCATCGGCCTTAAAAGAAATGGAGGACACGCAACTGCTGGCAGGTAAATTCAGCAAAGTTTGTCTCAACACAAAAGAGACAGCTCTGTGGTGACCCGTCTTCCACGGTAAAACAATTCCTAGCGAATAAGGAATCTTCCCATCGCAATGACAATATGAGAGAATTGCCACCGATGGATTTGCCGCTGTGCCTACACATCATCTTGAGGCCATACAGTAGTGAAGCACGGGAACCCAGGCGCTTCACCCTTTACCCTAGACCAGTGAAACACTGTCTCTAAACATGCCCACATGCCTGTACCTATGCCCGTTTAAAGTTAACGCTAAACCGAAATCTTCTGTCCCACTATTTTGCAGCATTTTAAAGAAGTACACTGGGAAAGATTTTTCTGCAAGGAAGGAACTGCAGGCGGCGTGGCAGAAATGAGAATATCATGCTGCACGAGCTCTTTGCCCTCAGATGTAGAAGTGTCATCAGTGGGCATCATTGAGAAACGGGACTTTAATAAGTGATCACCAACCTCTGTGAATTCCCTTTGTTCTAGACGCCTGAAATAAAGAGTTGTCCTGAGTCACATAAACCTCCACCTAGAGGTCTTAATGTGGCACGGTAACATGTCTGTATAAGAGAATTCCGAAGAAGGCTGAACGTCCACAATTGAATGGTCATTGCCAGAAATGAAGTGGCAGCCGGATCAGACTGGGAAACTTCAGCTTCCATTAGACAATGAAGATGTGAGAATCTGGTACGTCCACAATTCACGGTTTCCTTAGATCCAAGAAATTCCGTGCTGAATTTTAGTCAGAAAATCAGAACTCCGGAGCCGCTGTTCAGCAGGCCCGGGTGTAGCTCCCAGAGGCACACTGGTGCTCCTCTAGAATTTGGATAAAAATCGTTTTCACTGGAATAAAGAACCTTGATCAAACCAGGTGGGTCTTGACAAACTAAATTGCTGCGTTTTCCCGGTATACTGACAAGCACCCACCCGTGCTAGTCCATGGCGTATTCAGCACAGGAACCTGGATCGATTGAGCCAAGACAAAGGTAAGCTCAGGGAGGCAGCACCCGTGTAGAAAAGCATTTGTACTTCAAAGATGAGGCCATGAGGTGAAAGGACAAAGCCATGGCAAACAGTTTTCATCATGGGCAGAATTTCATGGAGCAATATTGCTGGGAGAGAAAAGGCACCACCTGAGGTAGGCACGCTCAACAAAACTACCTAGGGCAGGAGCCGGGTTGCCCCCAGGCACTAGGCGTGTCAGGCCTCAGCATTGTAAGGAGAGTTCACTGAAATCCCTGAGTGACGTTTTCTCCGCTGTCCTACGTCTACGTTCCTAAAATTTACTCTGCGGTTTCTGATGATCCTGGCTTATGAACGGACACAATTCACCGTTTTCCTTACACTCGTGCGTCTCCATCGGCCTTAAAAGAAAGGGAGGACACGCAACTGCTGGCAGGTAAATTCAGCAAAGTTTGTCTCAACACAAAAGAGATAGCTCTGTGGTGACCCGTCTTCCATGGTAAAACATTTCCTAGCGAATAAGGAATCTTCCCATCGCAATGACAATATGAGAGAATTGCCACCGATGGATTTGCCGCTGTGCCTACAAACATCATCTTGACGCCATACAGTAGTGAAGCACGGGAACCCAGGCGCTTCACCCTTAACCCTAGACCAGTGAAACACTGTCTCTAAACATGCCCACATGCCTGTACATATGCCCGTTTAAAGTTAACGCTAAACCGAAATTTTCTGTCCCACTATTTTGCAGCATTTTTTAGAAGTACACTGGGAAAGATTTTTCTGCAAGGAAGGAACTGCAGGCGGCGTGGCTGAAATGAGAATATCATGCTGCACGAGCTCCTTGCCCTCAGATGTAGAAGTGTCATCAATGGGCATCATAGAGAAACGGGACTTTAATAAGTGATCATCAACCTCTGTGAATTCCCTTTGTTCTAGACGCCTGAAATAAAGAGTTGTCCTGAGTCACATAAACCTCCACCTAGAGGTCTTAATGTGGCACGGTAACATGTCTGTATAAGAGAATTCCGAAGAAGGCTGAACGTCCACAATTGAATGGTCATTGCCAGAAATGAAGTGGCAGCCGGATCAGACTGGGAAACTTCAGCTTCCATTAGACAATGAAGATGTGAGAATCTCGTAAGTCCACAATTCACGGTTTCCTTAGATCCATGAAATTCGGTGTTGAATTTTAGTCAGAAAATGAAAACTCCGGAGCCGCTGTTCAGCAGGCCCGGGTGTAGCTCCCAGAGGCACACTGGTGCTCCTCTAGAATTTGAATAAAAATCGTTTTCACTGGAATAAAGAACCTTGATCAAACCAGGTGGGTCTTGACAAACTAAATTGCTGCGTGTGCCCGGTATACTGACAAGCACCCACCCGTTCTAGTCCATGGCGTATTCAGCACAGGAACCTGGATCGATTGAGCCAAGACAAAGGTAAGCTCAGGGAGGCAGCACCCGTGTAGAAAAGCATTTGTACTTCAAAGATGAGGCCATGAGGTTAAAGGACAAAGCCATGGCAAACAGTTTTCATCATCGGCAGAATTTCATGGAGCAATATTGCTGGGAGAGAAAAGGCACCACCTGAGGGAAGCACGCTCAACAAAACTATCTAGGGCAGGAGCCGGGTTGCCCCCAGGCACTAGGCGTGTCAGACCTCAGCATTGTAAGGAGAGTTCACTGAAATCCCTGAGTGAAGTTTTCTCCGCTGTCCTATGTCTACGTTCCTAAAATTTACTCTGCGGTTTCTGATGATTCTGGCTTATGAACGGCCACCATTCACCATTCTCCTTACACTCGTGCGTCTCCATCGGCCTTAAAAGAAAGGGAGGACACGCAACTGCTTGCAGGTAAATTCAGCAAAGTTTGTCTCAACACAAAAGAGACAGCTCTGTGGTGACCCGTCTTCCACAGTAAAACAATTCCTGGCGAATAAGGAATCTTCCCATCGCAATGACAATATGAGAGAATTGCCACCGATGGATTTACCGCTGTGCCTACACATCATCTTGAGGCCATACAGTAGTGAAGCACGGGAAACCAGGCGCTTCACCCTTTACCCTAGACCAGTGAAACACTGTCTCTAAACATGCCCACATGCCTATACCTATGCCCGTTTAAAGTTAACGCTAAACCGAAATCTTCTGTCCCACTATTTTGCAGCATTTTATAGAAGTACACTGGGAAAGATTTTTCTGCAAGGAAGGAACTGCAGGCGGCGTGGCTGAAATGAGAATATCATGCTGCACGACCTCTTTGCCCTCAGATGTAGAAGTGTCATCAATGGGCATCATAGAGAAACGGGACTTTAATAAGTGATCATCAACCTCTGTGAATTCCCTTTGTTCTAGACGCCTGAAATAAAGAGTTGTCCTGAGTCACATAAACCTCCACCTAGAGGTCTTAATGTGGCACGGTAACATGTCTGTATAAGAGAATTCCGAAGAAGGCTGAACGTCCACAATTGAATGGTCATTGCCAGAAATGAAGTGGCAGCCGGATCAGACTGGGAAACTTCAGCTTCCATTAGACAATGAAGATGTGAGAATCTGGTACGTCCACAATTCACGGTTTCCTTAGATCCAAGAAATTCCGTGCTGAATTTTAGTCAGAAAATCAGAACTCCGGAGCCGCTGTTCAGCAGGCCCGGGTGTAGCTCCCAGAGGCACACTGGTGCTCCTCTAGAATTTGGATAAAAATCGTTTTCACTGGAATAAAGAACCTTGATCAAACCAGGTGGGTCTTGACAAACTAAATTGCTGCGTTTTCCCGGCATACTGACAAGCACCCACCCGTGCTAGTCCATGGCGTATTCAGCACAGGAACCTGGATCGATTGAGCCAAGACAAAGGTAAGCTCAGGGAGGCAGCACCCGTGTAGAAAAGCATTTGTACTTCAAAGATGAGGCCATGAGGTGAAAGGACAAAGCCATGGCAAACAGTTTTCATCATCGGCAGAATTTCATGGAGCAATATTGCTGGGAGAGAAAAGGCACCACCTGAGGTAGGCACGCTCAACAAAACTACCTAGGGCAGGAGCCGGGTTGCCCCCAGGCACTAGGCGTGTCAGGCCTCAGCATTGTAAGGAGAGTTCACTGAAATCCCTGAGTGAAGTTTTCTCCGCTGTCCTATGTCTACGTTCCTAAAATTTACTCTGCGGTTTCTGATGATCCTGGCTTATGAACGGCCACAATTCACCGTTCTCCTTACACTCGTGCGTCTCCATCGGCCTTAAAAGAAAGGGAGGACACGCAACTGCTGGCAGGTAAATTCAGCAAAGTTTGTCTCAACACAAAAGAGATAGCTCTGTGGTGACCCGTCTTCCATGGTAAAACATTTCCTAGCGAATAAGGAATCTTCCCATCGCAATGACAATATGAGAGAATTGCCACCGATGGATTTGCCGCTGTGCCTACAAACATCATCTTGACGCCATACAGTAGTGAAGCACGGGAAACCAGGCGCTTCACCCTTAACCCTAGACCAGTGAAACACTGTCTCTAAACATGCCCACATGCCTGTACCTATGCCCGTTTAAAGTTAACGCTAAACCGAAATCTTCTGTCCCACTATTTTGCAGCATTTTATAGAAGTACACTGGGAAAGATTTTTCTGCAAGGAAGGAACTGCAGGCGGCGTGGCTGAAATGAGAATATCATGCTGCACGAGCTCTTTGCCCTCAGATGTAGAAGTGTCATCAATGGGCATCATAGAGAAACGGGACTTTAATAAGTGATCATCAACCTCTGTGAATTCCCTTTGTTCTAGACGCCTGAAATAAAGAGTTGTCCTGAGTCACATAAACCTCCACCTAGAGGTCTTAATGTGGCACGGTAACATGTCTGTATAAGAGAATTCCGAAGAAGGCTGAACGTCCACAATTGAATGGTCATTGCCAGAAATGAAGTGGCAGCCGGATCAGACTGGGAAACTTCAGCTTCCATTAGACAATGAAGATGTGAGAATCTCGTAAGTCCACAATTCACGGTTTCCTTAGATCCATGAAATTCCGTGTTGAATTTTAGTCAGAAAATGAAAACTCCGGAGCCGCTGTTCAGCAGGCCCGGGTGTAGCTCCCAGAGGCACACTGGTGCTCCTCTAGAATTTGAATAAAAATCGTTTTCACTGGAATAAAGAACCTTGATCAAACCAGGTGGGTCTTGACAAACTAAATTGCTGCGTGTGCCCGGTATACTGACAAGCACCCACCCGTTCTAGTCCATGGCGTATTCAGCACAGGAACCTGGATCGATTGAGCCAAGACAAAGGTAAGCTCAGGGAGGCAGCACCCGTGTAGAAAAGCATTTGTACTTCAAAGATGAGGCCATGAGGTGAAAGGACAAAGCCATGTCAAACAGTTTTCATCATCGGCAGAATTTCATGGAGCAATATTGCTGGGAGAGAAAAGGCACCACCTGAGGGAAGCACGCTCAACAAAACTATCTAGGGCAGGAGCCGGGTTGCCCCCAGGCACTAGGCGTGTCAGGCCTCAGCATTGTAAGGAGAGTTCACTGAAATCCCTGAGTGAAGTTTTCTCCGCTGTCCTATGTCTACGTTCCTAAAATTTACTCTGCAATTTCTGATGATTCTGGCTTATGAACGGCCACCATTCACCATTCTCCTTACACTCGTGCGTCTCCATCGTCCTTAAAAGAAAGGGAGGACACGCAACTGCTGGCAGGTAAATTCAGCAAAGTTTGTCTCAACACAAATAGACAGCTCTTTGGTGACCCGTCTTCCACGGTAAAACGGGCTGTTGGTCTATCTCGGTTACATAGCAGGCACTTGGACTATGTAGGTTAACTAACGGGCACTTGGACTATGTAGGTTCCCTAGCGGGCCCTTGTACTATGTAAGTTCCTTAGCGGGAACTTGGACTATGTGGGTTAACTAGAGGGCATTTGGACTATGTAGGTTACCTAGCTGGCACTTGGACTATGTAGGTTCCCTATCGGGCACTTGGAGAATGTAGGTTAACTAGGGGGCACTAGGACTATGTAGGATACCTAGCGGGCCCTTGAATATATAGGTTACCTAGCGGGCATTTGGATTATGTAGGCTCCCTAGCGGGCATTTGGACTATATAGATTACCTGACTGGCACTTAGACTTTGTAGGTTACCTAGCGGGCACTTGGACTATCTAGGTTACCTAGCTGGCACTTGAACTATCTACGTTACCGAGCGGGTACTTGGAGTATGTAGGTTACCTACTGGGCTGTTGGACTATCTAGGTTATCTAGAGGGCACTTGGACTATCTAGGTTAACTAACGGGCACATGGACTATGTAGGTTCCCTAGCGGGCCCTTGGACTATGTAAGTTCCCTAGCGGGTCCGTGGACTATGTAAGTTCCCTAGGGGGCCATTGGACTATGTAAGATCCCTAGTGGGCACTTGGACTATGTGGGTTCCCTAGCGGGCATTTGGGCTATCTAGGTTACCTAACGGCACTTGGACTATGTAGGTTAACTAGCGGGCATTTGGACTATGTAGGTTACCTAGCGGGCACTTGGACTATGTAGGTTCCCTATCGGGCACTTGGAGAATGTAAGTTAACTAGGGGGCACTAGGACAATGTAGGTTACCTAGCGGGCCTTTGGACTATCTAGGTTACCTAGGGGGACCTTGGACTATGTAGGTTAACTAATGGGCACTTGGACTATCTAGGTTACCTAGCAGGCACTTGAACTATGTAGGTTAACTAGCGGGCACTTGGACTATCTAGGTTACCTAGCGGGCACTTGGACTATGTACGTTCCCTAGCGGGCACTTGGTCTATGTACGTTACCTAGTGGGCATTTGGACTATGTACGTTAACTAGCGGACACTTGGACTATGTACTCTTCCTAGCGGGTACTTGGACTATCTATGTTAACTAGCGGGCACTTGGACTCTGTAGGTTCCCTATCGGGCACTTGGACTAGGTAGGTTTACTAGCGGGCCCTTGGAATATCTAGGTTCCCTAGCGCGCACTTGTAATATCTAGGTTAACTAGCTGGCACTTGGAATATGTAGGTAAACTAACGGGCCCTTGGACTATCTAGGTTAGCTAACGGGCATTTAGATTATGTATGTTAACTAGCGGGCACTTGCACTATGTAGGTTAACTAGCGGGCCCATGGACTATGTAGGTTTACTAGCGGGCCCTTGGACTATCTAGGTTCCCTAAAGGGCACTTGGACTATCTAGGTTACCGAACGGGCATTTGGACTATCTAGGTTACCTAGCGGGCACTTGGACTATGTAGGCTAACTAGGGGGCCCTTGGACGATCTAGGTTACCTAGCGGTACTTGAACTATCTAGGTTAACTAGCGGGCACTTGCACTATCTAGGTTACCTAGCGGGCACTAGGAAAATCTATGTTAACTAGCGGGTACTTGGAATATGTAGGTTAACTAGTGGACACTTGCACTATGTAGGTTACCTAGCAGGCACTTGGACTATCTAGGTTAACTAGCGGGCACTTGGACTATCTAGGTTGCCTAGCGGGCACTTGGACTATGTAGGTTAACTAGCGTGCCCTTGAACTATCTAGGTTACGTAGCGGGCACTTGGTATATAGGTTAACTAGCGGGCATGTGGACTATGTAGGTTAACTAGCATGCCCTTGAACTATCTAGGTTACGTAGCGGGCACTTGGTATATAGGTTAACTAGCGGGCACTTGGACTATGTAGGTTAACTAGAGGACACTTGGACTATATAGGTTAACTAGTGGGCCCTTGGACTATGTAGGTTAACTGCAGGCACTTGGACAATCTAGGTTAACTAGCGGGCACTTGGACGATCTAGTTTAACTAGTGGGCACTTGGACTATCAAAGTTAACCAGTGAGCCCTTGGACTATGTAGGTTAACTAGCGGGCCCTTGCACTATCTAGGTTACCAAGTGGGCACTTGGACTATCTAGGTTAACGAACGGGCACTTGGAATATGCAGGTAACGTAGCGGGCACTTAGATAGTCTAGGTTACCTAGCGGGCACTTGGAATTCTAGGTTAACAAACGGGCTCTTGGACTATGTAGGTTGCCTACCGGGCACTTGGACTATCTAGGTTAGGTAACGGGCACTTGGACTATGTAGGTTACCTAGCGGGAACTTGGACAATGTAAGTTACCTCGCGGACACTTGGACTATCTAGGTTACCTAGCGGGAACTTGGACAATGTAAGTTACCTGGCGGGCCTTTGGACTATCTAGGTTACGTAGCGGGCATTTGGATTATGTAGGCTCCCAGCGTGCATTTGGACTATATAGATTACTGAGTGGGCAATTAGACTTTGTAGGTTATCTAGCGGGCACTTGGACTATCTAGGTTACCTAGCTGGCACTTGAACTATCTACGTTACCTAGCGGTACTAGGAGTATGTAGGTTACCAACAGGGCTGTTGGACTATCCAGATTACCTAGCGGGCACTGGGACTATCTAGGTTAGCTAACGGGCACTTGGACTATGTAGGTTCCCTAGCGGGCCCTAGGACTATGTAAGTTCCCTAGCGGGCACTTGGACTATCTACGTTACCTAGCAGGCACTTGGACTATGTATGTTAACTAGCGGGCACTTGGACTACGTACGTTTCCTAGTGGGTACTTGGACTACCTATGTTAACTAGCGGGCACTTGGATTATGTAGGTTCCCTATCGGGCACTTGGACAAGTTACGTTCCCTAGCGGGTACTTGGTCTATCTAGGTTAACTAGCGGGTACTTGGACTATCTACGTTAACTAGCGGGCCCTTGGACTATGTAGATTCCCTAGCGGTCACTTGGCCTATGTATGTTCCAGAGCGGGCACTTGGACTATGTAGGTTCCCTAGCAGGCACTTGGACTATGTAGGTTCTTTAGCGAGCACTTGGACTATGTAGATTAACTAGCGGCACTTGGACTATCTACGTTAACTAGCGGGCCCTTGGACTATGTAGATTCCCTAGCGGGCACTTGGACTACGTAGGTTCCCTAGCGGGCACTTGGACTATGAATGTTCCCTAGCGGGCACTTGGACTATGTATGTTCCCTACGGACACTTGAACTATGTAAGTTAACTACCGGGCACTTGGACTATGTAGGTTAACTACCGGGCCCTTGGACTACGTAGGTTAACTAGCGGACACTTGCACTATGTAGGTTCCCTAGGGGGCACTTGGACTATCTAGGTTACCTAACTGGCACTTGGACGATGTAGGTTATCTGGTGGACACTTGCACTATGTAGGTTACCTAGCGTGCACTTGGACTATGTAGGTTAACTAGAGGACACATGGAGGATCTAGGTTAACTAGTGGGCCCGTGGACTATGTAGGTTTCCTAGCGGGCACTTGGACTATCTAGGTTAAGGAACGGGCGCTTAGACTATGTAGGTAACCTAGCGGGCACTTGGACAGTCTAGGTTACCTAGCGGGCTCTTGGACTATCTAGGTTAGCTAACGGGCACTTGGACTATCAAAGTTAACAAGTGAGCCCTTGGATTATGTAGGTTAACTAGTGGGCCCTTGGACTATCTAGGTTACCTAGATAGCACTTGGACTATATAGGTTCCCTAGCGGGCACTTGGACTATCTAGGTTAACGAACGGGCACTTGGACTATGCAGGTAACCTAGCGGGAACTTGGACTGTCTAGGTTACATAGCGGGCACTTGGACTTCTAGGTTAACGAACGGGCACTTGGACTATGTATGTTGCCTAGCGGGCACTTGGACTACCTAGGTTAGATAACGGGCACTTGGACTATGTAGGTTACCTAGCAGGAACTTGGACAATGTAGGTTACCTAGCGGGCACTTGGACTATCTAGGTTACATAACGGGCACTTTGAATATCTAGGTTACTTAGCGGGCACTTGGACTATCTAGGTTACCTAGCGGGCACTTGGACTATGTAGGCTAACTAGGGGGCCCTTGGACGATCTAGGTTACCTAGCGGGTAATAGAACTATCTAGGTTAACTAGAGGGCACTTGCACTATCTAGGTTACCTAGCGGGCACTTGGACTATGTACGTTCTCTAGCGGACACTTGGACTATCTATGTTAACTAGCGGGCACTTGGAATATGTAGGTTAACTAGCGGACACTTGCACTATGTAGGTTACCTAGCAGGCACTTGGACTATCTAGGTTACCTAGCGGGCACTTGGACTATCTAGATTACCTAGCGGGCACTTGGACGATGTAGGCTTACTAGGGGGCCCTTAGATGATCTAGGTTACCTAGCGGGTACTAGAACTATCTAGGTTAACTAGCGGGCACTTGCACTATCTAGGTTACCTAGCGGGCACTTGCACTATGTACGTTCCCTAGCGGGCACTTGGACTATCTATGTTAACTAGCGGGCACTTGGAATATGTAGGTTAACTAGCGGGCACATGGAGTATCTAGGTTAACTAGCATGCACTTGGACTATGTAGGTTCCTTAGCGGGCCCTTGGACTATCTAGGTTGCCTAGCGGGCACTTGGACTATGTAGGTTAACTAGCGTGCCCTTGGACTATCTAGGTTACGTAGCGGGCACTTGGTATATAGGTTAACTAGAGGACACTTGGACTATCTAGGTAAACTAGTGGGCCCTTGGCTATGTAGGTTAACTAGCAGGCACTTGGACAATCTAGGTTAACTAGCGGGCACTTGGACTGTCTAGGTTACATAGCGGGCACTTGGACTTCTAGGTTAACGAACGGGCACTTGGACTATGTATGTTGCCTAGCAGACACTTGGACTATCAAGGTTAGGTAACGGGCACTTGGACTATCTAGGTTACCTAGCGGGAACTTGGACAATGTAGGTTACCTAGCGGGCACTTGGACTATCTAGGTTACATAACGGGCACTTTGACTATCTAGGTTACTTAGCGGGCACTTGGACTATGTAGGTTAACTAGCGGTCACTTGGACTATCTAGGTTACCTACGGGCACTTGGACTATGTAGGCTAACTAGGGGGCCCTTGGACGATCTAGGTTACCTAGCGGGTACTAGATCTATCTAGGTTAACTAGTGGGCACTTGCACTATCTAGGTTACCTAGAGGGCACTTGCACTATGTACGTTCCCTAGCGGGCACTTGGACTATCTATGTTAACTAGCGGGCACTTGGAATATGTAGGTTAACTAGCGTGCACTTGGACTATCTAGGTTAACTAGCGTGCACTTGGACTATGTAGGTTCCTTAGCGGGCACATGGACTGTCTAGGTTGCCTAGCGGGCACTTGGACTATGTAGGTTAACTAGCGTGCCCTTGGACTATCTAGAATACGTAGTGGGCACTTGGTATATAGGTTAACTAGCGGGCACTTGGACTATGTAGGTTAACTAGAGGACACTTGGATTATCTAGGTTAACTAGTGGGCCCTTGGCTATGTAGGTTAACTAGCAGGCACTTGGCCAATCTAGGTTAACTAGCGGGCACTTGGACGATCTAGGTTAAGTAGCGGGCAGCTGGACTATCAAAGTTAACAAGTGAGCCCTTGGACTATGTAGGTTAACTAGCGGGCACTTGGACTATCTAGGTTACCTAGCGGGCACTTGGACTATATAGGTTACCTAGCGGGCACTTGGACTATGTATGTTACCTAGTGGGCACTTGGACTATCTAGGTTAACGAACGGGCACTTGGTATATGCAGGTAACCTAGAGGGCACTTGGACTGTCTAGGTTACATAGCGGGCACTTATACTTCTAGGTTAACGAACGGGCTCTTGGACTATGTAGGTTGCCTTGCGGGCACTTGTACTATCTAGGTTAGGTAACGGGAACTTGGACTATCTAGGTTACCTAGCGGGAACTTGGACAATGTAAGTTACCTAGCGGGCACTTGGACTATCTAGGTTACCTTACGGGCACTTTGACTATCTAGGTTACATAGCGGGAACTTGGAGTATATAGGTTAACTAGCGAGCACTTGGACTATCTAGGTTAGCTAACGGGCACTTAGATTATGTAGGTTAACTATCGGGCACTTGCACTATATAGGTTAACTAGAGGACACTTGTACTTTGTAGTTTACCTAGCAGGCACTTGGACTATGTAGGGTAACTAGCAGGCACTTGGACAATCTAGGTTAACAAGCAGGCACTTGGACGATCTAGGTTAACTAGCGGGCACTTGGACTATCAAAGTTAACAAGTGAGCCCTTCGACTATGTAGGTTACCTAGCGGGCACTTGGACTATGTAGGTTAACTAGCGGGCACTTGGACTGTCTAGGTTACCTAGCGGGCTCTGGGATTATCTAGGTTTACGAATGGGCACTTGGACTATGTACGTTACCTAGCCGCCACTTGCACTATCTAGGTTAGCTAACAGGCATTTGGACTATCTAGGTTCCCTTGCGGGCACTTGTACTATCTAGGTTACCTAGCTGGCACTTGGAATATGTAGGTCAACTAGCGGGCCCTTGGACTATCTAGGTTAGCTAACGGGCACTTAGATTATGTAGGTTAACTAGCGGGAACTTGGTCAATGTAAGTTACCTAGCGGGCACTTGGACTATCTAGGTTACCTAACGGGCACTTTGACTATCTAGGTTACCTAGCGGGCCCTTGGACTATGTAAGTTCCCTAGCGGGCACTTGGACTATGTGGGTTTCCTGGCGGGCATTTGGACTATCTAGTTTACCTAACTGGCGCTTGGATTATGTAGGTTCCCTAGCGGGCACTTGGATTATGTAGGTTCCCTATCGGGCACTTGAGCTATGTAGGTTATCTAGAGGGTATTTGGACTATGTAGGTTACCTATCGGGCACTTGGAGAATGTAGGTTAACTAGGGGCACTAGGACTATGTAGGTTACCTAGCAGGCCCTTGGACTATCTAGGTTACGTAGCGGGCATTTGGATTATGTAGGCTCCCAGCGGGCATTTGGACTATATAGATTACTGAGCGGGCAATTAGACTTTGTAGGTTATCTAGCGGGCACTTGGACTATCTCGGTTACCTAGCTGGCACTTGAACTATCTACGTTACCTAGCGGGTACTTGGAGTATGTAGGTTACCTACCGGGCTGTTGGACTATCTACGTTACCTAGCGGGCACTGGGACTATCTAGGTTAGCTAAAAGGCACTTGGACTATGTAGGTTCCCTAGCAGGCCCTTGGACTATGTAAGTTCCCTAGCGGGCACTTGGACTATCTACGTTACCTAGCAGGCACTTGGACTATGTACGTTAACTAGCGGGCACTTGGACTATGTACGTTTCCTATTGGGTACTTGGACTACCTATGTTAACTAGCGGGCACTTGGACTATGTAGGTTCCCTATCGGGCACTTGGCCAAGGTACGTTCCCTAGCGGGTACGTGGTCTATCTAGGTTAACTAGCGGGCACTTGGACAATCTA
Source organism: Tenrec ecaudatus (assembly GCF_050624435.1). Classification (NCBI taxonomy): domain Eukaryota; kingdom Metazoa; phylum Chordata; class Mammalia; order Afrosoricida; family Tenrecidae; genus Tenrec; species Tenrec ecaudatus. Next base: position 1,077,614 of record NW_027459487.1, read on the forward strand.
GGTTAACTAGCGAGCACTTGGATTATGTAGGTAACCTAGTGGTCACTTGAACTGTCTAGGTTACCTAGCGGGCCCTTGGACAATGTAGGTTAACTAGCGGGCAGTTGGACTATGTAGGTCAACTTGCGGGCCCTTGGACTATGTAGGTTAACTAGCGGGCACTTGGAAGATCTAGGTTAACTAGCGGGTACTTGGACTATCTACGTTAACTAGCGGGCCCTTGGACTATGTAGATTCCCTAGCGGGCACTTGGCCTATGTATGTTCCAGAGCGGGCACTTGGACTATGTAGGTTCCCTAGCAGGCACTTGGACTATGTAGGTTCCAGAGCGGGCACTTGGACTATCTAGGTTCCTTAGGGAGCACTTGGACTATGTAGATTAACTAGCGGCACTTGGACTATCTACGTTAACTAGCGGGCCCTTGGACTATGTAGATTCCCTAGCGGGCACTTGGACTACGTAGGTTCCCTAGCTGGCACTTGGACTATGAATGTTCCCTAGCGGGCACTTGGACTATGTATGTTCCCTACGGACACTTGAACTATGTTAGTTAACTACCGGGCACTTGTACTATGTAGGTTAACTACTGGGCCCTTGGACTACGTAGGTTAACTAGCGGACACTTGCACTATGTAGGTTACCTAGCGGGCACGTGGACTATCTAGGTTACCTAACTGGCACTTGGACTATGTAGGTTATCTGGCGGACACTTGCACTATGTAGGTTACCTAGCGTGCACTTGGACTATGTAGGTTAACTAGAGGACACATGGAGGATCTAGGTTAACTAGTGGGCCCTTGGACTATGTAGGTTTCCTAGCGGGCACTTGGACTATCTAGGTTAAGGAACGGGCACTTAGACTATGTAGGTAACCTAGCGGGCACTTGGACAGTCTAGGTTACCTAGCGGGCTCTTGGACTACCTGGGTTAGCTAACGGGCACTTGGACTATCAAAGTTAACGAGCGAGCCCTTGGATCATGTAGGTTAACTAGCGGGCCTTTGGACTATCTAGGTTACCTAGATAGCACTTGGCCTATATAGGTTCCCTAGCGGGCACTTGGACTATCTAGGTTAACGAACGGGCACTTGGACTATGCAGGTAACCTAGCGGGCACTTGGACTGTCTAGGTTACATAGCGGGCACTTGGACTTCTAGGTTAACGAACGGGCACTTGGACTATGTATGTTGCCTAGCGGGCACTTGGACTATCTAGGTTAGGTAATGGGCACTTGGACTATCTAGGTTACCTAGCGGGAACTTGGACAATGTAGGTTACCTAGCGGGCACTTGGACTATCTAGGTTCCCTAGCGGGCACTTGTACTATCTAGGTTACCTAGCTGGCACTTGGAATATGTAGGTCAACTAGCGGGCCCTTGGACTATCTAGGTTAGCTAACGGGCACTTAGATTATGTAGGTTAACTAGCGGGCACTTGCACTATGTAGGTTAACTGGAGGACACTTGGACTATCTAGGTTAACTAGTGGGCCCTTGGACTATGTAGGTTAACTAGCAGGCACTTGGACAATCTAGGTTACATAGGGGGCACTTGGACTATCTAGGTTACCTAGCGGGCCCTTGGACTATGTAGGTTTCCTAGCGGGCACTTGGACTATCTAGGTTAACGAACGGGCACTTGGACTATGTAGGTTCCCTAGCGGGCCCTTGTACTATGTAAGTTCCCTAGCGGGCACTTGGACTATGTGGGTTTCCTGGCGGGCATTTGGACTATCTAGTTTACCTAACTGGCACTTGGACTATGTAGGTTCCCTAGCGGGCACTTGGATTATGTAGGTTCCCTATCGGGCACTTGAACTATGTAGGTTAACTAGAGGGTATTTGGACTATGTAGGTTACCTAGCTGGCACTTGGAGAAGGTAGGTTAACTAGGGACACTAGGACAATGTAGGTTACCTATCGGGCACTTGGAGAATGTAAGTTAACTAGGGGCACTAGGACTATGTAGGTTACCTAGCAGGCCCTTGGACTATCTAGGTTACGTAGCGGGCATTTGGATTATGTAGACTCCCAGCGGGCATTTGGACTATATAGATTACTGAGCGGGCAATTAGACTTTGTAGGTTATCTAGCGGGCACTTGGACTATCTAGGTTACCTAGCTGGCACTTGAACTATCTACGTTACCTAGCGTGTACTTGGAGTATGTAGGTTACCTACCGGGCTGTTGGACTATCTAGGTTACCTAGCACGCACTGGGACTATCTAGGTTAGCTAACAGGCACTGGGACTATGTAGGTTCCCTAGCGGGCCCTTGGACTATGTAAGTTCCCTAGCGGGCACTTGGACTATCTACGTTACCTAGCAGGCACTTGGACTATGTACGTTAACTAGCGGGCACTTGAACTATGTACGTTTCCTAGCGGGTACTTGGACTACCTATGTTAACTAGCGGGCACTTGGACTATGTAGGTTCCCTATCGGGAACTTGGCCAAGGTACGTTCCCTAGTGGGTACGTGGTCTATCTAGGTTAACTAGCGGGCACTTGGACAATCTAGGTTAACTAGCGAGCACTTGTACTATTTAGGTAACCTAGTGGTCACTTGAACTGTCTAGGTTACCTAGCGGGCCCTTGGACAATGTAGGTCAACTAGCGGGCCCTTGGACTATGTAGGTCAACTAGCGGGCCCTTGGACTATGTAGGTTAACTAGCGGGCACTTGGAAGATCTAGGTTAACTAGCGGGTACTTGGACTATCTACGTTAACTAGCGGGCCCTTGGACTATGTAGATTCCCTAGCGGGCACTTGGCCTATGTATGTTCCAGAGCGGGCACTTGGACTATGTAGGTTCCCTAGCAGGCACTTGGACTATGTAGGTTCCAGAGCGGGCAGTTGGACTATCTAGTTCCTTAGCGAGCACTAGGACTATGTAGATTAACTAGCGGCACTTGGACTATCTACGTTAACTAGCGGGCCCTTGGACTATGTAGATTCCCTAGCGGGCACATGGACTACGTAGGTTCCCTAGCGGGCACTTGGACTATGAATGTTCCCTAGCGGGCACTTGGACTATGTATGTTCCCTACGGACACTTGAACTATGTAAGTTAACTACCGGGCACTTGTACTATGTAGGTTAACTACTGGGCCCTTGGACTACGTAGGTTAAGTAGCGGACACTTGCACTATGTAGGTTACCTAGCGGGCACTTGGACTATCAAGGTTACGTAACTGGCACTTGGACTATGTAGGTTATCAGGCGGACACTTGGACTATGTAGGTTAACTAGAGGACACATGGACGATCTAGGTTAACTAGTGGGCCCTTGGACTATGTAGGTTTCCTAGCGGGCACTTGGACTATCTAGGTTAATGAACGGGCACTTAGACTATGTAGGTAACCTAGCGGGCACTTGGACAGTCTAGGTTACCTAGCGGGCTCTTGGACTATCTAGGTTACCTAGATAGCACTTGGACTATATAGGTTCCCTAGTGGGCACTCGGACTATCTAGGTTAACGAACGGGCACTTGCACTATGCAGGTAACCTAGCGGGCACTTGTACTGTCTAGGTTACATAGCGGGCACTTGGATTTCTAGGTTAACGAACGGGCTCTTGGACTATGCAGGTTGCCTAGCGGGCACTTGGACTATCTAGGTTAACTAGCGTGCACTTGGACTATGTAGGTTCCTTAGCGGGCACTTGGACTATCTAGGTTGCCTAGCGGGCACTTGGACTATGTTGGTTAACTAGCGTGCCCTTGGACTATCTAGGTTACGTAGCGGGCACTTGGTATATAGGTTAACTAGAGGACACTTGGACTATCTAGGTTAACTAGTGGGCCCTTGGCTATGTAGGTTAACTAGCAGGCACTTGGACAATCTAGGTTAACTAGCGGGCAGCTGGACTATCAAAGTTAACAAGTGAGCCCTTGGACTATGTAGGTTAACTAGCGGGCACTTGGACTATCTAGGTTACCTAGCGGGTACTTGGACTATATAGGTTACCTAGCGGGCACTTGGACTATGTAGGTTACCTAGTGGGCACTTGGACTATGTAGGTTACCTAGTGGGCACTTGGACTATCTAGGTTAACGAACGGGCACTTGGAATATGCAGGTAACCTAGCGGGCACTTAGACTGTCTAGGTTACCTATCGGGCACTTGGACTTCTAGGTTAACGAACGGGCTCTTGGACTATGTAGGTTGCCTAGCGGGCACTTGGACTATCTAGGTTAGGTAACGGGAACTTGGACTATCTAGGTTACCTAGCGGGAACTTGGACAATGTAAGTTACCTAGCGGGCACTTGGATTATCTAGGTTACCTTACGGGCACTTTGACTATCTAGGTTACATAGCGGGAACTTGGAGTATATAGGTTAACTAGCGAGCACTTGGACTATCTAGGTTAGCTAACGGGCACTTAGATTATGTAGGTTAACTAGCGGGCACTTGCTGTATGTAGGTTAACTAGAGGACACTTGGACTATCTTGGTTAATTAGTGGGCCCTTGGACTATGTAGGTTAACTAGCAGGCACTTGGACAATCTAGGTTAACAAGCGGGCACTTGGACGATCTAGGTTAACTAGCGGGCACTTGGACAGTCTAGGTTACCTAGCGGGCTCTTGGACTATCTGGGTTAGCTAAGGGGCATTTGGACTATCAAAGTTAACAAGCGAGCCCTTGGATCATGTAGGTTCACTAGCGGGCCCTTGGACTATCTAGGTTACCTAGATAGCACTTGGACTATATAGGTTCCCTAGCGGGCACTTGGACTATCTAGTTTAACGAACGGGCACTTGCACTATGCAGGTAACCTAGCGGGCACTTGGACTGTCTAGGTTACATAGCGGGCACTTGGACTTCTAGGTTAACGAACGGGCACTTGGACTATGTATGTTGCCTAGCGGGCACTTGGATTATCTAGGTTAGGTAACGGGCACTTGTACTATCTAGGTTACCTAGCGGGAACTTGGACAATGTAGGTTACCTAGCGGGCACTTGGACTATCTAGGTTCCCTAGCGGGCACTTTGACTATCTAGATTAAGTAGTGGGCCTTTGGACTATGTAGGTTAACTAGCAGGCACTTGGACAATCTAGGTTAACAAGCGGGCACTTGGACGATCTAGGTTAACTAGCGGGCACTTGGACTATCAAAGTTAACAAGTGAGCCCTTGGACTATGTAGGTTACCTAGCGGGCACTTGGACTATGTAGGTTAACTAGCGGGCACTTGGACTGTCTAGGTTACCTAGCGGGCACTGGGATTATATAGGTTTACGAATGGGCACTTGGACTATGTACGTTACCTAGCCGCCACTTGCACTATCTAGGTTAGCTAACAGGCACTTGTACTATCTAGGTTACCTAGCTGGCACTTGGACTATGTAGGTTCCCTAGCGGGCACTTGGATTATGTAGGTTCCCTATCGGGCACTTGAACTATGTAGGTTAACTAGAGGGTATATGGACTATGTAGGTTACCTAGCGGGCACTTGGAGAATGTAGGTTAACTAGGGGCACTTGGACTATGTAGGTTCCCTATTGGGCACTTGGACAAGGTACGTTCCCTAGCGGGTACGTGGTCTATCTAGGTTAACTAGCGGGCACTTGGACAATCTAGGTTAACTAGCGAGCACTTGGACTATGTAGGTAACCTAGTGGTCCCTTGAACTGTCTAGGTTACCTCGCGGGCCCTTGGACAATGTAGGTTAACTAGCGGGCCCTTGGACTATGTAGGTTAACTAGCAGGCACTTGGAAGATTTAGGTTAACTAGCGGGTACTTGGACTATCTACGTTAACTAGCGGGCCCTTGGACTATGTAGATTCCCTAGCGGGCACTTGGCCTATGTATGTTCCAGAGCGGGCACTTGGCCTATGTATGTTCCAGAGCGGGCACTTGGACTATGTAGGTTCCCTAGCAGGCACTTGGACTATGTAGGTTCCAGAGCGTGCACTTGGACTATCTAGGTTCCTTAGCGAGCACTTGGACTATGTAGATTAACTAGCGGCACTTGGACTATCTACGTTAACTAGCGGGCCCTTGGACTATGTAGATTCCCTAGTGGGGTCTTGGACTACGTAGGTTCCCTAGCGGGCACTTGGACTATTTTTGTTCCCTAGCGGGCACTTGGACTATGTATGTTCCCTACGGACACTTGAACTATGTAAGTTAACTACCGGGCACTTGGACTATGTAGGTTAACTACCGGGACTTTGGACTACGTAGGTTAACTAGCGGACACTTGCACTATGTAGGTTACCTAGCGGGCACTTGGACTATCTAGGTTACCTAACTGGCACTTGGACTATGTAGGTTATCTGGCTGACACTCGCACTATGTAGGTTACCTAGCGTGCACTTAGACTATGTAGGTTAACTAGAGGACAAATGGACGATCTAGGATAACTAGTGGGCCCTTGGACTATGTAGGTTAACTAGCCAGTACTTGGACGATCTAGGTTAACTAACGGGCACTTGGACTATCAAAGTTAACAAGCGAGCCCTTGGATTATGTAGGTTAACTTGCGGGCCCTTGGACTATCTAGGTTACCTAGATAGCACTTGGACTATATAGGTTCCCTAGTGGGCACTCGGACTATCTAGGTTAACGAACGGGCACATGGACTATGCAGGTAACCTAGTGGACACTTTGACTGTGTAGGTTACATAGCGGGCACTTGGACTTCTAGGTTAACGAACGGGCAATTGGACTATGTATGTTGCCTAGTGGGCACTTGGACTATCTAGGTTAGGTAACGGGCACTTGGACTATCTAGGTTACCTAGCGGGAACTTTGACAATGTAGGTTACCTAGCGTGCACTTGGACTATCTAGGTTACCTAACGGGCACTTTGACTATCTAGGTTACCTAACGGGCACTTTGACTATCTAGGTTACTTAGCGGGCACTTGGACTATGTAGGTTAACTAGCCGTCACTTGGACTATCTAGGTTACCTAGCGGGCACCTGGACTATCTAGGTTAACTAGTGGGCCCTTGGAATATGTAGGTAACCTAGCGGGCACTTGGACTGTCTAGGTTACCTAGCGGGCACTTTGAATATCTAGGTTAACGAACGGGTACTTGGACTAATTAGGTTACCTAGCGGGCACTTGGACTATGTAGGATTCCTATTGGACATTTGTACTACTTAGGTTAACTAGCGGGCCCTTTGACTATCTAGGTTAACTAGCGGGCACTTGGACTATCTAGGTCAACTAGCGGGCCCTTGTACTATGTAGGTTAACTAGCGGGCACTTTGACTATCTAGGTTAACTAGCGGACCTTGGACTATGTAGGTTAACTAGCGGGCCCTTGGACTATGTAGGTTAACTAGCGGGCACTTGGACTATCTAGGTTTCCTAGCGGGCATTTGGACTGTATAGGTTACCTAGCGCGCACTTGGACTATCTAGGTTACCTAGCGGGCACTAGGACTGTCTAGGTTATCTAGCGGGCACTTGGACTATCTAGGTTACCTAGCAGGCACTTAGATTATGAAGGATCCCTAGCGGGCACTTGGACTATCTAGGTTTCCCAGCAGGCACTTGGACTATGTACATACCCTAGCACACTTGGACTATCTAGGTTACCTAGCGGGCCCTTGGACTATATATGTCCCCTAGTGGGCACCTGGACTATCTAGGTTAACTAACGGGCACTAGGACTATCTAGGTTAACTAGCGGGCACTTGGAATATCTAGGTTACCTAGCAGGCACTTGGATTATGAAGGATCCCTAGCGGGCAGTTGGACTATCTAGGTTACCTAGCGGGCACTTGGACTATGTAGGTTAACTAGCGGACACTTGCACGATCTAGGTCAACTAGCTGGCCCTTGGACTATGTAGCTTAACTAGCGTGCACTTGGACTTTCTAGGTTAACTAGCGGACCCTTGCACTATGTAGGTTAACTAGCGGACCCATGGACTATGTAGGTTTACTAGCGGGTCCTAGGACTATCTAGGTTAACTAGCGTGCACTTGGACTATGTAGGTTCCTTAGCGGGCACATGGACTATCTAGGTTGCCTAGCGGGCACTTGGACTATGTAGGCTAACTAGGGGGCCCTTGGACGATCTAGGTTACCTAGCGGGTACTTGAACTATCTAGGTTAACTAGCGCGCACTTGCACTATCTAAGTTACCTAACGGGCACTTGGACTATGTACATTCCCTAGCGGGCACTTGGACTATCTATGTTAACTAGCGGGCACTTGGAATATGTAGGTTAACTAGCGGACACTTGCACTATGTAGGTTACCTAGCAGGCACTTGGACTATCTAGGTTAACTAGCGGGCACTTGGACTATCTAGGTTAACTAGCGTGCACTTGGACTATGTAGGTTCCCTAGCGGGCCCTTGGACTATCTAGGTTGCCTAGCGGGCACTTGTACTATGTAGGTTAACTAGCGTGCCCTTGGACTATCTAGGTTACGTAGCGGGCTCTTGGTATATAGGTTAACTAGCGGGCACGTGGACTATGTAGCTTAACTAGAGGACACTTGCACGATCTAGGTTAACTAGCCGGCCCTTGTGCTATGTAGGTTAACTAGCGGGCCCATGGATTATGTAGGTTTACTAGCAGGCATTTGGACTATCTAGGTTAACTAGCGGGCACTTGGACGATGTAGTTTCCCTAGCGGGCATTTGGACTATTTAGGTTTCCTAGCGGGCACTTGGACTATGTAGGTTACCTAGCAGGAACTTTGACTATCTAGGTTAACTAACGGGCACGTGGCCTATGTAGGTTGCCTAACGGGCACTTGGATTATGTAGGTTCCCTATCGGGCACTTGGACTATGTAGGTTAACTAGCCGGCACTTGGACTGTCTAGGTTACCTAGCGGGCACTTGGATTATCTAGGTTAACGAACAGGCACTTGGACTATGTAGGTTACCTAGCCGCCACATGCACTATCTACGTTAGCTAACAGGCACTTGGACTATCTAGGTGCCCTAGCAGGCACTTGTACTATCTAGGTTACCTAGCTGGCACTTGGACTATGTAGGTCAACTAGCGGGCCCTTGGACTACCTAGGTTAGCTAACGGGCACTTAGATTATGTAGGTTAACTAGCGGGCACTTGGAATATGAAGGGTAACTAGCGGACACTTGAACTATATAGGTTAACTAGCGGGCGCATGGACTATGTAGGTTTACTTGTGGGCCCTTGGACTATCTAGGTTCCCTAAAGGGCACTTGGACTATCTAGGTTACCGAACAGGCACTTGGACTATCTAGGTTACATAGCGGGAACTTGGACTATTTAGGCTAACTTGGGGGCCCTTGGACGATCTAGGTTACCTAGCGGGTATTTGAAGTATCTATGTTAACTAGCGGGCACTTGGAATATGTAGGTTAACTAGCGGAACCTTGCACTATGTAGGTTACCTAGCGGGCACTTGGACTATCTAGGTTGCCTAGCGGGCACTTGGACTATGTAGGTTAACTAGCATGCCCTTGGACTATCTAGGTGATGTAGCGGGCACTTGGTATATAGGTTAACTAGAGGACACTTAGACTCTCTAGGTTAACTAGTGGGCCCTTGGACTATGTAGGTTAACTAGCAGGCACTTGGACAATCGAGGTTAACTAGCGGGCACTTGGATGATCTAGGTTAACTAGAGGGCACTTGGACTATCAAAGTTAACAAGTGAGCCCTTGGATTATTTTGGTTAATAAGCGGGCCCTTGGACTATCTAGGTTACCTAGCGGGCACTTGGACTATGTAGGTTAACTAGAGGACACTTGGACTATCTAGGTTAACTAGTGGGCCCTTTGACTATGTAGGTTAACTAGCAGGCACTTGGACAATCTAGGTTAACTAGCGGGCACTTGGATGATCTAGGTTAACTAGCGGTCACTTGGACTATCAAAGTTAACAGGTGAGCCCTTGGACTATGTAGGTTAACTAGCGGGCCCTTGGACTATCTAGGTTACCTAGCGGGCACTTGGACTATGTAGGTTAACTAGAGGACACTTGGACTATCTAGATTAACTAGTGGTCCCTTGGACTATGTAGGTTAACTAGCAGGCACTTGGACTATCTAGGTTAACGAACGGGCACTTGGAATATGCAGGTAACCTAGCGGGCACTTGGACTATCTAGGTTAGGTAATGGGCACTTGGACTATCTAGGTTACCTAGCGGGCACTTGGATTATGTAGGTTACCTAGCGGGCACTTGGACTTCTAGGATAACGAACGGGCTCTTGGACTATGTAGGTTTCCTAGCAGGCACTTGGACTATCTAGGTTAGGTAACGGGCACTTGGACTATCTAAGTTACCTAGCGGGAACATGGACAATGTAAGTTACCTAGCGGGCACTTGGACTATCTAGGTTACCTAACGGGCACTTTGATTATCTAGGTTATATAGCGGGCACTTGGACTATGTAGGTTAACTAGCGAGCACATGGACTCTAGGTTACCTAGCGGGCACTTGGGCTATCTAGGTTACCTAGCGGGCCATTGGACTATGTAGGTTACCTAGCGGGTACTTGGACTATGTAGGTTAACGAACGGGCACTTGGACTATGTAGGTAACCTAGCGGGCCCTTGGACAATCTAGGTTACCTAGCGGGCACTTGGACTATCGAGGTTAACGAACGGGCACTTGGACTATGTAGATTACCTAGCGGGCACTTGGACTATGTAGGACCCCTATCAGACATTTGTACTACTTAGGATACCTAGCGGGCACTTGGACTATCTAGGTCAACTAGCAGGCCCTTGTACTATGTAGGTTAACTAGCGGGCATTTGGACTATATAGATAACCTAGCGGGTACTTGGACTATCTAGGTTACCTAGCAGGCACTTTGTCTATCTAGGTTAATTAACGGGCATTTTGACAATGTAGGTTACCTAGCGGCCACTTGGACTATCTAGGTTAGCTAACAGGCACTTGGACTATCTAGGTTCCCTAGCGGGCACTTGTACTATAGGTCAAATGGCGGAGCTTTGGACTATCTAGGTTAGCTAACGGGCACTTAGATTATGTAGGTTAACTAGCGGGCACTTGGAATATGTATGTTAACTAGCGGGCCCTTGAACTATGTAGGTTAACTAACGTGCCCATGGACTCTCTAGGTTACGTAGCGGGAACTTGGTATATAGGTTAACTAGTGGGCACTTGGACTATGTAGGTTAACTAGAGGACTCTTGGACTATCTAGGTTAACTAGTGGGCCCTTGGACTATGTAGGTTAACTAGCAGCACTTGGACAATCTAGGTTAACTAGCGGGCACTTGGACAATCTAGGTTAACTATCGGGCACTTGGACTATCTATGTTAACTAGCAGACCTTGGGCTATGTAGGTTAACTAGCGGGCCCTTGGACTATGTAGGTTAACTAGCGGGCACTTGGACGATCTAGGTTACCTAGCAGGCACTTGGACTATGTAGGTTAACTAGCGGGCACTTGGACTATCTAGGTTACCTAGCGGGCACTTGGAGTATGTACGTTCCCTAGCGGGCACTTGGACTATCTACGTTACCTAGCGGGAACTTGGACTACGTAGGTTAACTAGCGGGCACTTGGACTATGTACGTTTCCTAGCGGGTACTTGGACTATCTATGTTAACTAGCGGGCACTTGGACTATGTAGGTTCCCTATCGGGCACTTTGACTTGGTAGGTTCCCTAGGGGGGACTTGGTCTATCTAGGTTAACTAGCGGGCACTTGGACTATCTAGGTTAACTAGCGAGCAATTGGACTATCTAGGTTAACTAGCGGGCACTTGCACTATTAGGGTCCCTAGCGGGCATTTGGACTATACAGGTTAGCTAGAGGGCAATTGGAATATGAGGTTAACGAACAGGCACTTGGACTACGTAGGTAACCTAGTGGTCACTTGAACTGTCTAGGTTACCTAGCGGGCACTTGGACTATGTAGGTTAACTAGCGGGCACTTGGACTATCTAGGTTAACTAGCGGGCCCTTGGACGATGTAGGTTAACAAGCGGGCCCTTGGACTATGTAGGTTAACTAGCGGGCCCTTGAACTATGTAGGTTAACTACCGGGCACATGCAAAATCTTGGTTAACTAGCGTGTACTTGGACTATGTAAGTTAACTTGCGGGCCCTAGGACTATGTATGTTCCAGAGCGGGCACTTGGACTATGTAGGTTCCCTAGCAGGCACTTGGACTATCTAGGTTCCTTAGCGGGCACTTGTACTATGTAGGTTAACTAGCGTGCCCTTGGACTATCTAGGTTACGTAGCAGGCACTTGGTATATAGGTTAACTAGCGGGCACTTGGACTATGTAGGTTAACTAGCGGACACTTGCACGATCTAGGTTAACTAGCGGGCCCTTGCCCTATGTAGGTTAACTAGCGGGCCCATGGATTCTGTAGGTTTACTAGCAGGCACTTGGACTATCCAGATTAACTAGCGGGCACTTGGACTATGTAGTTTCCCTAGCAGGCATTTGGACTATTTAGGTTACCTAGCGGGCACTTGGACTATGTAGGTTACCTAGCGGGCACTTGGACTATCTAGGTTACCTAGCAGGCACTTTGACTATCTAGGTTAACTAACGGGCACTTGGACTATGTTGGTTGTCTAGCGGGCACTTGGATTATGTAGGTTCCCTATCAGGCACTTGGACTATGTTGGTTAACTAGCGGGCACTTGGACTCTCTAGGTTACCTAGCGGGCACTTGGATTATCTAGAGTAACGAACGGGCACTTGGACTATGTAGGTTACCTAGCCTCCACTTGGACTATCTAGGTTAGCTAACAGGCACTTGGACTATCTAGGTTCCCTAGCGGGCACTTGTACTATCTAGCTTACCTAGCTGGCACTAGGACTATGTAGGTCAACTAGCGGGCCCTAGGACTATCTAGGTTAGCTAAGCGTCACTTAGATTATGTAGGTTAACTAGCGGGCACTTGGAATATGTAGGTTAACTAGCGGGCGCATGGACTATATAGGTTTACTAGCGGGCCCTTGGACTATCTAGGTTCCCTAAAGGGCAGTTGGACTATCTAGGTTACCGAACGGGCACTTGGACTATCTAGGTTACCTAGCGGGCACTTGAACTATGTAGGCTAACTAGGGAGCCCTTGGACATTCGAGGTTACCAAGCGGGTACTTGAACTATCTAGGTTAACTAGCGGGCACTTGCACTATCTAGGTTACCTAGCGGGCACTTGGACTATGCATGTTCCCTAGGGGCACTTGGACTATCTATGTTAACTAGCGGGCACTTGGAATATGTAGGTTACCTAGCAGGCACTTGGACTATCTAGGTTAACTAGCGGGCACTTGGACTATCTAAGTTAACTAGCGTGCACTTGGACTATGTAGGTTCCTTAGCGGGCACTTGGACTATCTAGGTTGCGTAGCGGGCACTTGGACTATGTAGGTTAACTAGCAGGCACTTGGACAATCTAGGTTAACTAGCGGGCACTTGGACTATGTAGGTTAACTAGAGGACACTTGGACTATCTAGGTTAACTAGCGAGCAATTGGACTATCTATGTTAACTAGCAGGCACTTGGACTATTAGGGTCCCTAGCGGGCATTTGGACTATATAAGTTACCTAGCGGGCACTTGGACTATGAGGTTAACGAACAGGCACTTGGATTATGTAGGTAACCTAGTGGTCACTTGGACTGTCTAGGTTACCTAGCGGGTACTTGGACTATGTAGGTTAACTAGCGGGCACTTGGAATATCTAGGTTAACAACGAGCAATTGGACTATCTAGGTTAACTAGCGGGCAGTTTGAATATTAGGGTCCCTAGCGGGCATTTGGACTATATAAGTTACCTAGCGGACACTTGGACTATGAGGTTAACGAACAGGCACTTGGATTATGTAGGTAACCTAGTGGTAACTTGGACTGTCTAGGTTACCTAGCGGGTACTTGGACTATGTAGGTTAACTAGCGGGCACTTGGACTATCTAGGTTAACTAGCGGGCCCTTGGACGATGTAGGTTAACAAGGGGGCCCTTGGACTATATAGGTTAACTAGCGGGCCCTTGAAATATGTAGGTTAAATACCGGGCACTTGGAAGATCTAGGTTAACTTGCGTGTACTTGGAGTATGTAGGTTAACTTGCGGGCCCTTGGACTATGTAGATTCCCTAGCGGGCACTTGGACTATGTATGTTCCAGAGCGGGCACTTGGACTATGTAGGTTCCCTAGCAGGCACTTGGTCTATGTAGGTTCCAGAGCGGGCACTTGGACTATCTAGGTTCCTTAGCGGGCACTTGTACTATGTAGGTTAACTAGCGTGCCCTTGGACTACCTAGGTTACGTAGCAGGCACTTGGTATATAGGTTAACTAGCGGGCACTTGGACTATGTAGGTTAACCAGCGGGCACTTGGACTATCTAGGTTAACTAGCGGTCCCTTGGACGATGTAGGTTAACAAGGGGGCCTTTGGACTATGTAGGTTAACTAGCGGACCCTTGAACTATGTAGGTTAACTACCGGGCACTTGGAAGATCTAGGTTAACTAGCGTTTACTTGGACTATGTAGGTTAACTTGCGGGCCCTTGGACTATGTAGATTCCCTAGCGGGCACTTGGACTATGTATGTTCCAGAGCGGGCACTTGGACTATGTAGGTTCCCTAGCAGGCACTTGAACTATGTAGGTTCCATAGCGGGCACATGGACTATCTAGGTTCCTTAGCGGACACTTGCACTATGTAGGTTACCTAGCAGGCACTTGGACTATCTAGGTTAACTAGCGGGCACTTGGACTATCTAGGTTAACTAGCGTGCACTTGGACTATGTAGGTTCCTTAGCGGGCACTTGGACTATCTAGGTTGCCTAGCGGGCACTTGGACTATGTAGGTTTACTAGCGTGCCCTTGGACTATCTAGGTTACGTAGCGGGCACTTGGTATATAGGTTAACTAGCGGGCACTTGGACTATGTAGGTTAACTAGAGGACACATGGACTATCTAGGTTAACTAGTGGGCCCTTTGACTATATAGGTTAACTAGCAGGCACTTGGACAATCTAGGTTAACTAGCGGGCACTTGGACGATCTAGGTTAACTAGCGGGTACTTGGACTATGTAGGTTAACTAGCGGGCCCTTGGACTATGTAGATTAACTAGCGGCACTTGGACTATCTACGTTAACTAGCGGGCTCTTGTACTATGTATATTCCCTAGCGGGCATTTGGACTATGTATGTTCCCTAGCGGGCACTTGGACTATGTATGTACCTTATGGACACTTGAACTATGTAAGTTAACTATCGGGCACTTGGACTATGTAGGTTAACTAGCGGGCCCTTGGACTACGTAGGTTAACTAGCGGACACTTGCACTATGTAGGTTACCTAGCTGGCACTTGGACTATCTAGGTTAAATAGCGGGCACTTGGACTATCTAGGTTAACTAGCGGACACTTGCACTATGTAGGTTACCTAGCGGGCACTTACACTATGTAGGTTAACTAGAGGACACTTGGACGATCTAGGTTAACTAGCGGGCACTTGGACGATCTAGGTTAACTAAAGGGCACTTGGACTATCAAAGTTAACAAGTGAGCCCTTGGACTATGTAGGTTACCTAGCGGGCACTTGGACTATGCAGGTTAACTAGCGGGCACTTGGACTGTCTAGGTTACTTAGCGGGCACTGGGATTATATAGGTTTACGAATGGGCACTTGGACTATGTACGTTACCCAGCCGCCACTTGCACTATCTAGGTTAGCTAACAGGCACTTGGACTATCTAGGTTCCCTAGCGCGCACTTGTACTATCTAGGTTACCTAGCTGGCACTTGGAATATGTATGTCAACTAGCGGGTCCTTGGACTATCTAGGTTAGCTAACGGGCACTCTAATTATGTAGGTTAACTAGCGGGCACTTGCACTATGTAAGTTAACTAGAGGACACTTGGACTATCTAGGTTAACTAGTGGGCCCTTGGACTATGTAGGTTAACTAGCAGGCACTTGGAAAATCTAGGTTAACAAGCGGGCACTTGGACGATCTAGGTTAACTAGCGGGCACTTGGACTATCAAAGTTAACAAGTGAGCCCTTGGACTATGTAGGTTACCTAGCGGGCATTTGGACTTTATAGGTTACCTAGAGGGCACTTGGACTCTGTAGTTTACCTAGTGGGCACTTTGACTATCTAGGTTAACGAACGGGCACATGGAATATGCAGGTAACCTAGTGGGCACTTCTACTGTCTAGGTTACCAAGCGGGCACTTGGACTTCTAGGTTAACGAACGGGCTCTTGGACTATGTAGGTTGCCTAGCGGGCACTTGGACTATCTTGGTTAGGTAAGGGGCACTTGGACTATCTAGGTTACCTAGCGGGAAATTGGTCAATGTAAGTTACCTAGGGGGCACTTGGACTATCTAGGTTACCTAACGGGCACTTGGACTATCTAGGTTACATAGCGGGCACTTGGACTATGTAGGTTAACTAGCGAGCACTTGGACTCTAGGTTACCTAGCGGGCACTTGGGCTATCTAGGTTACCTAGCGGGCACTTGGACTATCTAGGTTACCTAGCGGGCCCTTGGACTATGTAGGTTTCCTAGCGGGCACTTGGACTATCTAGGTTAACGAACGGGCACTTGGACTATGTAGGTTCCCTAGCGGGCCCTTGTACTATGTAAGTTCCCTAGCGGGCACTTGGACTATGTGGGTTTCCTGGCGGGCATTTGGACTATCTAGTTTACCTAACTGGCACTTGGACTATGTAGGTTCCCTAGCGGGCACTTGGATTATGTAGGTTCCCTATCGGGCACTTGAACTATGTAGGTTAACTAGAGGGTATATGGACTATGTAGGTTACCTAGCGGGCACTTGGAGAATGTAGGTTAACTAGTGGCACTTGGACTATGTAGGTTACCTATCGGGCACTTGGAGAATGTAGGTTAACTAGGGGCACTAGGACTATGTAGGTTACCTAGCAGGCCCTTGGACTATCTAGGTTACGTAGTGGGCATTTGGATTATGTAGGCTCCCTTTGGGCATTTGGACTATATAGATTACTGAGCGGGCAATTAGACTTTGTAGGTTATCTAGCGGGCACTTGGAGTATCTAGGTTACCTAGCTGGCACTTGAACTATCTACGTTACCTAGCCGGTACTTGGAGTATGTAGGTTACCTACCGGGCTGTTGGACTATCTAGGTTACCTAGCGGGCACTGGGACTATCTAGGTTAGCTAACAGGCACTTGGACTATGTAGGTTCCCTAGCGGGCCCTGGGACTATGTAAGTTCCCTAGCGGGCACTTGGACTATCTACGTTACCTAGCAGGCACTTGTACTATGTACGTTAACTAGCGGGCACTTGGACTATGTACGTTTCCTAGTGGGTACTTGGACTACCTATTTTAACTAGCGGGCACTTGGACTATGTAGGTTCCCTATCGGGCACTTGGACAAGGTACGTTCCCTAGCGGGTACGTGGTCTATCTAGGTTAACTAGCGGGCACTTGGACAATCTAGGTTAACTAGCGAGCACTTGGACTATGTAGGTAACCTAGTGGTCCCTTGAACTGTCTAGGTTACCTCGCGGGCCCTTGGACAATGTAGGTTAACTTGCGGGACCTTGGACTATGTAGGTCAACTAGCGGGCCCTTGGACTATGTAGGTTAACTAGCGGGCACTTGGAAGATCTAGGTTAACTAGCGGGTACTTGGACTATCTACGTTAACTAGCGGGCCCTTGGACTATGTAGATTCCCTAGCGGGCCCTTGGCCTATGTATGTTCCAGAGCGGGCACTTGGCCTATGTATGTTCCAGAGCGGGCACTTGGACTATGTAGGTTCCCTAGCAGGCACTTGGACTATGTAGGTTCCAGAGCGTGCACTTGGACTATCTAGGTTCCTTAGCGAGCACTTGGACTATGTAGATTAACTAGCGGCACTTGGACTATCTACGTTAACTAGCGGGCCCTTGGACTATGTAGATTCCCTAGCGGGCACTTGGACTACATAGGTTCCCTAGCGGGCACTTGGACTATTTTTGTTCCCTAGCGGGCACTTGGACTATGTATGTTCCCTACGGACACTTGAACTATGTAAGTTAACTACCGGGAACTTGGACTATGTAGGTTAACTACCGGGACCTTGGACTACATAGGTTAACTAGCGGACACTTGCACTATGTAGGTTACCTAGCGGGCACTTGGACTATCTAGGTTACCTAACTGGCACTTGGACTATGTAGGTTATCTGGCTGACACTCGCACTATGTAAGTTACCTAGCGTGCACTTAGACTATGTAGGTTAACTAGAGGACACATGGACGATCTAGGATAACTAGTGGGCCCTTGGACTATGTAGGTTAACTAGCCAGTACTTGGACGATCTAGGTTAACTAACGGGCACTTGGATTATCAAAGTTAACAAGCGAGCCCTTGGATTATGTAGGTTAACTTGCGGGCCCTTGGACTATGTAGGTTCCCTAGCGGGCATTTGGACTATATAGATAACCTAGCGGGTACTTGGACTATCTAGGTTACCTAGCAGGCACTTTGTCTATCTAGGTTAATTAACGGGCATTTTGACAATGTAGGTTACCTAGCCGCCACTTGGACTATCTAGGTTAGCTAACAGGCACTTGGACTATCTAGGTTCCCTAGCGGGCACTTGTACTATCTAGGTTACCTAGCTGGCACTTGGAATATGTAGGTCAAATGGCGGAGCCTTGGACTATCTAGGTTAGCTAACGGGCACTTAGATTATGTAGGTTAACTAGCGGGCACTTGGAATATGTATGTTAACTAGCGGGCCCTTGAACTATGTAGGTTAACTAACGTGCCCATGGACTCTCTAGGTTACGTAGCGGGAACTTGGTATATAGGTTAACTAGTGGGCACTTGGACTATGTAGGTTAACTAGAGGACACTTGGACTATCTAGGTTAACTAGTGGGCCCTTGGACTATGTAGGTTAACTAGCAGCACTTGGACAATCTAGGTTAACTAGCGGGCACTTGGACGATCTAGGTTAACTATCGGGCACTTGGACTATCTAGGTTAACTAGCGGACCTTGGGCTATGTAGGTTAACTAGCGGGCCCTTGGACTATGTAGGTTAACTAGCGGGCACTTGGACGATCTAGGTTACCTAGCAGGCACTTGGACTATGTAGGTTAACTAGCGGGCACTTGGACTATCTAGGTTACCTAGCGGGCACTTGGACTATGTAGGTTCCCTAGCGGGCACTTGGACTATCTACGTTACCTAGCGGGAACTTGGACTATGTAGGTTAACTAGCGGGCACTTGGACTATGTACGTTTCCTAGCGGGCACTTGGACTATGTAGGTTCCCTATCGGGCACTTGGACTTGGTAGGTTCCCTAGGGGGGACTTGGTCTATCTAGGTTAACTAGCGGGCACTTGGACTATCTAGGTTAACTAGCGAGCAATTGGACTATCTAGGTTAACTAGCGGGCACTTGCACTATTTGGGTCCCTAGCGGGCATTTGGACTATATAGGTTAGCTAGAGGGCAATTGGAATATGAGGTTAACGAACAGGCACTTGGACTATGTAGGTAACCTAGTGGTCACTTGAACTGTCTAGGTTACCTAGCGGGCACTTGGACTTGGTAGGTTCCCTAGGGGGGACTTGGTCTATCTAGGTTAACTAGCGGGCACTTGGACTATCTAGGTTAACTAGCGGGCACTTGTACTATCTAGGTTAACTAGCGGGCCCTTGGACGATGTAGGTTAACAAGCGGGTCCTTGGACTATGTAGGTTAACTAGCGGGCCCTTGAACTATGTAGTTTAACTACCGGGCACTTGCAAGATCTAGGTTAACTAGTGTGTACTTGGACTATGTAAGTTAACTTGCGGGCCCTTGGACTATGTATGTTCCAGAGCGGGCACTTGGACTATGTAGGTTCCCTAGCAGGCACTTGGACTATGTAGGTTCCAGAGCGGGCACTTGGACTATCTATGTTCCTTAGCGGGCACTTGTACTATGTAGGTTAACTAGCGTGCCCTTGGACTATCTAGGTTACGTAGCAGGCACTTGGTATATAGGTTAACTAGCGGGCACTTGGCCTATGTAGGTTAACTAGCGGACACTTGCACGATCTAGGTTAACTAGCGGGCCCTTGCACTATGTAGGTTAACTAGCGGGCCCATGGATTCTGTAGGTTTACTAGCAGGCACTTGGACTATCCAGGTTAACTAGCGGGCACTTGGACTATGTAGTTTCCCTAGCGGGCATTTGGACTATTTAGGTTACCTAGCGGGCACTTGGACTATGTAGGTTACCTAGCGGGCACTTGGACTATCTAGGTTACCTAGCAGGCACTTTGACTATCTAGGTTAACTAACGGGCACTTGGACTATGTTGGTTGTCTAGCGGGCCCTTGGATTATGTAGGTTCCCTATCAGGCACTTGGACTATGTTGGTTAACTAGCGGGCACTTGGACTGTCTAGGTTACCTAGCGGGCACTTGGATTATCTAGAGTAACGAACGGGCACTTGGACTATGTAGGTTACCTAGCCGCCACTTTGACTATCTAGGTTAGCTAACAGGCACTTGGACTATCTAGGTTCCCTAGCGGGCACTTGTACTATCTAGGTTACCTAGCTGGCACTAGGACTATGTAGGTCAACTAGCGGGCCCTAGGACTATCTATGTTAGCTAAGGGTCACTTAGATTATGTAGGTTAACTAGTGGGCACTTGGAATATGTAGGTTAACTAGCGGGCGCATGGACTATATAGGTTTACTAGCGGGCCCTTGGACTATCTAGGTTCCCTAAAGGGCAGTTGGACTATCTAGGTTACCGAACGGGCACTTGAACTATCTAGGTTACCTAGCGGGCACTTGAACTATGTAGGCTAACTAGGGAGCCCTTGGACGATCGAGGTTACCAAGCGGGTACTTAAACTATCTAGGTTAACTAGCGGGCACTTGCACTATCTAGGATACCTAGCGGGCACTTGGACTATGTATGTTCCCTAGGGGCACTTGGACTATCTATGTTAACTAGCGGGCACTTGGAGTATGTAGGTTACCTAGCAGACACTTGGACTATCTAGGTTAACTAGCGGGCACTTAACTATCTAAGTTAACTAGCGTGCACTTGGACTATGTAGGTTCCTTAGCGGGTACTTGGACTATCTAGGTTGCCTAGCGGGCACTTGGACTATGTAGGTTAACTAGCAGGCACTTGGACAATCTAGGTTAACTAGCGGCCACTTGGACTATGTAGGTTAACTAGAGGACACTTGGACTATCTAGGTTAACTAGCGAGCAATTGGACTATCTAGGTTAACTAGCGGGCACTTGGACTATTAGGGTCCCTAGCGGGCATTTGGACTATATAAGTTACCTAGCGGGCACTTGGACTATGAGGTTAACGAACAGGCACTTGGATTATGTAGGTAACCTAGTGGTCACTTGGACTGTCTAGGTTACCTAGCGGGTACTTGGACTATGTAGTTTAACTAGCGGGCACTTGGACTATCTAGGTTAACTAGCGAGCAATTGGACTATCTAGGTTAACTAGCGGGCACTTGGAATATTAGGGTCCCTAGCGGGCATTTGGACTATATAAGTTACCTAGCGGGCACTTGGACTATGAGGTTAACGAACAGGCACTTGGATTATGTAGGTAACCTAGTGGTAACTTGTACTGTCTAGGTTACCTAGCGGGTACTTGGACTATGTAGGTTAACTAGCGGGCACTTGGACTATCTAGGTTAACTAGCGGGCCCTTGGACGATGTGGGTTAACAAGGGGGCCCTTGGACTATATAGGTTAACTAGCGGGCCCTTGAACTATGTAGGTTAAATACCGGGCACTTGGAAGATCTAGGTTAACTAGCGTGTACTTGGACTATGTAGGTTAACTTTCGGGCCCTTGGACTATGTAGATTCCCTAGCGGGCACTTGGACTATGTATGTTTCAGAGCGGGCACTTGGACTATGTAGGTTCCCTAGCAGGCACTTGGTCTATGTAGGTTCCAGAGCGGGCACTTGGTCTATCTAGGTTCCTTAGCGGGCACTTGTACTATGTAGGTTAACTAGCGTGCCCTTGGACTATCTAGGTTACGTAGCAGGCACTTGGTATATAGGTTAACTAGCGGGCACTTGGACTATGTAGGTTAACTAGCGGGCACTTGGACTATCTAGGTTAACTAGCGGGCCCTTGGACGATGTAGGTTAACAAGGGGGCTCTTGGACTCTGTAGGTTAACTAGCGGACCCTTGAACTATGTAGGTTAACTACCGGGCACTTTGAAGATCTAGGTTAACTAGCGTTTACTTGGACTATGTAGGTTAACTTGCGGGCCCTTGGACTATGTAGATTCCCTAGCGGGCACTTGGACTATGTATGTACCAGAGCGGGCACTTGGACTATGTAGGTTCCCTAGCAGGCACTTTTACTATGTAGGTTCCAGAGCGGGTACTTGGACTATCTAGGTTCCTTAGCGGGCACTTGTACTATGTAGGTTAACTAGCGTGCCCATGGATTATGTAGGTTTACTAGCAGGCACTTGGACTATCTAGGTTAACTAGCGGGCACTTCGACTATGTAGTTTCCCTAGCGGGCATTTGGACTATTTAGGTTACCTAGCGGGCACTTGGACTATGTAGGTTACCTAGCGGGCACTTGGACTATCTAGGTTACCTAGCAGGCACTTTGACTATCTAGGTTAACTAACGGGCACTTGGACTATGTTGGTTGTCTAGCGGGCACTTGGATTATGTAGGTTCCCTATCAGGCACTTGGACTATGTTGGTTAACTAGCGGTCACTTGGACTCTCTAGGTTACCTAGCGGGCACTTGGATTATCTAGAGTAACGAACGGGCACTTGGACTATGTAGGTTACCTAGCCGCCACTTGGACTATCTAGGTTAGCTAACAGGCACTTGGACAATCTAGGTTCCCTAGGGGGCACTTGTACTATCTAGATTACCTAGCTGGCACTAGGACTATGTAGGTCAACTCGAGGGCCCTTGGACTTTCTAGGTTAGCTAAGGGTCACTTAGATTATGTAGTTTAACTAGCGGGCACTTGGAATATGTAGGTTAACTAGCGGACAGTTGCACTATGTAGGTTAACTAGCGGGCGCATGGACTATGTAGGTTTACTAGCGGGCACTTGGACTATCTAGGTTCCCTAAAGGGCACTTGGAATATCAAGGTTACCGAACGGGTACTTGGAGGTTCTATGTTACCTAGCGGGCACTTGGACTATGTAGGCTAACTAGGGAGCCCTTGGACGATCGAGGTTACCAAGCAGGTACTTGAACTATCTAGGTTACCTAGCGGGCACTTGGACTATGTATGTTCCCTAGGGGCACTTGGACTATCTATGTTAACTAGCGGGCACTTTGAATATGTAGGTTACCTAGCAGACACTTGGACTATCTAGGTTAACTAGCGGGCACTTGGACTATCTATGTTAACTAGCGTGCACTTGGACTATGTAGGTTCCTTAGCGGGCACTTGGACTATCTAGGTTGCCTAGCGGGCACTTGGACTATGTAAGTTAACTAGCAGGCACTTGGACAATCTAGGTTAACTAGCGGGCACTTGGACTATGTATGTTAACTAGAGGACACTTGGACTATCTAGGTTAACTAGTGGGCCCTTGGACTATGTTGGTTAACTAGCAGGCATTTGGACAATCTAGGTTAGCTAGCGGGCTGCTGGACTATCAAAGTTAACAAGTGAGCCCTTGGACTATGTAGTTTAACTAGTGGGTCCTTGGACTATCTTGGTTACCTAGCGGGCACTTGGCCTATATAGGTTACCTGGCGGGCACTTGGACAATGTAGGTTACCTAGTGGACACTTGGAATATCTAGGTTAACAAACGGGCAGTTGGAATATGCAGGTAACCTAGCAGGCACTTGGACTCTCTAGGTTACCTGGCGGGCACTTGGACTTCTAGGTTAACAAATGGGCTCTTGGACAATGTAGGTTGCCAAGCGGGCACTTGGACTATCTAGGTTAGGTAACGGGAACTTGGACTATCCAGGTTATCTAGCGGGAACTTGGACAATGTAAGTTACCTAGCAGGCACTTGGACTATCTAGGTTACACAGCGGGCACTTGGACTATGTAGGTTAACTAGGAAGCACTTGGGCTCTAGGTTACCTAGCCGGCACTTGGACTATCTATGTTAACTAGCGGGCACTTGGAATATGTAGGTTAACTAGCGGACACTTGCACTATGTAGGTTACCTAGCAGGCACTTGGACTATCTAGGTTAACTAGCGGGCACTTGGACTATCTAGGTTAACTAGCGTGCACTTGGAGTATCTAGGTTACCTAGCGGGCACTTGGACTATCTAGGTTGCCTAGCGGGCACTTGGACTATGTAGGTTAACTAGCGTGCCCTTGGAGTATCTAGGTTACCTAGCGGGCACTTGGACTATATAGGTTACCTAGCGGGCACTTGGATTGTCTAAGTTACCTAGCGGGCACTTGGACTTCTAGGTTAACGAACGGGCTCTTGGACTATGTAGTTTGCCTAGCGGGCACTTGGACTATCTAGGTTAGTTAACGGGCACTTGGACTATCTATGTTACCTATCGGGAACTTGGACAATGTAAGTTACCTAGCGGGCACTTAGACTATCTAGGTTACCTAACGGGCACTTTGACTATCTAGGTTACATAGCGGGCACTTGGACTATGTAGGTTAACTAGCGAGCACTTGGACTCTAGGTTACCTAGCGGGCACTTGGACTATCTAGGTTTCCTAGCGGGCCCTTGGACTATGTAGGTTTCCTAGCGGGCACTTGGACTATCTAGGTTAACGAACGGGCACTTGGACTATGTAGGTAACCTAGCGGGCATTTGGACAGTCTAGGTTACCTAGCGGGCACTTGGACTATCTAGGTTAACGAATGGGCACTTGGACTATGTAGGTTACCTAGCGGACACTTGGATTATGTTGGATCCCTATCGGACATTTGGACTACTTATGTTACCTAGCGGGCACTTGGATTATCTACGTTAACTATCGGCACTTGGACTATCTAGGTTACCTAGCGGGCACTTGTACTAGGTAGGTTCCCTAGCGGGCATTTGGACTATATAGATAACCTAGCGGGCATTTAGACTTTGTAGGTTACCTACCGGGCTGTTGGACTATCTAGGTTACCTAGCGGGCACTGGGACTATCTAGGTTAAGTAACGGGCACTTGGACTTTGTAGGTTCCCTAGAGGGCCCTTGGACTATGTAAGTTCCCTAGAGGGCACTTGGACTATGTGGGTTCCCTAGCGGGCATTTGGGCTATCTAGGTTACCTAACGGGCACTTGGACTATGTAGGTTACCTAGCGGTCATTTGGACTATGTAGGTTACCTAGCGGGCACTTGGACTATGTAGATTCTCTATCGGGCACTTGGAGAATGTAGGTTAACTAGGGGGCACTAGGACAATGTAGGTTACCTAGCGGGCCTTTGGACTATCTAGGTTACCTAGGGGGAACTTGGACTATGTAGGTTAACTAGTGGGCACTTGGACTATCTAGGTTACCTAGCAGGCACTTGGACTATGTAGGTTAACTAGTGGACACTTGGACTATCTTGGTTACCTAGCAGGCACTTGGACTATCTATGTTAACTAGCAGGCACTTGGACTATGTAGGTTCCCTATCGGGCACTTGGATTAGGTAGGTTCCCTAGCGGGCACTTGGTCTATCTAGGTTAACTAGCGGGCACATGGACTATCTAGGGTAACTAGCGAGCACTCGGACTATCTAGGTTAACTAGCGGGCACTTGGACTATTAGGGTTCTTAGAGGGCATTTGGACTATATAGGTTACCTAGCGGGCACTTGGAGTATGTAGGTTAACGAACAGGCACTTGGACTATGTAGGTAACCTAGTGTTCACTTGAACTGTCTAGGTTACCTAGCGGGCCCTTGGACGATGTAGGTCAACTAGGGTGCCCTTGGACTATCTAGGTTAATTAGCGGGCCCTTTGACTATGTAGGTCAACTAGCGGGCACTTGGACGATCTAGGTTAACTAGCGGGTACTTGGACTATGTAGGTTAACTAGCGGGCCCTTGGATTATGTAGATTAACTAGCGGCACTTGGACTATCTACGTTAACTTGCGGGCCCTGGACTATGTAGATTCCCTAGCGGGCACTTGGACTATGTATGTTCCAGAGCGGGCAATTTGACTATGTTGGTTCCCTAGCAGGAACTTGGATTATGTAGGTTCCAGAACGGGCACTTGGATTATCTAGGTTCCCTAGCGAGCACTTGGACTATGTAGGTTAACTAGCAGACACTTGGACGATCTAGGTTAACTAGCGGGTACTTGGACTATGTAGGTTAACTAGCGGGCCCTTGGACTATGTAGATTATCTAGCGGCACTTGGACTATCTACGTTAACTAGCGGGCTCTTGTACTATGTAGATTCCCTAGCGGGCATTTGGACTATGTATGTTCTCTAGCGGGCACTTGGACTATGTATGTACCTTACGGACACTTGAACTATGTAAGTTAACTATCGGGCACTTGGACTATGTAGGTTAACTAGCGGGCCCTTGGACTACGTAGGTTAACTAGCGGACACTTGCACTATGTAGGTTACCTAGCTGGCACGTGGACTATCTAGGTTAAATAGCGGAAACTTGGACTATGTAGGTTAACTAGCGGACACTTGCACTATGTAGGTTACCTAGCGGGCACTTACACTATGTAGGTTAACTAGAGGACACTTGGACGATCTAGGTTAACTAGCGGGCACTTGGACGATCTAGGTTAACTAAAGGGCACTTGGACTATCAAAGTTAACAAGCGACCCTTGGACTATGTAGATTAATTAGCGGGCCCTTGTACTATCTAGGTTACCTAGATAGCACTTGGACTATATAAGTTCCCTAGCGGGCACTTGGACTATCTAGGTTAACGAACGGGCACTTGGACTATGCAGGTAACCTAGCGGGCACTTGGACTGTCTAGGTTACATAGCGGGCACTTGGACTTCTAGGTTAACGAACGGGCACTTGGACTATGTATCTTGCCTGGCGGGCACTTGGACTATCTAGGTTAGGTAAAGGGCACTTGGACTATCTAGGTTACCCAGCGGGAACTTGGACAATGTAGGTTACCTAGCGGGCACTTGGACTATCTAGGTTACCTAACGGGCACTTTGACTATCTAGGTTACCTAGCGGGCACTTGGACTATGTAGGTTAACTAGCGGACCCGTGGACAATGTAGGTTACCTAGCGGGCACTTGGACTATCTAGGTTAACGAACGGGCACTTGGACTATGTAGGTAACCTAGCAGGCACTTGGACTGTCTAGGTTACCTAGCGGGCACTTTGACTATCTAGGTTAACTAGGGGACCTTGGACTATGTAGGTTAACTAGCGGGCCCTTGGACTATGTAGGTTAACTAGTGGGCACTTGAACTATCTAGGTTTCCTAGCAGACACTTGGACTATGTACATACCCTAGGGCGCACTTGGACTATCTAGGTTACCTAGCGGGCACTTGGACTATGTACGTCCCCTAGTGGGCACTTGGACTATCTAGGTTAACTAGCGGGCACTTGGACTATGTAGGTTACCTAGCAGGCACTTGAATTATGAAGGATCGCTAGCGGGCACTTGGACTATCTAGGTTAACTAGCAGGCACTTGGACTATGTAGGTTACCTAGCGGGCACCTGGACTATGTAGGTTACCTAGCAGGCACTTTGACTATCTAGGTTAACTAACGGGCACTTGGACTATGTAGGTTAACTAGCGGGCCCTTGGACTATGTAGGTTAACTAGTGGGCACTTGGACTATCTAGGTTTCCTAGCAGACACTTGGACTATGTACATACCCTAGTGCGCACTTGGACTATCTAGGTTACCTAGCGGGCACTTGGACTATGTACGTCCCCTAGTGGCCACTTGGACTATCTAGGTTAACTAGCGGGCACTTGGACTATGTAGGTTACCTAGCAGGCACTTGAATTATGAAGGATCGCTAGCGGGCACTTGCACTATCTAGGTTAACTAGCAGGCACTTGGACTATGTAGGTTAACTAGCGGACACTTCCACGATCTAGGTTAACTAGCGGGCCCTTGCACTATGTAGGTTAACTAGCGGGCCCATGGATTATGTAGGTTTACTAGCAGGCACTTGGACTATCTAGGTTAACTAGCCGGCACTTGGACTATGTAGTTTCCCTAGCGGGCATTTGGACTATTTAGGTTACCAAGCGGGAACTTGGACTATGTAGGTTACCTAGCGGGCACCTGGACTATCTAGGTTACCTAGCAGGCACTTTGACTATCTAGGTTAACTAACGGGCACTTGGACTATGTAGGTTGCCTAGTGGGCACTTGGACTATGTAGGTTCCCTAGCGGGCACTTGGATTATGTAGGTTCCCTTTTGGGCACTTGGACTATGTAGGTTAATTAGGGGGCACTTGGACTGTCTAGGTTACCTAGCGGGCACTTGGATTATCTAGGTTAATGAACGGGCACTTGGACTATGTAGGTTACCTAGCCGACACTTGGACTATCTAGGTTAGCTAACAGGCACTTGGACTATCTAGGTTCCCTAGCGGGCACTTGGACTATGTAAGTCAACTAGCGGGCCCTTGGACTACCTAGGATAGCTAACGGGCACTTAGATTATGTAGGTTAACTAGGGGGCACTTGGAATATGTAGGTAAAGTAGCTGACACTTGCATTATGTAGGTTAACTAACGGGCCCATGAACTATGTAGGTTTACTATCGGGCCCTTGGACTATCTTGGTTCCATAAAGGGCACTTGGACTATCTAGGTTACCGAACAGGCACTTGGACTATCTAGGTTACCCAGCGGTCCCTTGGACTATATATGTGCCCTAGTGGGCACCTGAACTATCTAGGTTAACTAACGGGCACTAGGACTATCTAGGTTAACTAGCGGACACTTGGAATATCTAGGTTACCTAGCAGGCACTTGGATTATGAAGGATCCCTAGCGGGCAGTTGGACCATCTAGGTTACCTAGCGGGCACTTGGACTATGTAGGTTAACTAGCGGACACTTGCACGATCTAGGTCAACTAGCGGGCCCTTGGACTATGTAGGTCAACTAGCGTGCACTTGGACTATCTAGGTTAACTAGCGGGCACTTGGACTATCTAGGTTAACTAGCATGCACTTGGACTATGTAGGTTCCTTAGCGGGCACTTGGACTATCTAGGTTGCCTAGCGGGCACTTGTACTATGTAGGTTAACTAGCGTGCCCTTCGACTATCTAGGTTACGTAGCGGGCTCTTGGTATATAGGTTAACTAGCGGGCAGGTGTACTATGTTGCTTAACTAGCGGACACTTGCATGATCTAGGTTAACTAGCCGGCTCTTGTACTATGTAGGTTAACTAGCGGGCCCATGGATTATTAGTTTTACTATCAGGCATTTGGAATATCTAGGTTAACTAGCGGGCACTTGGACGATTTAGTTTCCCTAGCGGGCATTTGGACTATTTAGGTTTCCTAGCGGGCACTTGGACTATGTAGGTTACCTAGCAGGCACTTTGACTATCTAGGTTAACTAACGGGCACATGGCCTATGTAGGTTGCCTAACGGGCACTTGGATTATGTAGGTTCCCTATCGGGCACTTGGATTATGTAGGTTAACTAGCGGGCACTTGGACTCTCTAGGTTACCTAGCGGGCACTTGGATTATCTAGGTTAACGAACAGGCACTTGTACTATGTAGGTTACCTAGCCACCACTTGGACTATCTAGGTTAGCTAACAGGCACTTGGACTATCTAGGTTCCCTAGCGGGCACTTGTACTATCTAGGTTACCTAGCTGGCACTTGGACTATGTAGGTCAACTAGCGGGCCCTTGGAGTACCTAGGATAGCTAACGGGCACTTAGATTATGTAGGTTAACTAGCGGGCACTTGGATTATGAAGGGTAACTAGCGGACACTTGAACTATATAGGTTAACTAGCGGGCCCATGGACTATGTAGGTTTGCTAGCGGGCCTTTGGACTACCTAGGTTCCCTAAAGGGCACTTGGACTATGTAGGTTACCGAACGGGCACTTGGACTATCTAGGTTACGTAGCGGGCACTTGGACTATGTAGGCTAACTAGGGGGCCATTGGACGATCTAGGTTACCTAGCGGGTATTTGAACTATCTACGTTAACTAGGGGGCACTTGGAATATGTAGGTCAACTAGCGGACACTTGCACTATGTAGGTTACCTAGCGGGCACTTGGACTATCTAGGTTGCCTAGCGGGCACTTGGACTATGTAGGTTAACTAGCGTGCCCTTGGACTATCTAGGTGATGTAGCGGGCACTTGGTATATACGTTAACTAGCGGGCACTTGGTCTATGTAGGTTAACTAGAGGACACTTAGACTATCTAGGTTAACTATTGGGCCCTTGGACTATGTAGGTTAACTAGCAGGCACTTGGACAATCGAGGTTAACTAGCGGGCACTTGGACGATCTAGGTTAACTAGCGGGCACTTGGACTATCAAAGTTAACAAGTGAGCCCTTGGATTATGTTGGTTAACTAGCGGGCCCTTGGAGTATCTAGGTTACCTAGCGGGCACTTGGACTATGTAGGTTAACTAGAGGACACTTGGACTATCTAGGTTAACTAGTGGGCCCTTTGACTATGTAGGTTAACTAGCAGGCACTTGGACAATCTAGGTTAACTAGCGGGCACTTGGATGATCTAGGTTAAGTAGCGGTCACTTGGACTATCAAAGTTAACAGGTGAGCCCTTGGACTATGTAGGTTAACTAGCGGGCCCTTGGACTATCTAGGTTACCTAGCGGGCACTTGGACTATGTAGGTTAACTAGAGGACACTTGGACTATCTAGATTAACTAGTGGGCCCTTGGACTATGTAGGTTAACTAGCAGGCACTTGGACTATCTAGGTTAACGAACGGGCACTTGGAATATGCAGGTAACCTTGCGGGCACTTGGACTATCTAGGTTAGGTAATGGGCACTTGGACTATCTAGGTTACCTAGCGGGCACTTGGTCTATGTAGGTTACCTAGCGGGCACTTGGACTTCTAGGATAACGAACGGGCTCTTGGACTATGTAGGTTTCCTAGCAGGCACTTGGGCTATCTAGGTTAGGTAACGGGCACTTGGACTATCTAAGTTACCTAGCGGGAACATGGACAATGTAAGTTACCTAGCGGGCACTTGGACTATCTAGGTTACCTAACGGGCACTTTGACTATCTAAGTTATATAGCGGGCACTTGGACTATGTAGGTTAACTAGCAAGCACATGGACTCTAGGTTACCTAGCGGGCACTTGGGCTATCTAGGTTACCTAGCGGGCCCTTGGACTATGTAGGTTACCTAACGGGTACTTGGACTATCTAGGTTAATGAACGGGCACTTGGACTATGTAGGTAACCTAGCGGGCACTTGGACAATCTAGGTTACCTAGCGGGCACTTGGACTATCTAGGTTAACGAACGGGCACTTGGACTATGTAGATTACCTAGCGGGCACTTGGACTATGTAGGATCCCTATCAGACATTTGTACTACTTAGGATACCTAGCGGGCACTTGGACTCTAGGTCAACTAGCGGGCCCTTGTACTATGTAGGTTAACTCGCGAGCACTTGGACTATCTAGGTTAACTAGCGGACCTTGGACTATGTAGGTTAACTTGTGGGCCCTTGGACTATGTAGGTTAACTAGCGGGCACTTGGACGATCTAGCTTAACTAGAGGGCACTTGGACTATCTAGGTTACCTAGCGGGCACTTGGACTATGTAGGTTCCCTAGCGGGCATTTGGACTATATAGATGACCTAGCGGGTACTTGGACTATCTAGGTTACCTAGCAGGCACTTTGTCTATCTAGGTTAACTAACGGGCATTTTGACTATGTAGGTTACCTAGCCGCCACTTGGACTATCTAGGTTAGCTAACAGGCACTTGGACTATCTAGGTTCCCTAGCGGGCACTTGTACTATCTAGGTTACCTAGCTGGCACTTGGAATATGTAGGTCAAATGGCGGAGCCTTGGACTATCTAGGTTAGCTAACGGGCACTTAGATTATGTAGGTTAAATAGCGGGCCCTTGAACTATGTAGGTTAACTAACGTGCCCATGGACTCTCTAGGTTACGTAGCGGGAAATTGGTATATAGGTTAACTAGTGGGCACTTGGACTATGTAGGTTAACTAGAGGACACTTGGACTATCTAGGTTAACTAGTGGGCCCTTGGACTATGTAGGTTACCTAGCAGCACTTGGAAAATCTAGGTTAACTAGCGGGCACTTGGACGATCTAGGTTAACTATCGGGCACTTGGACTATCTAGGTTAACTAGCGGACCTTGGGCTATGTAGGTTAACTAGCGGGCCCTTGGACTATGTAGGTTAACTAGCGGGCCCTTGAACTATGTAGGTTAACTAGCAGCACTTGGACAATCTAGGTTAACTAGCGGGCACTTGGACGATCTAGGTTAACTATCGGGCACTTGGACTATCTAGGTTAACTAGCGGACCTTGGGTTATGTAGGTTAACTAGCGGGCCCTTGGACTATCTACGTTACCTAGCGGGAACTTGGACTATGTACGTTAACTAGCGGGCACTTGGACTATGTACGTTTCCTAGCGGGTATTTGGGCAATCTATGTTAACTAGCGGGCACTTGGACTATGTAGGTTCCCTATCGGGCACTTGGACTTGGTAGGTTCCCTAGCGGGGACTAGGTCTATCTAGGTTAACTAGCGGGCACTTGGACTATCAAGGATAACTAGCGAGCAATTGGACTATCTAGGTTAATTAGCGGGCACTTGGAATATTAGGGTCCCTAGCGGGCATTTGGACTATATAGGTTACCTAGAGGGCAATTGGAATATGAGGTTAACGAACAGGCACTTGGACTATGTAGGTAACCTAGTGGTCACTTGAACTGTCTAGGTTACCTAGCGGGCACTTGGACTATGTAGGTTAACTAGCGGGCACTTGGACTATCTAGGTTAACTAGCGGGCCCTTGGACGATGTAGGTTAACAAGCGGGCCCTTGGACTATGTAGCTTAACTAGCGGGCCCTTGAACTATGTAGGTTAACTACCGGGCACTTGCAAGATCTAGGTTTACTAGCGTGTACTTGGACTATGTAGGTTAACTTGCGGGCCCTTGGACTATGTATGTTCCAGAGCGGGCACTTGGACTATGTAGGTTCCCTAGGAGGCACTTGGACTATGTAGGTTCCAGAGCGGGCACTTGGAATATCTAGGTTCCTTAGCGGGCACTTGTACTATGTAGGTTAACTAGCGTGCCCTTGGACTATCTAAGTTACGTAGCAGGCACTTGGTATATAGGTTAACTAGCGGGCACATGGACTATGTAGGTTAACTAGCGGACATTTGCAGGATCTAGGTTAACTAGCGGGCCCTTGCACTCTGTAGGTTATCTAGCGGGCCCATGGATTCTGTAGGTTTACTAGCAGGTACTTGGACTATACAGGTTAACTAGCGGGCACTTGGACTATGTAGTTTCCCTAGCAGGCATTTGGACTATTTAGGTTACCTAGCGGGCACTTGGACTATGTAGGTTACCTAGCGGGCACTTGGACTATCTAGGTTACCTAGCAGGCACTTTGACTATCTAGGTTAACTAACGGGCACTTGGAGTATGTTGGTTGTCTAGCGGGCATATGGACTCTCTAGGTTACCTAGCGGGCACTTGGATTATCTAGAGTAACGAACGGGCACTTGGACTATGTAGGTTACCTAGCCGCCACTTGGACTATCTAGGTTAGCTAACAGGCACTTGGACTATCTAGGTTCCCTAGCGGGCACTTGTACTATCTAGGTTACCTAGCTGGCACTAGGACTATGTAGGTCAACTAGCGGGCCCTTGGACTATCTAGGTTAGCTGAGGGTCACTTAGATTATGTAGGTTAACTAGCGGGCACTTGGAATATGTAGGTTAACTAGCGGGCGCATGGACTATGTAGGTTTACTAGCGGGCCCTTGGACTATCTAGGTTCCCTAAAGGGCAGTCGGACTATCTAGGTTACCGAACGGACACTTGGACTATCTAGGTTACCTAGCGGGCACTTGAACTATGTAGGATAACTAGGGAGCCCTTGGACGATCGAGGTTACCAAGCGGGTACTTGAACTATCTAGGTTAACTAGCGGGCACTTGCACTATCTAGGTTACCTAGCGAGCACTTGGACTATGTATGTTCCCTAGGGGTACTTGGACTATCTATGTTAACTAGCGGGCACTTGGAGTATGTAGGTTACCAAGCAGACACTTGGACTATCTAGGTTAACTAGCGGGCACTTGGAATATCTAAGTTAACTAGCGTGCACTTGGACTATGTAGGTTCCTTAGCGGGCACTTGGACTATGTAGGTTGCCTAGCGGGCACTTGGACTATGTAGGTTAACTAGCAGGCACTTGGACAATCTAGGTTAACTAGCGGCCACTTGGACTATGTAGGTTAACTAGAGGACACGTGGACTATCTAGGTTAACTAGCGAGCAATTGGACTATCTAGGTTAACTAGCGGGCACTTGGACTATTAGGGTCCCTAGCGGGCATTTGGACTATATAGGTTACCTAGCGGGCACTTGGACTATGAGGTTAACGAACAGGCACTTGGATTATGTAGGTAACCTAGTGGTCACTTGGACTGTCTAGGTTACCTAGCGGGTACTTGGACTATGTAGGTTAACTAGCGGGCACTTGGACTATCTAGGTTAACTAGCGGGCCCTTGGATGATGTGGGTTAACAAGGGGGCCCTTGGACTATGTAGGTTAACTAGCGGGCCCTTGAACTATGTAGGTTAAATACCGGGCACTTGGAAGATCTAGGTTAAGTAGCGTGTACTTGGACTATGTAGGTTAACTTGCGGGCCCTTGGACTATGTAGATTCCCAGCGGGCACTTGGACTATGTATGTTCCAGAGCGGGCACTTGGACTATGTAGGTTGCCTAGCAGGCACTTGGACTATGTAGGTTCCAGAGCGGGCACTTGGAGTATCTAGGTTCCTTAGTGGGCACTTGTACTATGTAGGTTAACTAGCGTGCCCTTGGACTATCTAGGTTACGTAGCAGGCACTTGGTATATAGGTTAACTAGCGGGAACTTGGACTATGTAGGTTAACTAGCGGACACTTGCACGATTTAGGTTAACTAGCGGGCCCTTGCACTACGTTGGTTAACTAGCCGGCCCATGGATTATGTAGGTTTACTAGCAGGCACTTGGACTATCTAGGTTAACTAGCGGGCACTTGAACTATGTAGTTTCCCTAGCGGGCATTTGGACTATTTAGGTTACCTAGCGGGCACTTGGACTATGTAGGTTACCTAGCGGGCACTTGGACTATCTAGGTTACCTAGCAGGCACTTTGACTATCTAGGTTAAGTAACGGGCACTTGGACTATGTTGGTTGTCTCGCGGGCACTTGGATTATGTAGGTTCCCTATCAGGCACTTGGACTATGTTGGTTACCTAGCGGGTACTTGGACTCTCTAGGTTACCTAGCGGGCACTTGGATTATCTAGAGTAATGAACGGGCACTTGGACTATGTAGGTTACCTAGCCGCCACTTGGACTATCTAGGTTAGCTAACAGGCACTTGGACTATCTAGGTTCCCTAGCGGGCACTTGTACTATCTAGGTTACCTAGCTGGCACTAGGACTATGTAGGTCAACTAGCGGGCCCTTGGACTATCTAGGTTAGCTGAGGGTCACTTAGATTATGTAGGTTAACTAGCGGGCACTTGGAATATGTAGGTTAACTAGCGGGCGCATGGACTATGTAGGTTTACTAGCGGGCCCTTGGACTATCTAGGTTCCCTAAAGGGCAGTTGGACTATCTAGGTTACCGAACGGGCACTTGGACTATCTAGGTTACTTAGCGGGCACTTGAACTATGTAGGCTAACTAGGAAGCCCTTGAACGATCGAGGTTACCAAGCGGGTACTTGAACTATCTAGGTTAACTAGCGGGCACTTGCACTATCTAGGTTACCTAGCAGGCACTTGGACTATGTGTGTTCCCTAGGGGCACTTGGATTATCTATGTTAACTAGCGGGCCCTTGAACTATGTAGGTTAACTACCGGGCACTTGCAAGATCTAGGTTAACTAGCGTGTACTTGGACTATGTAGGTTAACTTGCGGGCCCTTGGACTATGTATGTTCCAGAGCGGGCACTTGGACTATGTAGGTTCCCTAGCAGGCACTTGGACTATGTAGGTTCCAGAGCGGGCACTTGGAATATCTAGGTTCCTTAGCGGGCACTTGTACTATGTAGGTTAACTAGCGTGCCCTTGGACTATCTAAGTTACGTAGCAGGCACTTGGTATATAGGTTAACTAGCGGGCACTTGGACTATGTAGGTTAACTAGCGGACACTTGCAGGATCTAGGTTAACTAGCGGGCCCTTGCACTCTGTAGGTTAACTAGCGGGCCCATGGATTCTGTAGGTTTACTAGCAGGCACTTGGACTATCCAGGTTAACTAGCGGGCACTTGGACTATGTAGTTTCCCTAGCAGGCATTTGGACTATTTAGGTTACCTAGCGGGCACTTGGACTATGTAGGTTACCTAGCGGGCACTTGGACTATCTAGGTTACCTAGCAGGCACTTTGACTATCTAGGTTAACTAACGGGCACTTGGACTATATTGGTTGTCTAGCGGGCACTTGGATTATGTAGGTTCCCTATCAGGCACTTGGACTATGTTGGTTAACTAGCGGGTACTTGGACTCTCTAGGTTACCTAGCGGGCACTTGGATTATCTAGAGTAACGAACGGGCACTTGGACTATGTAGGTTACCTAGCCGCCACTTGGACTATCTAGGTTAGCTAACAGGCACTTGGACTATCTAGGTTCCCTAGCGGGCACTTGTACTATCTAGGTTACCTAGCTGGCACTAGGACTATCTAGGTTAACTAACGGGCACTTGGACTATGTTGGTTGTCTCGCGGGCACTTGGATTATGTAGGTTCCCTATCAGGCACATGGACTATGTTGGTTACCTAGCGGGCACTTGGACTCTCTAGGTTACCTAGCGGGCACTTGGATTATCTAGAGTAATGAACGGGCACTTGGACTATGTAGGTTACCTAGCCGCCACTTGGACTATCTAGGTTAGCTAACAGGCACTTGGACTATCTAGGTTCCCTAGCGGGCACTTGTACTATCTAGGTTACCTAGCTGGCACTAGGACTATGTAGGTCAACTAGCGGGCCCTTGGACTATCTAGGTTAGCTGAGGGTCACTTAGATTATGTAGGTTAACTAGCGGGCACTTGGAATATGTAGGTTAACTAGCGGGCGCATGGACTATGTAGGTTTACTAGCGGGCCCTTGGACTATCTAGGTTCCCTAAAGGGCAGTTGGACTATCTAGGTTACCGAACGGGCACTTGGACTATCTAGGTTACTTAGCGGGCACTTGAACTATGTAGGCTAACTAGGAAGCCCTTGGACGATCGAGGTTACCAAGCGGGTACTTGAACTATCTAGGTTAACTAGCGGGCACTTGCACTATCTAGGTTACCTAGCAGGCACTTGGACTATGTATGTTCCCTAGGGGCACTTGGATTATCTATGTTAACTAGCGGGCCCTTGAACTATGTAGGTTAACTACCGGGCACTTGCAAGATCTAGGTTAACTAGCGTGTACTTGGACTATGTAGGTTAACTTGCGGGCCCTTGGACTATGTATGTTCCAGAGCGGGCACTTGGACTATGTAGGTTCCCTAGCAGGCACTTGGACTATGTAGGTTCCAGAGCGGGCACTTGGAATATCTAGGTTCCTTAGCGGGCACTTGTACTATGTAGGTTAACTAGCGTGCCCTTGGACTATCTAAGTTACGTAGCAGGCACTTGGTATATAGGTTAACTAGCGGGCACTTGGACTATGTAGGTTAACTAGCGGACACTTGCAGGATCTAGGTTAACTAGCGGGCCCTTGCACTCTGTAGGTTAACTAGCGGGCCCATGGATTCTGTAGGTTTACTAGCAGGCACTTGGACTATCCAGGTTAACTAGCGGGCACTTGGACTATGTAGTTTCCCTAGCAGGCATTTGGACTATTTAGGTTACCTAGCGGGCACTTGGACTATGTAGGTTACCTAGCTGGCACTTGGACTATCTAGGTTACCTAGCAGGCACTTTGACTATCTAGGTTAACTAACGGGCACTTGGACTATATTGGTTGTCTAGCGGGCACTTGGATTATGTAGGTTCCCTATCAGGCACTTGGACTATGTTGGTTACCTAGCGGGCACTTGGACTCTCTAGGTTACCTAGCGGGCACTTGGATTATCTAGAGTAACGAACGGGCACTTGGACTATGTAGGTTACCTAGCCGCCACTTGGACTATCTAGGTTAGCTAACAGGCACTTGGACTATCTAGGTTCCCTAGCGGGCACTTGTACTATCTAGGTTACCTAGCTGGCACTAGGACTATGTAGGTCAACTAGCGGGCCCTTGGACTATCTAGGTTAGCTGAGGGTCACTTAGATTATGTAGGTTAACTAGCGGGCACTTGGAATATGTAGGTTAACTAGCGGGCGCATGGACTATGTAGGTTTACTAGCGGGCCCTTGGACTATCTAGGTTCCCTAAAGGGCAGTTGGACTATGTAGGATAACTAGGGAGCCCTTGGACGATCGAGGTTACCAAGCGGGTACTTGAACTATCTAGGTTAACTAGCGGGCACTTGCACTATCTAGGTTACCTAGCGGGCACTTGGACTATGTATGTTCCCTAGGGGCACTTGGACTATCTATGTTAACTAGCGGGCACTTGGAGTATGTAGGTTACCTAGCAGGCACTTGGACTATCTAGGTTAACTAGCGGGCATTTGGAGTATGTAGGTTACCTAGCGTGCACTTGGACTATGTAGGTTCCTTAGCGGGCACTTGGACTATCTAGGTTGCCTAGCGGGCACTTGGACTATGTAGGTTAACTAGCAGGCACTTGGACAATCTAGGTTAACTAGCGGCCACTTGGACTATGTAGGTTAACTAGAGGACACTTGGACTATCTAGGTTAACTAGCGAGCAATTGGACTATCTAGGTTAACTAGCGGGCACTTGGACTATTAGGGTCCCTAGCGGGCATTTGGACTATATAGGTTACCTAGCGGGCACTTGGACTATGAGGTTAACGAACAGGCACTTGGATTATGTAGGTAACCTAGTGGTCACTTGGACTGTCTAGGTTACCTAGCGGGTACTTGGACAATGTAGGTTAACTAGCGGGCACTTGGACTATCTAGGTTAACTAGCGGGCCCATGGATGATGTAGGTTAACAAGGGGGCCCTTGGACTATGTAGGTTAACTAGCGGGCCCTTGAACTATGTAGGTTAAATACCGGGCACTTGGAAGATCTAGGTTAAGTAGCGTGTACTTGGACTATGTAGGTTAACTTGCGGGCCCTTGGACTATGTAGATTCCCAGCGGGCACTTGGACTATGTATGTTCCAGAGCGGGCACTTGGACTATGTAGGTTCCCTAGCAGGCACTTGGACTATGTAGGTTCCAGAGCGGGCACTTGGACTATCTAGGTTCCTTAGTGGGCACTTGTACTATGTAGGTTAACTAGCGTGCCCTTGGACTATCTAGGTTACGTAGCAGGCACTTGGTATATAGGTTAACTAGCGGGAACTTGGACTATGTAGGTTAACTAGCGGACACTTGCACGATTTAGGTTAACTAGCGGGCCCTTGCACTACGTAGGTTAACTAGCCGGCCCATGGATTATGTAGGTTTACTAGCAGGCACTTGGACTATCTAGGTTAACTAGCGGGCACTTGAACTATGTAGTTTCCCTAGCGGGCATTTGGACTATTTAGGTTACCTAGCGGGCACTTGGACTATGTAGGTTACCTAGCGGGCACTTGGACTATCTAGGTTACCTAGCAGGCACTTTGACTATCTAGGTTAACTAACGGGCACTTGGACTATGTTGGTTGTCTCGCGGGCACTTGGATTATGTAGGTTCCCTATCAGGCACTTGGACTATGTTGGTTACCTAGCGGGCACTTGGACTCTCTAGGTTACCTAGCGGGCACTTTGATTATCTAGAGTAATGAACGGGCACTTGGAGTATGTAGGTTACCTAGCCGCCACTTGGACTATCTAGATTAGCTAACAGGCACTTGGACTATCTAGGTTCCCTAGCGGGCACTTGTACTATCTAGGTTACCTAGCTGGCACTAGGACTATGTAGGTCAACTAGCGGGCCCTTGGACTATCTAGGTTAGCTGAGGGTCACTTAGATTATGTAGGTTAACTAGCGGGCACTTGGAATATGTAGGTTAACTAGCGGGCACATGGACTATGTAGGTTTACTAGCGGGCCCTTGGACTATCTAGGTTCCCTAAAGGGCAGTTGGACTATCTAGGTTACCGAATGGGCACTTGGACTATCTAGGTTACTTAGCGGGCACTTGAACTATGTAGGCTAACTAGGAAGCCCTTGGACGATCGAGGTTACCAAGCGGGTACTTGAACTATCTAGGTTAACTAGCGGGCACTTGCACTATCTAGGTTACCTAGCAGGCACTTGGACTATGTATGTTCCCTAGGGGCACTTGGACTATCTATGTTAACTAGCGGGCACTTGGAGTATGTAGGTTACCTAGCAGGCACTTGGACTATCTAGGTTAACTAGCGGGCACTTGGAGTATGTAGGTTACCTAGCGTGCACTTGGACTATGTAGGTTCCTTAGCGGGCACTTGGACTATCTAGGTTGCCTAGCGGGCACTTGGACTATGTAGGTTAACTAGCAGGCACTTGGACAATCTAGGTTGCCTAGTGGGCACTTGGACTATGTAGGTTAACTAGAGGACACTTGGACTATCTAGGTTAACTAGCGAGCAATTGGACTATCTAGGTTAACTAGCGGGCACTTGGACTATTAGGGTCCCTAGCGGGCATTTGGACTATATAGGTTACCTAGCGGGCACTTGCACTATGAGGTTAACGAACAGGCACTTGGATTATGTAGGTAACCTAGTGGTCACTTGGACTGTCTAGGTTACCTAGCGGGTACTTGGACTATGTAGGTTAACTAGCGGGCACTTGGACTATCTAGGTTAACTAGCGGGCCCTTAGACGATGTAGGTTAACAAGGGGGCCCTTGGACTATGTAGGTTAACTAGCGGGCCCTTGAACTATGTAGGTTAAATACCGGGCACTTGGAAGATCTAGGTTAAGTAGCGTGTACTTGGACTATGTAGGTTAACTTGCGGGCCCTTGGACTATGTAGATTCCCTAGTGGGCACTTGGACTATGTATGTTCCAGAGCGGGCACTTGGACTATGTAGGTTCCCTAGCAGGCACTTGGACTATGTAGGTTCCAGAGCGGGCACTTGGACTATCTAGGTTCCTTAGTGGGCACTTGTACTATGTAGGTTAACTAGCGTGCCCTTGGACTATCTAGGATACGTAGCAGGCACTTGGTATATAGGTTAACTAGCGGGAACTTGGACTATGTAGGTTAACTAGCGGACACTTGCACGATTTAGGTTAACTAGCGGGCCCTTGCACTATGTAGGTTAACTAGCGGGCCCATGGATTATGTAGGTTTACTAGCAGGCACTTGGACTATCTAGGTTAACTAGCGGGCACTTGAACTATGTAGTTTCCCTAGCGGGCATTTGGACTATTTAGGTTACCTAGCGGGCACTTGGACTATGTAGGTTACCTAGCGGGCACTTGGACTATGTAGGTTACCTAGCGGGCACTTGGACTATCTAGGTTACCTAGCAGGCACTTTGACTATCTAGGTTAACTAACGGGAACTTGGACTATGTTGGTTGTCTCGCGGGCACTTGGATTATGTAGGTTCCCAATCAGGCACTTGGACTATGTTGGTTACCTAGCGGGCACTTGGACTCTCTAGGTTACCTAGCGGGCACTTGGATTATCTAGAGTAACGAACGGGCACTTGGACTATGTAGGTTACCTAGCCGCCACTTGGACTATCTAGGGTAGCTGACAGGCACTTGGACTATCTAGGTTACCTAGCTGGCACTAGGACTATGTAGGTCAACTAGCGGGCCCTTGGACTATCTAGGTTAGCTGAGGGTCACTTAGATTATGTCGGTTAACTAGCGGGCACTTGGAATATGTAGGTTAACTAGCGGGCGCATGGACTATGTAGGTTTACTAGCGGGCCCTTGGACTATCTAGGTTCCCTAAAGGGCAGTTGGACTATCTAGGTTACCGAACGGGCACTTGGACTATCTAGGTTACCTAGCGGGCACTTGAACTATGTAGGATAACTAGGGAGCCCTTGGACGATCGAGGTTACCAAGCGGGTACTTGAACTATCTAGGTTAACTAGCGGGCACTTGCACTATCTAGGTTACCTAGCGGGCACTTGGACTATGTATGTTCCCTAGGGGCACTTGGACTATCTATGTTAACTAGCGGGCACTTGGAGTATGTAGGTTACCTAGCAGGCACTTGGACTATCTAGGTTAACTAGCGAGCACTTGGACTATCTAAGTTAACTAGCGTGCACTTGGACTATGTAGGTTCCTTAGCGGGCACTTGGACTATCTAGGTTGCCTAGCGGGCACTTGGACTATGTAGGTTAACTAGCAGGCACTTGGACAATCTAGGTTAAGTAGCGGGCACTTGGACTATGTAGGTTAACTAGAGGACACTTGGACTATCTAGGTTATCTAGCGAGCAATTGGACTATCTAGGTTAACTAGCGGGCACTTGGACTATTAGGGTCCCTAGCGGGCATTTGGACTATATAGGTTACCTAGCGGGCACTTGGACTATGAGGTTAACGAACAGGCACTAGGATTATGTAGGTAACCTAGTGGTCACTTGGAATGTCTAGGTTACCTAGCGGGTACTTGGACTATGTAGGTTAACTAGCGGGCACTTGGACTATCTCGGTTAACTAGCGGGCCCTTGGACGATGTAGGTTAACAAGGGGGCCCTTGGACTATGTAGGTTAACTAGCGGGCCCTTGAACTATGTAGGTTAAATACCGGGCACTTGCAAGATCTAGGTTAAGTAGCGTGTACTTGGATTATGTAGGTTAACTTGCGGGCCCTTGGACTATGTAGATTCCCAGCGGGCACTTGGACTATGTATGTTCCAGAGCGGGCACTTGGACTATGTAGGTTCCCTAGCAGGCACTTGGACTATGTAGGTTCCAGAGCGGGCACTTGGAGTATCTAGGTTCCTTAGTGGGCACTTGTACTATGTAGGTTAACTAGCGTGCCCTTGGACTATCTAGGTTACGTAGCAGGCACTTGGTATATAGGTTAACTAGCGGGAACTTGGACTATGTAGGTTAACTAGCGGACACTTGCACGATTTAGGTTAACTATCGGGCCCTTGCACTACGTAGGTTAACTAGCCGGCCCATGGATTATGTAGGTTTACTAGCAGGCACTTGGACTATCTAGGTTAACTAGCGGGCACTTGAACTATGTAGTTTCCCTAGCGGGCATTTGGACTATTTAGGTTACCTAGCGGGCACTTGGACTATGTAGGTTACCTAGCGGGCACTTGGACTATCTAGGTTACCTAGCAGGCACTTTGACTATCTAGGTTAACTAACGGGCACTTGGACTATGTTGGTTGTCTCGCGGGCACTTGGATTATGTAGGTTCCCTATCAGGCACTTGGACTATGTTGGTTACCTAGCGGGCACTTGGACTCTCTAGGTTACCTAGCGGGCACTTGGATTATCTAGAGTAATGAACGGGCACTTGGACTATGTAGGTTACCTAGCCGCCACTTGGACTATCTAGGTTAGCTAACAGGCACTTGGACTATCTAGGTTCCCTAGCGGGCACTTGTACTATCTAGGTTACCTAGCTGGCACTAGGACTATGTAGGTCAACTAGCGGGCCCTTGGACTATCTAGGTTAGCTGAGGGTCACTTAGATTATGTAGGTTAACTAGCGGGCACTTGGAATATGTAGGTTAACTAGCGGGCGCATGGACTATGTAGGTTTACTAGCGGGCCCTTGGACTATCTAGGTTCCCTAAAGGGCAGTTGGACTATCTAGGTTACCGAACGGGCACTTGGACTATCTAGGTTACTTAGCGGGCACTTGAACTATGTAGGCTAACTAGGAAGCCCTTGGACGATCGAGGTTACCAAGCGGGTACTTGAAATATCTAGGTTAACTAGCGGGCACTTGCACTATCTAGGTTACCTAGCAGGCACTTGGACTATGTATGTTCCCTAGGGGCACTTGGATTATCTATGTTAACTAGCGGGCCCTTGAACTATGTAGGTTAACTACCGGGCACTTGCAAGATCTAGGTTAACTAGCGTGTACTTGGACTATGTAGGTTAACTTGCGGGCCCTTGGACTATGTATGTTCCAGAGCGGGCACTTGGACTATGTAGGTTCCCTAGCAGGCACTTGGACTATGTAGGTTCCAGAGCGGGCACTTGGAATATCTAGGTTCCTTAGCGGGCACTTGTACTATGTAGGTTAACTAGCGTGCCCTTGGACTATCTAAGTTACGTAGCAGGCACTTGGTATATAGGTTAAGTAGCGGGCACTTGGACTATGTAGGTTAACT
This sequence comes from Tenrec ecaudatus, assembly GCF_050624435.1. Classification (NCBI taxonomy): domain Eukaryota; kingdom Metazoa; phylum Chordata; class Mammalia; order Afrosoricida; family Tenrecidae; genus Tenrec; species Tenrec ecaudatus. The sequence goes on from NW_027459487.1 coordinate 1,122,051, forward strand.
AGCGGACACTTGCAGGATCTAGGTTAACTAGCGGGCCCTTGCACTCTGTAGGTTAACTAGCGGGCCCATGGATTCTGTAGGTTTACTAGCAGGCACTTGGACTATCCAGGTTAACTAGCGGGCACTTGGACTATGTAGTTTCCCTAGCAGGCATTTGGACTATTTAGGTTACCTAGCGGGCACTTGGACTATGTAGGTTACCTAGCTGGCACTTGGACTATCTAGGTTACCTAGCAGGCACTTTGACTATCTAGGTTAACTAACGGGCACTTGGACTATATTGGTTGTCTAGCGGGCACTTGGATTATGTAGGTTCCCTATCAGGCACTTGGACTATGTTGGTTACCTAGCGGGCACTTGGACTCTCTAGGTTACCTAGCGGGCACTTGGATTATCTAGAGTAACGAACGGGCACTTGGACTATGTAGGTTACCTAGCCGCCACTTGGACTATCTAGGTTAGCTAACAGGCACTTGGACTATCTAGGTTCCCTAGCGGGCACTTGTACTATCTAGGTTACCTAGCTGGCACTAGGACTATGTAGGTCAACTAGCGGGCCCTTGGACTATCTAGGTTAGCTGAGGGTCACTTAGATTATGTAGGTTAACTAGCGGGCACTTGGAATATGTAGGTTAACTAGCGGGCGCATGGACTATGTAGGTTTACTAGCGGGCCCTTGGACTATCTAGGTTCCCTAAAGGGCAGTTGGACTATCTAGGTTACCGAACGGGCACTTGGACTATCTAGGTTACCTAGCGGGCACTTGAACTATGTAGGATAACTAGGGAGCCCTTGGACGATCGAGGTTACCAAGCGGGTACTTGAACTATCTAGGTTAACTAGCGGGCACTTGCACTATCTAGGTTACCTAGCGGGCACTTGGACTATGTATGTTCCCTAGGGGCACTTGGACTATCTATGTTAACTAGCGGGCACTTGGAGTATGTAGGTTACCTAGCAGGCACTTGGACTATCTAGGTTAACTAGCGGGCACTTGGAGTATGTAGGTTACCTAGCGTGCACTTGGACTATGTAGGTTCCTTAGCGGGCACTTGGACTATCTAGGTTGCCTAGCGGGCACTTGGACTATGTAGGTTAACTAGCAGGCACTTGGACAATCTAGGTTAACTAGCGGCCACTTGGACTATGTAGGTTAACTAGAGGACACTTGGACTATCTAGGTTAACTAGCGAGCAATTGGACTATCTAGGTTAACTAGCGGGCACTTGGACTATTAGGGTCCCTAGCGGGCATTTGGACTATATAGGTTACCTAGCGGGCACTTGGACTATGAGGTTAACGAACAGGCACTTGGATTATGTAGGTAACCTAGTGGTCACTTGGACTGTCTAGGTTACCTAGCGGGTACTTGGACAATGTAGGTTAACTAGCGGGCACTTGGACTATCTAGGTTAACTAGCGGGTCCATGGATGATGTAGGTTAACAAGGGGGCCCTTGGACTATGTAGGTTAACTAGCGGGCCCTTGAACTATGTAGGTTAAATACCGGGCACTTGGAAGATCTAGGTTAAGTAGCGTGTACTTGGACTATGTAGGTTAACTTGCGGGCCCTTGGACTATGTAGATTCCCAGCGGGCACTTGGACTATGTATGTTCCAGAGCGGGCACTTGGACTATGTAGGTTCCCTAGCAGGCACTTGGACTATGTAGGTTCCAGAGCGGGCACTTGGACTATCTAGGTTCCATAGTGGGCACTTGTACTATGTAGGTTACCTAGCCGCCACTTGGACTATCTAGGTTAGCTAACAGGCACTTGGACTATCTAGGTTCCCTAGCGGGCACTTGTACTATCTAGGTTACCTAGCTGGCACTAGGACTATGTAGGTCAACTAGCGGGCCCTTGGACTATCTAGGTTAGCTGAGGGTCACTTAGATTATGTAGGTTAACTAGCGGGCACTTGGAATATGTAGGTTAACTAGCGGGCGCATGGACTATGTAGGTTTACTAGCGGGCCCTTGGACTATCTAGGTTCCCTAAAGGGCAGTTGGACTATCTAGGTTACCGAACGGGCACTTGGACTATCTAGGTTACTTAGCGGGCACTTGAACTATGTAGGCTAACTAGGAAGCCCTTGGACGATCGAGGTTACCAAGCGGGTACTTGAAATATCTAGGTTAACTAGCGGGCACTTGCACTATCTAGGTTACCTAGCAGGCACTTGGACTATGTATGTTCCCTAGGGGCACTTGGATTATCTATGTTAACTAGCGGGCCCTTGAACTATGTAGGTTAACTACCGGGCACTTGCAAGATCTAGGTTAACTAGCGTGTACTTGGACTATGTAGGTTAACTTGCGGGCCCTTGGACTATGTATGTTCCAGAGCGGGCACTTGGACTATGTAGGTTCCCTAGCAGGCACTTGGACTATGTAGGTTCCAGAGCGGGCACTTGGAATATCTAGGTTCCTTAGCGGGCACTTGTACTATGTAGGTTAACTAGCGTGCCCTTGGACTATCTAAGTTACGTAGCAGGCACTTGGTATATAGGTTAAGTAGCGGGCACTTGGACTATGTAGGTTAACTAGCGGACACTTGCAGGATCTAGGTTAACTAGCGGGCCCTTGCACTCTGTAGGTTAACTAGCGGGCCCATGGATTCTGTAGGTTTACTAGCAGGCACTTGGACTATCCAGGTTAACTAGCGGGCACTTGGACTATGTAGTTTCCCTAGCAGGCATTTGGACTATTTAGGTTACCTAGCGGGCACTTGGACTATGTAGGTTACCTAGCTGGCACTTGGACTATCTAGGTTACCTAGCAGGCACTTTGACTATCTAGGTTAACTAACGGGCACTTGGACTATATTGGTTGTCTAGCGGGCACTTGGATTATGTAGGTTCCCTATCAGGCACTTGGACTATGTTGGTTACCTAGCGGGCACTTGGACTCTCTAGGTTACCTAGCGGGCACTTGGATTATCTAGAGTAACGAACGGGCACTTGGACTATGTAGGTTACCTAGCCGCCACTTGGACTATCTAGGTTAGCTAACAGGCACTTGGACTATCTAGGTTCCCTAGCGGGCACTTGTACTATCTAGGTTACCTAGCTGGCACTAGGACTATGTAGGTCAACTAGCGGGCCCTTGGACTATCTAGGTTAGCTGAGGGTCACTTAGATTATGTAGGTTAACTAGCGGGCACTTGGAATATGTAGGTTAACTAGCGGGCGCATGGACTATGTAGGTTTACTAGCGGGCCCTTGGACTATCTAGGTTCCCTAAAGGGCAGTTGGACTATCTAGGTTACCGAACGGGCACTTGGACTATCTAGGTTACCTAGCGGGCACTTGAACTATGTAGGATAACTAGGGAGCCCTTGGACGATCGAGGTTACCAAGCGGGTACTTGAACTATCTAGGTTAACTAGCGGGCACTTGCACTATCTAGGTTACCTAGCGGGCACTTGGACTATGTATGTTCCCTAGGGGCACTTGGACTATCTATGTTAACTAGCGGGCACTTGGAGTATGTAGGTTACCTAGCAGGCACTTGGACTATCTAGGTTAACTAGCGGGCACTTGGAGTATGTAGGTTACCTAGCGTGCACTTGGACTATGTAGGTTCCAGAGCGGGCACTTGGAATATCTAGGTTCCTTAGCGGGCACTTGTACTATGTAGGTTAACTAGCGTGCCCTTGGACTATCTAAGTTACGTAGCAGGCACTTGGTATATAGGTTAAGTAGCGGGCACTTGGACTATGTAGGTTAACTAGCGGACACTTGCAGGATCTAGGTTAACTAGCGGGCCCTTGCACTCTGTAGGTTAACTAGCGGGCCCATGGATTCTGTAGGTTTACTAGCAGGCACTTGGACTATCCAGGTTAACTAGCGGGCACTTGGACTATGTAGTTTCCCTAGCAGGCATTTGGACAATTTAGGTTACCTAGCGGGCACTTGGACTATGTAGGTTACCTAGCTGGCACTTGGACTATCTAGGTTACCTAGCAGGCACTTTGACTATCTAGGTTAACTAACGGGCACTTGGACTATATTGGTTGTCTAGCGGGCACTTGGATTATGTAGGTTCCCTATCAGGCACTTGGACTATGTTGGTTACCTAGCGGGCACTTGGACTCTCTAGGTTACCTAGCGGGCACTTGGATTATCTAGAGTAACGAACGGGCACTTGGACTATGTAGGTTACCTAGCCGCCACTTGGACTATCTAGGTTAGCTAACAGGCACTTGGACTATCTAGGTTCCCTAGCGGGCACTTGTACTATCTAGGTTACCTAGCTGGCACTAGGACTATGTAGGTCAACTAGCGGGCCCTTGGACTATCTAGGTTAGCTGAGGGTCACTTAGATTATGTAGGTTAACTAGCGGGCACTTGGAATATGTAGGTTAACTAGCGGGCGCATGGACTATGTAGGTTTACTAGCGGGCCCTTGGACTATCTAGGTTCCCTAAAGGGCAGTTGGACTATCTAGGTTACCGAACGGGCACTTGGACTATCTAGGTTACCTAGCGGGCACTTGAACTATGTAGGATAACTAGGGAGCCCTTGGACGATCGAGGTTACCAAGCGGGTACTTGAACTATCTAGGTTAACTAGCGGGCACTTGCACTATCTAGGTTACCTAGCGGGCACTTGGACTATGTATGTTCCCTAGGGGCACTTGGACTATCTATGTTAACTAGCGGGCACTTGGAGTATGTAGGTTACCTAGCAGGCACTTGGACTATCTAGGTTAACTAGCGGGCACTTGGAGTATGTAGGTTACCTAGCGTGCACTTGGACTATGTAGGTTCCTTAGCGGGCACTTGGACTATCTAGGTTGCCTAGCGGGCACTTGGACTATGTAGGTTAACTAGCAGGCACTTGGACAATCTAGGTTAACTAGCGACCACTTGGACTATGTAGGTTAACTAGAGGACACTTGGACTATCTAGGTTAACTAGCGAGCAATTGGACTATCTAGGTTAACTAGCGGGCACTTGGACTATTAGGGTCCCTAGCGGGCATTTGGACTATATAGGTTACCTAGCGGGCACTTGGACTATGAGGTTAACGAACAGGCACTTGGATTATGTAGGTAACCTAGTGGTCACTTGGACTGTCTAGGTTACCTAGCGGGTACTTGGACAATGTAGGTTAACTAGCGGGCACTTGGACTATCTAGGTTAACTAGCGGGCCCATGGATGATGTAGGTTAACAAGGGGGCCCTTGGACTATGTAGGTTAACTAGCGGGCCCTTGAACTATGTAGGTTAAATACCGGGCACTTGGAAGATCTAGGTTAAGTAGCGTGTACTTGGACTATGTAGGTTAACTTGCGGGCCCTTGGACTATGTAGATTCCCAGCGGGCACTTGGACTATGTATGTTCCAGAGCGGGCACTTGGACTATGTAGGTTCCCTAGCAGGCACTTGGACTATGTAGGTTCCAGAGCGGGCACTTGGACTATCTAGGTTCCTTAGTGGGCACTTGTACTATGTAGGTTAACTAGCGTGCCCTTGGACTATCTAGGTTACGTAGCAGGCACTTGGTATATAGGTTAACTAGCGGGAACTTGGACTATGTAGGTTAACTAGCGGACACTTGCACGATTTAGGTTAACTAGCGGGCCCTTGCACTACGTAGGTTAACTAGCCGGCCCATGGATTATGTAGGTTTACTAGCAGGCACTTGGACTATCTAGGTTAACTAGCGGGCACTTGAACTATGTAGTTTCCCTAGCGGGCATTTGGACTATTTAGGTTACCTAGCGGGCACTTGGACTATGTAGGTTACCTAGCGGGCACTTGGACTATCTAGGTTACCTAGCAGGCACTTTGACTATCTAGGTTAACTAACGGGCACTTGGACTATGTTGGTTGTCTCGCGGGCACTTGGATTATGTAGGTTCCCTATCAGGCACTTGGACTATGTTGGTTACCTAGCGGGCACTTGGACTCTCTAGGTTACCTAGCGGGCACTTGGATTATCTAGAGTAATGAACGGGCACTTGGAGTATGTAGGTTACCTAGCCGCCACTTGGACTATCTAGATTAGCTAACAGGCACTTGGACTATCTAGGTTCCCTAGCGGGCACTTGTACTATCTAGGTTACCTAGCTGGCACTAGGACTATGTAGGTCAACTAGCGGGCCCTTGGACTATCTAGGTTAGCTGAGGGTCACTTAGATTATGTAGGTTAACTAGCGGGCACTTGGAATATGTAGGTTAACTAGCGGGCACATGGACTATGTAGGTTTACTAGCGGGCCCTTGGACTATCTAGGTTCCCTAAAGGGCAGTTGGACTATCTAGGTTACCGAATGGGCACTTGGACTATCTAGGTTACTTAGCGGGCACTTGAACTATGTAGGCTAACTAGGAAGCCCTTGGACGATCGAGGTTACCAAGCGGGTACTTGAACTATCTAGGTTAACTAGCGGGCACTTGCACTATCTAGGTTACCTAGCGGGCACTTGGACTATGTATGTTCCCTAGGGGCACTTGGACTATCTATGTTAACTAGCGGGCACTTGGAGTATGTAGGTTACCTAGCAGGCACTTGGACTATCTAGGTTAACTAGCGGGCACTTGGACTATCTAGGTTAACTAGCGTGCACTTGGACTATGTAGGTTCCTTAGCGGGCACTTGGACTATCTAGGTTGCCTAGCGGGCACTTGGACTATGTAGGTTAACTAGCAGGCACTTGGACAATCTAGGTTGCCTAGTGGGCACTTGGACTATGTAGGTTAACTAGAGGACACTTGGACTATCTAGGTTAACTAGCGAGCAATTGGACTATCTAGGTTAACTAGCGGGCACTTGGACTATTAGGGTCCCTAGCGGGCATTTGGACTATATAGGTTACCTAGCGGGCACTTGCACTATGAGGTTAACGAACAGGCACTTGGATTATGTAGGTAACCTAGTGGTCACTTGGACTGTCTAGGTTACCTAGCGGGTACTTGGACTATGTAGGTTAACTAGCGGGCACTTGGACTATCTAGGTTAACTAGCGGGCCCTTAGACGATGTAGGTTAACAAGGGGGCCCTTGGACTATGTAGGTTAACTAGCGGGCCCTTGAACTATGTAGGTTAAATACCGGGCACTTGGAAGATCTAGGTTAAGTAGCGTGTACTTGGACTATGTAGGTTAACTTGCGGGCCCTTGGACTATGTAGATTCCCTAGTGGGCACTTGGACTATGTATGTTCCAGAGCGGGCACTTGGACTATGTAGGTTCCCTAGCAGGCACTTGGACTATGTAGGTTCCAGAGCGGGCACTTGGACTATCTAGGTTCCTTAGTGGGCACTTGTACTATGTAGGTTAACTAGCGTGCCCTTGGACTATCTAGGATACGTAGCAGGCACTTGGTATATAGGTTAACTAGCGGGAACTTGGACTATGTAGGTTAACTAGCGGACACTTGCACGATTTAGGTTAACTAGCGGGCCCTTGCACTATGTAGGTTAACTAGCGGGCCCATGGATTATGTAGGTTTACTAGCAGGCACTTGGACTATCTAGGTTAACTAGCGGGCACTTGAACTATGTAGTTTCCCTAGCGGGCATTTGGACTATTTAGGTTACCTAGCGGGCACTTGGACTATGTAGGTTACCTAGCGGGCACTTGGACTATGTAGGTTACCTAGCGGGCACTTGGACTATCTAGGTTACCTAGCAGGCACTTTGACTATCTAGGTTAACTAACGGGAACTTGGACTATGTTGGTTGTCTCGCGGGCACTTGGATTATGTAGGTTCCCAATCAGGCACTTGGACTATGTTGGTTACCTAGCGGGCACTTGGACTCTCTAGGTTACCTAGCGGGCACTTGGATTATCTAGAGTAACGAACGGGCACTTGGACTATGTAGGTTACCTAGCCGCCACTTGGACTATCTAGGGTAGCTGACAGGCACTTGGACTATCTAGGTTACCTAGCTGGCACTAGGACTATGTAGGTCAACTAGCGGGCCCTTGGACTATCTAGGTTAGCTGAGGGTCACTTAGATTATGTAGGTTAACTAGCGGGCACTTGGAATATGTAGGTTAACTAGCGGGCGCATGGACTATGTAGGTTTACTAGCGGGCCCTTGGACTATCTAGGTTCCCTAAAGGGCAGTTGGACTATCTAGGTTACCGAACGGGCACTTGGACTATCTAGGTTACCTAGCGGGCACTTGAACTATGTAGGATAACTAGGGAGCCCTTGGACGATCGAGGTTACCAAGCGGGTACTTGAACTATCTAGGTTAACTAGCGGGCACTTGCACTATCTAGGTTACCTAGCGGGCACTTGGACTATGTATGTTCCCTAGGAGCACTTGTACTATCTATGTTAACTAGCGGGCACTTGGAGTATGTAGGTTACCTAGCAGGCACTTGGACTATCTAGGTTAACTAGCGAGCACTTGGACTATCTAAGTTAACTAGCGTGCACTTGGACTATGTAGGTTCCTTAGCGGGCACTTGGACTATCTAGGTTGCCTAGCGGGCACTTGGACTATGTAGGTTAACTAGCAGGCACTTGGACAATCTAGGTTAAGTAGCGGGCACTTGGACTATGTAGGTTAACTAGAGGACACTTGGACTATCTAGGTTATCTAGCGAGCAATTGGACTATCTAGGTTAACTAGCGGGCACTTGGACTATTAGGGTCCCTAGCGGGCATTTGGACTATATAGGTTACCTAGCGGGCACTTGGACTATGAGGTTAACGAACAGGCACTAGGATTATGTAGGTAACCTAGTGGTCACTTGGAATGTCTAGGTTACCTAGCGGGTACTTGGACTATGTAGGTTAACTAGCGGGCACTTGGACTATCTCGGTTAACTAGCGGGCCCTTGGACGATGTAGGTTAACAAGGGGGCCCTTGGACTATGTAGGTTAACTAGCGGGCCCTTGAACTATGTAGGTTAAATACCGGGCACTTGCAAGATCTAGGTTAAGTAGCGTGTACTTGGACTATGTAGGTTAACTTGCGGGCCCTTGGACTATGTAGATTCCCAGCGGGCACTTGGACTATGTATGTTCCAGAGCGGGCACTTGGACTATGTAGGTTCCCTAGCAGGCACTTGGACTATGTAGGTTCCAGAGCGGGCACTTGGAGTATCTAGGTTCCTTAGTGGGCACTTGTACTATGTAGGTTAACTAGCGTGCCCTTGGACTATCTAGGTTACGTAGCAGGCACTTGGTATATAGGTTAACTAGCGGGAACTTGGACTATGTAGGTTAACTAGCGGACACTTGCACGATTTAGGTTAACTATCGGGCCCTTGCACTACGTAGGTTAACTAGCCGGCCCATGGATTATGTAGGTTTACTAGCAGGCACTTGGACTATCTAGGTTAACTAGCGGGCACTTGAACTATGTAGTTTCCCTAGCGGGCATTTGGACTATTTAGGTTACCTAGCGGGCACTTGGACTATGTAGGTTACCTAGCGGGCACTTGGACTATCTAGGTTACCTAGCAGGCACTTTGACTATCTAGGTTAACTAACGGGCACTTGGACTATGTTGGTTGTCTCGCGGGCACTTGGATTATGTAGGTTCCCTATCAGGCACTTGGACTATGTTGGTTACCTAGCGGGCACTTGGACTCTCTAGGTTACCTAGCGGGCACTTGGATTATCTAGAGTAATGAACGGGCACTTGGACTATGTAGGTTACCTAGCCGCCACTTGGACTATCTAGGTTAGCTAACAGGCACTTGGACTATCTAGGTTCCCTAGCGGGCACTTGTACTATCTAGGTTACCTAGCTGGCACTAGGACTATGTAGGTCAACTAGCGGGCCCTTGGACTATCTAGGTTAGCTGAGGGTCACTTAGATTATGTAGGTTAACTAGCGGGCACTTGGAATATGTAGGTTAACTAGCGGGCGCATGGACTATGTAGGTTTACTAGCGGGCCCTTGGACTATCTAGGTTCCCTAAAGGGCAGTTGGACTATCTAGGTTACCGAACGGGCACTTGGACTATCTAGGTTACTTAGCGGGCACTTGAACTATGTAGGCTAACTAGGAAGCCCTTGGACGATCGAGGTTACCAAGCGGGTACTTGAAATATCTAGGTTAACTAGCGGGCACTTGCACTATCTAGGTTACCTAGCAGGCACTTGGACTATGTATGTTCCCTAGGGGCACTTGGATTATCTATGTTAACTAGCGGGCCCTTGAACTATGTAGGTTAACTACCGGGCACTTGCAAGATCTAGGTTAACTAGCGTGTACTTGGACTATGTAGGTTAACTTGCGGGCCCTTGGACTATGTATGTTCCAGAGCGGGCACTTGGACTATGTAGGTTCCCTAGCAGGCACTTGGACTATGTAGGTTCCAGAGCGGGCACTTGGAATATCTAGGTTCCTTAGCGGGCACTTGTACTATGTAGGTTAACTAGCGTGCCCTTGGACTATCTAAGTTACGTAGCAGGCACTTGGTATATAGGTTAAGTAGCGGGCACTTGGACTATGTAGGTTAACTAGCGGACACTTGCAGGATCTAGGTTAACTAGCGGGCCCTTGCACTCTGTAGGTTAACTAGCGGGCCCATGGATTCTGTAGGTTTACTAGCAGGCACTTGGACTATCCAGGTTAACTAGCGGGCACTTGGACTATGTAGTTTCCCTAGCAGGCATTTGGACTATTTAGGTTACCTAGCGGGCACTTGGACTATGTAGGTTACCTAGCTGGCACTTGGACTATCTAGGTTACCTAGCAGGCACTTTGACTATCTAGGTTAACTAACGGGCACTTGGACTATATTGGTTGTCTAGCGGGCACTTGGATTATGTAGGTTCCCTATCAGGCACTTGGACTATGTTGGTTAACTAGCGGGCACTTGGACTCTCTAGGTTACCTAGCGGGCACTTGGATTATCTAGAGTAACGAACGGGCACTTGGACTATGTAGGTTACCTAGCCGCCACTTGGACTATCTAGGTTAGCTAACAGGCACTTGGACTATCTAGGTTCCCTAGCGGGCACTTGTACTATCTAGGTTACCTAGCTGGCACTAGGACTATGTAGGTCAACTAGCGGGCCCTTGGACTATCTAGGTTAGCTGAGGGTCACTTAGATTATGTAGGTTAACTAGCGGGCACTTGGAATATGTAGGTTAACTAGCGGGCGCATGGACTATGTAGGTTTACTAGCGGGCCCTTGGACTATCTAGGTTACCGAACGGGCACTTGGACTATCTAGGTTACCTAGCGGGCACTTGAACTATGTAGGATAACTAGGGAGCCCTTGGACGATCGAGGTTACCAAGCGGGTACTTGAACTATCTAGGTTAACTAGCGGGCACTTGCACTATCTAGGTTACCTAGCGGGCACTTGGACTATGTATGTTCCCTAGGGGCACTTGGACTATCTATGTTAACTAGCGGGCACTTGGAGTATGTAGGTTACCTAGCAGACACTTGGACTATCTAGGTTAACTAGCGGGCACTTGGAGTATGTAGGTTACCTAGCGTGCACTTGGACTATGTAGGTTCCTTAGCGGGCACTTGGACTATCTAGGTTGCCTAGCGGGCACTTGGACTATGTAGGTTAACTAGCAGGCACTTGGACAATCTAGGTTAACTAGCGGCCACTTGGACTATGTAGGTTATCTAGAGGACACTTGGACTATCTAGGTTAACTAGCGAGCAATTGGACTATCTAGGTTAACTAGCGGGCACTTGGACTATTAGGGTCCCTAGCGGGCATTTGGACTATATAGGTTACCTAGCGGGCACTTGGACTATGAGGTTAACGAACAGGCACTTGGATTATGTAGGTAACCTAGTGGTCACTTGGACTGTCTAGGTTACCTACCGGGTACTTGGACAATGTAGGTTAACTAGCGGGCACTTGGACTATCTAGGTTAACTAGCGGGCCCATGGATGATGTAGGTTAACAAGGGGGCCCTTGGACTATGTAGGTTAACTAGCGGGCCCTTGAACTATGTAGGTTAAATACCGGGCACTTGGAAGATCTAGGTTAAGTAGCGTGTACTTGGACTATGTAGGTTAACTTGCGGGCCCTTGGACTATGTAGATTCCCAGCGGGCACTTGGACTATGTATGTTCCAGAGCGGGCACTTGGACTATGTAGGTTCCCTAGCAGGCACTTGGACTATGTAGGTTCCAGAGCGGGCACTTGGACTATCTAGGTTCCTTAGTGGGCACTTGTACTATGTAGGTTAACTAGCGTGCCCTTGGACTATCTAGGTTACGTAGCAGGCACTTGGTATATAGGATAACTAGCGGGAACTTGGACTATGTAGGTTAACTAGCGGACACTTGCACGATTTAGGTTAACTAGCGGGCCCTTGCACTACGTAGGTTAACTAGCCGGCCCATGGATTATGTAGGTTTACTAGCAGGCACTTGGACTATCTAGGTTAACTAGCGGGCACTTGAACTATGTAGTTTCCCTAGCGGGCATTTGGACTATTTAGGTTACCTAGCGGGCACTTGGACTATGTAGGTTACCTAGCGGGCACTTGGACTATCTAGGTTACCTAGCAGGCACTTTGACTATCTAGGTTAACTAACGGGCACTTGGACTATGTTGGTTGTCTCGCGGGCACTTGGATTATGTAGGTTCCCTATCAGGCACTTGGACTATGTTGGTTACCTAGCGGGCACTTGGACTCTCTAGGTTACCTAGCGGGCACTTGGATTATCTAGAGTAATGAACGGGCACTTGGAGTATGTAGGTTACCTAGCCGCCACTTGGACTATCTAGGTTAGCTAACAGGCACTTGGACTATCTAGGTTCCCTAGCGGGCACTTGTACTATCTAGGTTACCTAGCTGGCACTAGGACTATGTAGGTCAACTAGCGGGCCCTTGGACTATCTAGGTTAGCTGAGGGTCACTTAGATTATGTAGGTTAACTAGCGGGCACTTGGAATATGTAGGTTAACTAGCGGGCACATGGACTATGTAGGTTTACTAGCGGGCCCTTGGACTATCTAGGTTCCCTAAAGGGCAGTTGGACTATCTAGGTTACCGAATGGGCACTTGGACTATCTAGGTTACTTAGCGGGCACTTGAACTATGTAGGCTAACTAGGAAGCCCTTGGACGATCGAGGTTACCAAGCGGGTACTTGAACTATCTAGGTTAACTAGCGGGCACTTGCACTATCTAGGTTACCTAGCGGGCACTTGGACTATGTATGTTCCCTAGGGGCACTTGGACTATCTATGTTAACTAGCGGGCACTTGGAGTATGTAGGTTACCTAGCAGGCACTTGGACTATCTAGGTTAACTAGCGGGCACTTGGACTATCTAGGTTAACTAGCGTGCACTTGGACTATGTAGGTTCCTTAGCGGGCACTTGGACTATCTAGGTTGCCTAGCGGGCACTTGGACTATGTAGGTTAACTAGCAGGCACTTGGACAATCTAGGTTGCCTAGTGGGCACTTGGACTATGTAGGTTAACTAGAGGACACTTGGACTATCTAGGTTAACTAGCGAGCAATTGGACTATCTAGGTTAACTAGCGGGCACTTGGACTATTAGGGTCCCTAGCGGGCATTTGGACTATATAGGTTACCTAGCGGGCACTTGCACTATGAGGTTAACGAACAGGCACTTGGATTATGTAGGTAACCTAGTGGTCACTTGGACTGTCTAGGTTACCTAGCGGGTACTTGGACTATGTAGGTTAACTAGCGGGCACTTGGACTATCTAGGTTAACTAGCGGGCCCTTAGACGATGTAGGTTAACAAGGGGGCCCTTGGACTATGTAGGTTAACTAGCGGGCCCTTGAACTATGTAGGTTAAATACCGGGCACTTGGAAGATCTAGGTTAAGTAGCGTGTACTTGGACTATGTAGGTTAACTTGCGGGCCCTTGGACTATGTAGATTCCCTAGTGGGCACTTGGACTATGTATGTTCCAGAGCGGGCACTTGGACTATGTAGGTTCCCTAGCAGGCACTTGGACTATGTAGGTTCCAGAGCGGGCACTTGGACTATCTAGGTTCCTTAGTGGGCACTTGTACTATGTAGGTTAACTAGCGTGCCCTTGGACTATCTAGGATACGTAGCAGGCACTTGGTATATAGGTTAACTAGCGGGAACTTGGACTATGTAGGTTAACTAGCGGACACTTGCACGATTTAGGTTAACTAGCGGGCCCTTGCACTATGTAGGTTAACTAGCGGGCCCATGGATTATGTAGGTTTACTAGCAGGCACTTGGACTATCTAGGTTAACTAGCGGGCACTTGAACTATGTAGTTTCCCTAGCGGGCATTTGGACTATTTAGGTTACCTAGCGGGCACTTGGACTATGTAGGTTACCTAGCGGGCACTTGGACTATGTAGGTTCCCTAGTGGGCACTTGGACTATCTAGGTTACCTAGCAGGCACTAGGACTATGTAGGTCAACTAGCGGGCCCTTGGACTATCTAGGTTAGCTGAGGGTCACTTAGATTATGTAGGTTAACTAGCGGGCACTTGGAATATGTAGGTTAACTAGCGGGCGCATGGACTATGTAGGTTTACTAGCGGTCCCTTGGACTATCTAGGTTCCCTAAAGGGCAGTTGGACTATCTAGGTTACCGAACGGGCACTTGGACTATCTAGGTTACCTAGCGGGCACTTGAACTATGTAGGATAACTAGGGAGCCCTTGGACGATCGAGGTTACCAAGCGGGTACTTGAACTATCTAGGTTAACTAGCGGGCACTTGCACTATCTAGGTTACCTAGCGGGCACTTGGACTATGTATGTTCCCTAGGGGCACTTGGACTATCTATGTTAACTAGCGGGCACTTGGAGTATGTAGGTTACCTAGCAGGCACTTGGACTATCTAGGTTAACTAGCGGGCACTTGGACTATCTAAGTTAACTAGCGTGCACTTGGACAATGTAGGTTCCTTAGCGGGCACTTGGACTATCTAGGTTGCCTAGCGGGCATTTGGACTATGTAGGTTAACTAGCAGGCACTTGGACAATCTAGGTTAAGTAGCGGGCACTTGGACTATGTAGGTTAACTAGAGGACACTTGGACTATCTAGGTTATCTAGCGAGCAATTGGACTATCTAGGTTAACTAGCGGGCACTTGGACTATTAGGGTCCCTAGCGGGCATTTGGACTATATAGGTTACCTAGCGGGCACTTGGACTATGAGGTTAACGAACAGGCACTTGGATTATGTAGGTAACCTAGTGGTCACTTGGACTGTCTAGGTTACCTAGCGGGTACTTGGACTATGTAGGTTAACTAGCGGGCTCTTGGACTATCTAGGTTAACTAGCGGGCCCTTGGACGATGTAGGTTAACAAGCGGGCCCTTGGACTATGTAGGTTAACTAGCGGGCCCTTGAACTATGTAGGTTAAATACCGGGCACTTGGAAGATCTAGGTTAAGTAGCGTGTACTTGGACTATGTAGGTTAACTTGCGGGCCCTTGGACTATGTAGATTCCCTAGCGGGCACTTGGACTATGTATGTTCCAGAGCGGGCACTTGGACTATGTAGGTTCCCTAGCAGGCACTTGGACTATGTAGGTTCCAGAGCGGGCACTTGGACTATCTAGGTTCCATAGTGGGCACTTGTACTATGTAGGTTAACTAGCGTGCCCTTGGACTATCTAGGTTACGTAGCAGGCACTTGGTATATAGGTTAACTAGCGGGAACTTGGACTATGTAGGTTAACTAGCGGACACTTGCACGATTTAGGTTAACTAGCGGGCCCTTGCACTATGTAGGTTAACTAGCGGGCCCATGGATTATGTAGGTTTACTAGCAGGCACTTGGACTATCTAGGTTAACTAGCGGGCACTTGAACTATGTGGTTTCCCAGCGGGCATTTGGACTATTTAGGTTACCTAGCGGGCACTTGGACTATGTAGGTTACCTAGCGGGCACTTGGACTATGTAGGTTACCTAGCGGGCACTTGGACTATCTAGGTTACCTAGCAGGCACTTTGACTATCTAGGTTAACTAACGGGAACTTGGACTATGTTGGTTGTCTCGCGGGCACTTGGATTATGTAGGTTCCCAATCAGGCACTTGGACTATGTTGGTTACCTAGCGGGCACTTGGACTCTCTAGGTTACCTAGCGGGCACTTGGATTATCTAGAGTAACGAACGGGCACTTGGACTATGTAGGTTACCTAGCCGCCACTTGGACTATCTAGGTTAGCTAACAGGCACTTGGACTATCTAGGTTCCCTAGCGGGCACCTGTACTATCTAGGTTACCTAGCTGGCACTAGGACTATGTAGGTCAACTAGCGGGCCCTTCGACTATCTAGGTTAGCTGAGGGTCACTTAGATTATGTAGGTTAACTAGCGGGCACTTGGAATATGTAGGTTAACTAGCGGGCGCATGGACTATGTAGGTTTACTAGCGGTCCCTTGGACTATCTAGGTTCCCTAAAGGGCAGTTGGACTATCTAGGTTACCGAACGGGCACTTGGACTATCTAGGTTACCTAGCGGGCACTTGAACTATGTAGGATAACTAGGGAGCCCTTGGACGATCGAGGTTACCAAGCGGGTACTTGAACTATCTAGGTTAACTAGCGGGCACTTGCACTATCTAGGTTACCTAGCGGGCACTTGGACTATGTATGTTCCCTAGGGGCACTTGGACTATCTATGTTAACTAGCGGGCACTTGGAGTATGTAGGTTACCTAGCAGGCACTTGGACTATCTCGGTTAACTAGCGGGCACTTGGACTATCTAAGTTAACTAGCGTGCACTTGGACAATGTAGGTTCCTTAGCGGGCACTTGGACTATCTAGGTTGCCTAGCGGGCATTTGGACTATGTAGGTTAACTAGCAGGCACTTGGACAATCTAGGTTAAGTAGCGGGCACTTGGACTATGTAGGTTAACTAGAGGACACTTGGACTATCTAGGTTATCTAGCGAGCAATTGGACTATCTAGGTTAACTAGCGGGCTCTTGGACTATTAGGGTCCCTAGCGGGCATTTGGACTATATAGGTTACCTAGCGGGCACTTGGACTATGAGGTTAACGAACAGGCACTTGGATTATGTAGGTAACCTAGTGGTCACTTGGACTGTCTAGGTTACCTAGCGGGTACTTGGACTATGTAGGTTAACTAGCGGGCTCTTGGACTATCTAGGTTAACTAGCGGGCCCTTGGACGATGTAGGTTAACAAGCGGGCCCTTGGACTATGTAGGTTAACTAGCGGGCCCTTGAACTATGTAGGTTAAATACCGGGCACTTGGAAGATCTAGGTTAAGTAGCGTGTACTTGGACTATGTAGGTTAACTTGCGGGCCCTTGGACTATGTAGATTCCCTAGCGGGCACTTGGACTATGTATGTTCCAGAGCGGGCACTTGGACTATGTAGGTTCCCTAGCAGGCACTTGGACTATGTAGGTTCCAGAGCGGGCACTTGGACTATCTAGGTTCCATAGTGGGCACTTGTACTATGTAGGTTAACTAGCGTGCCCTTGGACTATCTAGGTTACGTAGCAGGCACTTGGTATATAGGTTAACTAGCGGGAACTTGGACTATGTAGGTTAACTAGCGGACACTTGCACGATTTAGGTTAACTAGCAGGCCCTTGCACTATGTAGGTTAACTAGCGGGCCCATGGATTATGTAGGTTTACTAGCAGGCACTTGGACTATCTAGGTTAACTAGCGGGCACTTGAACTATGTGGTTTCCCAGCGGGCATTTGGACTATTTAGGTTACCTAGCGGGCACTTGGACTATGTAGGTTACCTAGCGGGCACTTGGACTATGTAGGTTACCTAGCGGGCACTTGGACTATCTAGGTTACCTAGCAGGCACTTTGACTATCTAGGTTAACTAATGGGAACTTGGACTATGTTGGTTGTCTCGCGGGCACTTGGATTATGTAGGTTCCCAATCAGGCACTTGGACTATGTTGGTTACCTAGCGGGCACTTGGACTCTCTAGGTTACCTAGCGGGCACTTGGATTATCTAGAGTAACGAACGGGCACTTGGACTATGTAGGTTACCTAGCCGCCACTTGGACTATCTAGGTTAGCTAACAGGCACTTGGACTATCTAGGTTCCCTAGCGGGCACTTGTACTATCTAGGTTACCTAGCTGGCACTAGGACTATGTAGGTCAACTAGCGGGCCCTTGGACTATCTAGGTTAGCTGAGGGTCACTTAGATTATGTAGGTTAACTAGCGGGCACTTGGAATATGTAGGTTAACTAGCGGGCGCATGGACTATGTAGGTTTACTAGCGGGCCCTTGGACTATCTAGGTTCCCTAAAGGGCAGTTGGACTATCTAGGTTACCGAACGGGCACTTGGACTATCTAGGTTACCTAGCGGGCACTTGAACTATGTAGGATAACTAGGGAGCCCTTGGACGATCGAGGTTACCAAGCGGGTACTTGAACTATCTAGGTTAACTAGCGGGCACTTGCACTATCTAGGTTACCTAGCGGGCACTTGGACTATGTATGTTCCCTAGGGGCACTTGGACTATCTATGTTAACTAGCGGGCACTTGGAGTATGTAGGTTACCTAGCAGGCACTTGGACTATCTAGGTTAACTAGCGGGCACTTGGACTATCTAAGTTAACTAGCGTGCACTTGGACTATGTAGGTTCCTTAGCGGGCACTTGGACTATCTAGGTTGCCTAGCGGGCATTTGGACTATGTAGGTTAACTAGCAGGCACTTGGACAATCTAGGTTAAGTAGCGGGCACTTGGACTATGTAGGTTAACTAGAGGACACTTGGACTATCTAGGTTATCTAGCGAGCAATTGGACTATCTAGGTTAACTAGCGGGCACTTGGACTATTAGGGTCCCTAGCGGGCATTTGGACTATATAGGTTACCTAGCGGGCACTTGGTCTATGAGGTTAACGAACAGGCACTTGGATTATGTAGGTAACCTAGTGGTCATTTGGACTGTCTAGGTTACCTAGCGGGTACTTGGACTATGTAGGTTAACTAGCGGGCTCTTGGACTATCTAGGTTAACTAGCGGGCCCTTGGACGATGTAGGTTAACAAGCGGGCCCTTGGACTATGTAGGTTAACTAGCGGGCCCTTGAACTATGTAGGTTAAATACCGGGCACTTGCAAGATCTAGGTTAAGTAGCGTGTACTTGGACTATGTAGGTTAACTTGCGGGCCCTTGGACTATGTAGATTCCCTAGCGGGCACTTGGACTATGTATGTTCCAGAGCGGGCACTTGGACTATGTAGGTTCCCTAGCAGGCACTTGGACTATGTAGGTTCCAGAGCGGGCACTTGGACTATCTAGGTTCCTTAGTGGGCACTTGTACTATGTAGGTTAACTAGCGTGCCCTTGGACTATCTAGGTTACGTAGCAGGCACTTGGTATATAGGTTAACTAGCGGGAACTTGGACTATGTAGGTTAACTAGCGGACACTTGCACGATTTAGGTTAACTAGCGGGCCCTTGCACTATGTAGGTTAACTAGCGGGCCCATGGATTATGTAGGTTTACTAGCAGGCACTTGGACTATCTAGGTTAACTAGCGGGCACTTGGATTATGTAGTTTCCCTAGCGGGCATTTGGACTATTTAGGTTACCTAGCGGGCACTTGGACTATGTAGGTTACCTAGTGGGCACTTGGACTATCTAGGTTACCTAGCAGGCACTTTGACTATCTAGGTTAACTAACGGGCACTTGGACTATGTTGGTTGTCTCGCGGGCACTTGGATTATATAGGTTCCCAATCAGGCACTTGGACTATGTTGGTTACCTAGCGGGCACTTGGACTCTCTAGGTTACCTAGCGGGCACTTGGATTATCTAGAGTAACGAACGGGCACTTGGACTATGTAGGTTACCTAGCCGCCACTTGGACTATCTAGGTTAGCTAACAGGCACTTGGACTATCTAGGTTCCCTAGCGGGCACTTGTACTATCTAGATTACCTCGCTGGCACTAGGACTATGTAGGTCAACTCGCGGGCCCTTGGACTATCTAGGTTAGCTAAGGGTCACTTAGATTATGTAGGTTAACTAGCGGGCACTTGGAATATGTAGGTTAACTAGCGGACAGTTGCACTATGTAGGTTAACTAGCGGGCGCATGGACTATGTAGGTTTACTAGCGGGCCCTTGGACTATCTAGGTTCCCTAAAGGGCACTTGGAATATCTAGGTTACCGAACGGGCACTTGGAGTATCTAGGTTACCTAGCGGGCACTTGGAGTATGTAGGCTAACTAGGGAGCCCTTGGACGATCGAGGTTACCAAGCAGGTACTTGAACTATCTAGGTTACCTAGCGGGCACTTGGACTATGTATGTTCCCTAGGGGCACTTGGACTGTCTATGTTAACTAGCGGGCACTTGGAGTATGTAGGTTACCTAGCAGGCACTTGGACTATCTAGGTTAACTAGCGGGCACTTGGACTATCTAAGTTAACTAGCGTGCACTTGGACTATGTAGGTTCCTTAGGGGGCACTTGGACTATCTAGGTTGCCTAGCGGGCACTTGGACTATGTAGGTTAACTAGCAGGCACTTGGACAATCTAGGTTAACTAGCGGGCACTTGGACTATGTATGTTAACTAGAGGACACTTGGACTATCTAGGTTAACTAGTGGGCCCTTGGACTATGTTGGTTAACTAGCAGGCACTTGGACAATCTAGGTTAACTAGCGGGCTGCTGGACTATCAAAGTTAACAAGTGAGCCCTTGGACTATGTAGTTTAACTAGTGGGTCCTTGGACTATCTTGGTTACCTAGCGAGCACTTGGCCTATATAGGTTACCTAGCGGGCACTTGGACAATGTAGGTTACCTAGTGGACACTTGGACTATCTAGGTTAACAAACGGGCAGTTGGAATATGCAGGTAACCTAGCGGGCACTTGGACTCTCTAGGTTACCTGGCGGGCACTTGGACTTCTAGGTTAACAAATGGGCTCTTGGACTATGTAGGTTGCCTAGCGGGCACTTGGACTATCTAGGTCAGGTAACGGGAACTTGGACTATCCAGGTTACCTAGCGGGAACTTGGACAATGTAAGTTACCTAGCAGGCACTTGGACTATCTAGGTTACACAGCGGGCACTTGGACTATGTAGGTTAACTAGGGAGCACTTGGGCTCTAGGTTACCTAGTCGGCACTTGGACTATCTATGTTAACTAGCGGGCACTTGGAATATGTAGGTTAACTAGCGGACACTTGCACTATGTAGGTTACCTAGCAGGCACTTGGACTATCTAGGTTAACTAGCGCGCACTTGGACTATCTAGGTTAACTAGCGGACACTTGCACTATGTAGGTTACCTAGCGGGCACTTGGACTATCTAGGTTGCCTAGCGGGCACTTGGACTATGTAGGTTAACTAGCGTGCCCTTGGACTATCTAGGTTACGTAGCGGGCACTTGGTATATAGGTTAACTAGCGGGCACTTGGACTATGTAGGTTAACTAGAGGACACTTGGACTATCTAGGTTAACTAGTGGGCCCTTTGACTATGTAGGTTAACTAGCAGGCACTTGGACAATCTAGGTTAACTAATGGGAACTTGGACTATGTTGGTTGTCTCGCGGGCACTTGGATTATGTAGGTTCCCAATCAGGCACTTGGACTATGTTGGTTACCTAGCGGGCACTTGGACTCTCTAGGTTACCTAGCGGGCACTTGGATTATCTAGAGTAACGAACGGGCACTTGGACTATGTAGGTTACCTAGCCGCCACTTGGACTATCTAGGTTAGCTAACAGGCACTTGGACTATCTAGGTTCCCTAGCGGGCACTTGTACTATCTAGGTTACCTAGCTGGCACTAGGACTATGTAGGTCAACTAGCGGGCCCTTGGACTATCTAGGTTAGCTGAGGGTCACTTAGATTATGTAGGTTAACTAGCGGGCACTTGGAATATGTAGGTTAACTAGCGGGCGCATGGACTATGTAGGTTTACTAGCGGGCCCTTGGACTATCTAGGTTCCCTAAAGGGCAGTTGGACTATCTAGGTTACCGAACGGGCACTTGGACTATCTAGGTTACCTAGCGGGCACTTGAACTATGTAGGATAACTAGGGAGCCCTTGGACGATCGAGGTTACCAAGCGGGTACTTGAACTATCTAGGTTAACTAGCGGGCACTTGCACTATCTAGGTTACCTAGCGGGCACTTGGACTATGTATGTTCCCTAGGGGCACTTGGACTATCTATGTTAACTAGCGGGCACTTGGAGTATGTAGGTTACCTAGCAGGCACTTGGACTATCTAGGTTAACTAGCGGGCACTTGGACTATCTAAGTTAACTAGCGTGCACTTGGACTATGTAGGTTCCTTAGCGGGCACTTGGACTATCTAGGTTGCCTAGCGGGCATTTGGACTATGTAGGTTAACTAGCAGGCACTTGGACAATCTAGGTTAAGTAGCGGGCACTTGGACTATGTAGGTTAACTAGAGGACACTTGGACTATCTAGGTTATCTAGCGAGCAATTGGACTATCTAGGTTAACTAGCGGGCACTTGGACTATTAGGGTCCCTAGCGGGCATTTGGACTATATAGGTTACCTAGCGGGCACTTGGTCTATGAGGTTAACGAACAGGCACTTGGATTATGTAGGTAACCTAGTGGTCATTTGGACTGTCTAGGTTACCTAGCGGGTACTTGGACTATGTAGGTTAACTAGCGGGCTCTTGGACTATCTAGGTTAACTAGCGGGCCCTTGGACGATGTAGGTTAACAAGCGGGCCCTTGGACTATGTAGGTTAACTAGCGGGCCCTTGAACTATGTAGGTTAAATACCGGGCACTTGCAAGATCTAGGTTAAGTAGCGTGTACTTGGACTATGTAGGTTAACTTGCGGGCCCTTGGACTATGTAGATTCCCTAGCGGGCACTTGGACTATGTATGTTCCAGAGCGGGCACTTGGACTATGTAGGTTCCCTAGCAGGCACTTGGACTATGTAGGTTCCAGAGCGGGCACTTGGACTATCTAGGTTCCTTAGTGGGCACTTGTACTATGTAGGTTAACTAGCGTGCCCTTGGACTATCTAGGTTACGTAGCAGGCACTTGGTATATAGGTTAACTAGCGGGAACTTGGACTATGTAGGTTAACTAGCGGACACTTGCACGATTTAGGTTAACTAGCGGGCCCTTGCACTATGTAGGTTAACTAGCGGGCCCATGGATTATGTAGGTTTACTAGCAGGCACTTGGACTATCTAGGTTAACTAGCGGGCACTTGGATTATGTAGTTTCCCTAGCGGGCATTTGGACTATTTAGGTTACCTAGCGGGCACTTGGACTATGTAGGTTACCTAGTGGGCACTTGGACTATCTAGGTTACCTAGCAGGCACTTTGACTATCTAGGTTAACTAACGGGCACTTGGACTATGTTGGTTGTCTCGCGGGCACTTGGATTATATAGGTTCCCAATCAGGCACTTGGACTATGTTGGTTACCTAGCGGGCACTTGGACTCTCTAGGTTACCTAGCGGGCACTTGGATTATCTAGAGTAACGAACGGGCACTTGGACTATGTAGGTTACCTAGCCGCCACTTGGACTATCTAGGTTAGCTAACAGGCACTTGGACTATCTAGGTTCCCTAGCGGGCACTTGTACTATCTAGATTACCTCGCTGGCACTAGGACTATGTAGGTCAACTCGCGGGCCCTTGGACTATCTAGGTTAGCTAAGGGTCACTTAGATTATGTAGGTTAACTAGCGGGCACTTGGAATATGTAGGTTAACTAGCGGACAGTTGCACTATGTAGGTTAACTAGCGGGCGCATGGACTATGTAGGTTTACTAGCGGGCCCTTGGACTATCTAGGTTCCCTAAAGGGCACTTGGAATATCTAGGTTACCGAACGGGCACTTGGAGTATCTAGGTTACCTAGCGGGCACTTGGAGTATGTAGGCTAACTAGGGAGCCCTTGGACGATCGAGGTTACCAAGCAGGTACTTGAACTATCTAGGTTACCTAGCGGGCACTTGGACTATGTATGTTCCCTAGGGGCACTTGGACTGTCTATGTTAACTAGCGGGCACTTGGAGTATGTAGGTTACCTAGCAGGCACTTGGACTATCTAGGTTAACTAGCGGGCACTTGGACTATCTAAGTTAACTAGCGTGCACTTGGACTATGTAGGTTCCTTAGGGGGCACTTGGACTATCTAGGTTGCCTAGCGGGCACTTGGACTATGTAGGTTAACTAGCAGGCACTTGGACAATCTAGGTTAACTAGCGGGCACTTGGACTATGTATGTTAACTAGAGGACACTTGGACTATCTAGGTTAACTAGTGGGCCCTTGGACTATGTTGGTTAACTAGCAGGCACTTGGACAATCTAGGTTAACTAGCGGGCTGCTGGACTATCAAAGTTAACAAGTGAGCCCTTGGACTATGTAGTTTAACTAGTGGGTCCTTGGACTATCTTGGTTACCTAGCGAGCACTTGGCCTATATAGGTTACCTAGCGGGCACTTGGACAATGTAGGTTACCTAGTGGACACTTGGACTATCTAGGTTAACAAACGGGCAGTTGGAATATGCAGGTAACCTAGCGGGCACTTGGACTCTCTAGGTTACCTGGCGGGCACTTGGACTTCTAGGTTAACAAATGGGCTCTTGGACTATGTAGGTTGCCTAGCGGGCACTTGGACTATCTAGGTCAGGTAACGGGAACTTGGACTATCCAGGTTACCTAGCGGGAACTTGGACAATGTAAGTTACCTAGCAGGCACTTGGACTATCTAGGTTACACAGCGGGCACTTGGACTATGTAGGTTAACTAGGGAGCACTTGGGCTCTAGGTTACCTAGTCGGCACTTGGACTATCTATGTTAACTAGCGGGCACTTGGAATATGTAGGTTAACTAGCGGACACTTGCACTATGTAGGTTACCTAGCAGGCACTTGGACTATCTAGGTTAACTAGCGCGCACTTGGACTATCTAGGTTAACTAGCGGACACTTGCACTATGTAGGTTACCTAGCGGGCACTTGGACTATCTAGGTTGCCTAGCGGGCACTTGGACTATGTAGGTTAACTAGCGTGCCCTTGGACTATCTAGGTTACGTAGCGGGCACTTGGTATATAGGTTAACTAGCGGGCACTTGGACTATGTAGGTTAACTAGAGGACACTTGGACTATCTAGGTTAACTAGTGGGCCCTTTGACTATGTAGGTTAACTAGCAGGCACTTGGACAATCTAGGTTAACTAATGGGAACTTGGACTATGTTGGTTGTCTCGCGGGCACTTGGATTATGTAGGTTCCCAATCAGGCACTTGGACTATGTTGGTTACCTAGCGGGCACTTGGACTCTCTAGGTTACCTAGCGGGCACTTGGATTATCTAGAGTAACGAACGGGCACTTGGACTATGTAGGTTACCTAGCCGCCACTTGGACTATCTAGGTTAGCTAACAGGCACTTGGACTATCTAGGTTCCCTAGCGGGCACTTGTACTATCTAGGTTACCTAGCTGGCACTAGGACTATGTAGGTCAACTAGCGGGCCCTTGGACTATCTAGGTTAGCTGAGGGTCACTTAGATTATGTAGGTTAACTAGCGGGCACTTGGAATATGTAGGTTAACTAGCGGGCGCATGGACTATGTAGGTTTACTAGCGGGCCCTTGGACTATCTAGGTTCCCTAAAGGGCAGTTGGACTATCTAGGTTACCGAACGGGCACTTGGACTATCTAGGTTACCTAGCGGGCACTTGAACTATGTAGGATAACTAGGGAGCCCTTGGACGATCGAGGTTACCAAGCGGGTACTTGAACTATCTAGGTTAACTAGCGGGCACTTGCACTATCTAGGTTACCTAGCGGGCACTTGGACTATGTATGTTCCCTAGGGGCACTTGGACTATCTATGTTAACTAGCGGGCACTTGGAGTATGTAGGTTACCTAGCAGGCACTTGGACTATCTAGGTTAACTAGCGGGCACTTGGACTATCTAAGTTAACTAGCGTGCACTTGGACTATGTAGGTTCCTTAGCGGGCACTTGGACTATCTAGGTTGCCTAGCGGGCATTTGGACTATGTAGGTTAACTAGCAGGCACTTGGACAATCTAGGTTAAGTAGCGGGCACTTGGACTATGTAGGTTAACTAGAGGACACTTGGACTATCTAGGTTATCTAGCGAGCAATTGGACTATCTAGGTTAACTAGCGGGCACTTGGACTATTAGGGTCCCTAGCGGGCATTTGGACTATATAGGTTACCTAGCGGGCACTTGGTCTATGAGGTTAACGAACAGGCACTTGGATTATGTAGGTAACCTAGTGGTCATTTGGACTGTCTAGGTTACCTAGCGGGTACTTGGACTATGTAGGTTAACTAGCGGGCTCTTGGACTATCTAGGTTAACTAGCGGGCCCTTGGACGATGTAGGTTAACAAGCGGGCCCTTGGACTATGTAGGTTAACTAGCGGGCCCTTGAACTATGTAGGTTAAATACCGGGCACTTGCAAGATCTAGGTTAAGTAGCGTGTACTTGGACTATGTAGGTTAACTTGCGGGCCCTTGGACTATGTAGATTCCCTAGCGGGCACTTGGACTATGTATGTTCCAGAGCGGGCACTTGGACTATGTAGGTTCCCTAGCAGGCACTTGGACTATGTAGGTTCCAGAGCGGGCACTTGGACTATCTAGGTTCCTTAGTGGGCACTTGTACTATGTAGGTTAACTAGCGTGCCCTTGGACTATCTAGGTTACGTAGCAGGCACTTGGTATATAGGTTAACTAGCGGGAACTTGGACTATGTAGGTTAACTAGCGGACACTTGCACGATTTAGGTTAACTAGCGGGCCCTTGCACTATGTAGGTTAACTAGCGGGCCCATGGATTATGTAGGTTTACTAGCAGGCACTTGGACTATCTAGGTTAACTAGCGGGCACTTGGATTATGTAGTTTCCCTAGCGGGCATTTGGACTATTTAGGTTACCTAGCGGGCACTTGGACTATGTAGGTTACCTAGTGGGCACTTGGACTATCTAGGTTACCTAGCAGGCACTTTGACTATCTAGGTTAACTAACGGGCACTTGGACTATGTTGGTTGTCTCGCGGGCACTTGGATTATATAGGTTCCCAATCAGGCACTTGGACTATGTTGGTTACCTAGCGGGCACTTGGACTCTCTAGGTTACCTAGCGGGCACTTGGATTATCTAGAGTAACGAACGGGCACTTGGACTATGTAGGTTACCTAGCCGCCACTTGGACTATCTAGGTTAGCTAACAGGCACTTGGACTATCTAGGTTCCCTAGCGGGCACTTGTACTATCTAGATTACCTCGCTGGCACTAGGACTATGTAGGTCAACTCGCGGGCCCTTGGACTATCTAGGTTAGCTAAGGGTCACTTAGATTATGTAGGTTAACTAGCGGGCACTTGGAATATGTAGGTTAACTAGCGGACAGTTGCACTATGTAGGTTAACTAGCGGGCGCATGGACTATGTAGGTTTACTAGCGGGCCCTTGGACTATCTAGGTTCCCTAAAGGGCACTTGGAATATCTAGGTTACCGAACGGGCACTTGGAGTATCTAGGTTACCTAGCAGGCACTTGGAGTATGTAGGCTAACTAGGGAGCCCTTGGACGATCGAGGTTACCAAGCAGGTACTTGAACTATCTAGGTTACCTAGCGGGCACTTGGACTATGTATGTTCCCTAGGGGCACTTGGACTGTCTATGTTAACTAGCGGGCACTTGGAGTATGTAGGTTACCTAGCAGGCACTTGGACTATCTAGGTTAACTAGCGGGCACTTGGACTATCTAAGTTAACTAGCGTGCACTTGGACTATGTAGGTTCCTTAGGGGGCACTTGGACTATCTAGGTTGCCTAGCGGGCACTTGGACTATGTAGGTTAACTAGCAGGCACTTGGACAATCTAGGTTAACTAGCGGGCACTTGGACTATGTATGTTAACTAGAGGACACTTGGACTATCTAGGTTAACTAGTGGGCCCTTGGACTATGTTGGTTAACTAGCAGGCACTTGGACAATCTAGGTTAACTAGCGGGCTGCTGGACTATCAAAGTTAACAAGTGAGCCCTTGGACTATGTAGTTTAACTAGTGGGTCCTTGGACTATCTTGGTTACCTAGCGAGCACTTGGCCTATATAGGTTACCTAGTGGGCACTTGGACAATGTAGGTTACCTAGTGGACACTTGGACTATCTAGGTTAACAAACGGGCAGTTGGAATATGCAGGTAACCTAGCGGGCACTTGGACTCTCTAGGTTACCTGGCGGGCACTTGGACTTCTAGGTTAACAAATGGGCTCTTGGACTATGTAGGTTGCCTAGCGGGCACTTGGACTATCTAGGTCAGGTAACGGGAACTTGGACTATCCAGGTTACCTAGCGGGAACTTGGACAATGTAAGTTACCTAGCAGGCACTTGGACTATCTAGGTTACACAGCGGGCACTTGGACTATGTAGGTTAACTAGGGAGCACTTGGGCTCTAGGTTACCTAGTCGGCACTTGGACTATCTATGTTAACTAGCGGGCACTTGGAATATGTAGGTTAACTAGCGGACACTTGCACTATGTAGGTTACCTAGCAGGCACTTGGACTATCTAGGTTAACTAGCGCGCACTTGGACTATCTAGGTTAACTAGCGGACACTTGCACTATGTAGGTTACCTAGCGGGCACTTGGACTATCTAGGTTGCCTAGCGGGCACTTGGACTATGTAGGTTAACTAGCGTGCCCTTGGACTATCTAGGTTACGTAGCGGGCACTTGGTATATAGGTTAACTAGCGGGCACTTGGACTATGTAGGTTAACTAGAGGACACTTGGACTATCTAGGTTAACTAGTGGGCCCTTTGACTATGTAGGTTAACTAGCAGGCACTTGGACAATCTAGGTTAACTAGCGGGCACTTGGACGATCTAGGTTAACTAGCGGGCACTTGGACTATCAAAGTTAACAAGTGAGCCCTTGGACTATGTAGGTTAACTAGCGGGCCCTTGGAGTATCTAGGTTTCCTAGCGGGCACTTGGACTATATAGGTTACCTAGCGGGCACTTGGACTGTCTAGGTTACCTAGCGGGCACTTGGACTTCTAGGTTAACGAACGGGCTCTTGGACTATGTAGATTGCCTAGCGGGCACTTGGACTATCTAGGTTATTTAACGGGCACTTGGACTATCTAGGTTACCTATCGGGAACTTGGACAATGTAAGTTACCTAGCGGGCACTTGGACTATCTAGGTTACCTAACGGGCACTTTGACTATCTAGGTTACATAGCGGGCACTTGGACTATGTAGGTTAACTAGCGAGCACTTGGACTCTAGGTTACCTAGCGGGCACTTGGACTATCTAGGTTTCCTAGCGGGCCCTTGGACTATGTAGGTTTCCTAGCGGGCACTTGGACTATCTAGGTTAACGAACGGGCACTTGGACTATGTAGGTTACCTAGCGGACACTTGGATTATGTAGGATCCATATCGGACATTTGGACTACTTATGTTACCTAGCGGGCACTTGGACTATCTAGGTTAACTAGCGGCACTTGGACTATCTAGGTTACCTAGCGGGCACTTGTACTAGGTAGGTTCCCTAGCGGGCATTTGGACTATATAGATAACCTAGCGGGCATTTAGACTTTGTAGGTTACCTTCCGGGCTGTTGGACTATCTAGGTTACCTAGCGGGCACTGGGACTATCTAGGTTAACTAACGGGCACTTGGACTTTGTAGGT
Organism: Tenrec ecaudatus; assembly: GCF_050624435.1. Lineage (NCBI taxonomy): Eukaryota > Metazoa > Chordata > Mammalia > Afrosoricida > Tenrecidae > Tenrec > Tenrec ecaudatus. Next base: position 1,151,652 of record NW_027459487.1, read on the forward strand.
TCCCTAGAGGGCCCTTGGACTATATAAGTTCCCTAGAGGGCACTTGGACTATGTGGGTTCCCTAGCGGGCATTTGGGCTATCTAGGTTACCTAGCGGGCACTTGGACTATGTAGATTCTCTATCGGGCACTTGGAGAATGTAGGTTAACTAGGGGGCACTAGGACAATGTAGGTTACCTAGCGGGCCTTTGGACTATCTAGGTTACCTAGAGGGAACTTGGACTATGTAGGTTAACTAGTGGGCACTTGGACCATCTAGGTTACCTAGCAGGCACTTGGACTATGTAGGTTAACTAGTGGACACTTGGACTATCTTGCTTACCTAGCAGGCACTTGGGCTATCTATGTTAACTAGCAGGCACTTGGACTATGTAGGTTCCCTATCGGGCACTTGGATTAGGTAGGTTCCCTAGCGGGCACTTGGTCTATCTAGGTTAACTAGCGGGTACATGGAGTATCTAGGGTAACTAGCGAGCACTCGGACTATCTAGGTTAACTAGCGGGCACTTGGACTATTAGGGTTCCTAGAGGGCATTTGGACAATATAGGTTACCTAGCGGGCACTTGGAGTATGTAGGTTAACGAACAGGCACTTGGACTATGTAGGTAACCTAGTGTTCACTTGAACTGTCTAGGTTACCTAGCGGGCCCTTGGACGATGTAGGTTAACTAGCGTGCCCTTGGACTATCTAGGTTAATTAGCGGGCCCTTTGATTATGTAGGTCAACTAGCGGGCACTTGGACGATCTAGGTTTACTTCGTGTACTTGGACTATGTAGGTTAACTAGCGGGCCCTTGGATTATGTAGATTAACTAGCGGCACTTGGACTATCTACGTTAACTAGCGGGCCCTTGGACTATGTAGATTCCCTAGCGGGCACTTGGACTATGTATGTTCCAGAGCGGGCAATTGGACTATGTTGGTTCCCTAGCAGGAACTTGGACTATGTAGGTTCCAGAGCGGGCTCTTGGATTATCTAGGTTCCCTAGCGAGCACTTGGACTATGTAGGTTAACTAGCAGACATTTGGACGATCTAGGTTAACTAGCGGGTACTTGGACTATGTAGGTTAACTAGCGGGCCCTTAGACTATGTAGATTAACTAGCGGCCCTTGGACTATCTACGTTAACTAGCGGGCTCTTGTACTATGTAGATTCCCTAGCGGGCATTTGGACTATGTATGTTCCCTAGCGGGCACTTGGACTATGTATGTACCTTACGGACACTTGAACTATGTAAGTTAACTATCGGGCACTTGGACTATGTAGGTTAACTAGCGGGCCCTTGGACTACGTAGGTTAACTAGCGGACACTTGCACTATGTAGGTTACCTAGCTGGCACTTGGACTATCTAGGTTAAATAGCGGGCACTTGGACTATGTAGGTTAACTAGCGGACACTTGCACTATGTAGGTTACCTAGCGGGCACTTACACTATGTAGGTTAACTAGAGGACACTTGGACGATCTAGGTTAACTAGCGGGCACTTGGACGATCTAGGTTAACTACAGGGCACTTGGACTATCAAAGTTAACAAGCGACCCTTGGACTATGTAGATTAATTAGCGGACCCTTGTACTCTCTAGGTTACCTAGATAGCACTTGGACTATATAAGTTCCCTAGCGGGCACTTGGACTATCTAGGTTAACGAACGGGCACTTGGACTATGCAGGTAACCTAGCGGGCACTTGGACTGTCTAGGTTACATAGCGGGCACTTGGACTTCTAGGTTAATGAACGGCCACTTGGACTATGTATCTTGCCTAGCGGGCACTTGGACTATCTAGGTTAGGTAAAGGGCACTTGGACTATCTAGGTTACCCAGCGGGAACTTGGACAATGTAGGTTACCTAGCGGGCACTTGGACTATCTGGGTTACCTAACGGGCACTTTGACTATCTAGGTTACCTAGCGGGCACTTGGACTATGTAGGTTAACTAGCGGGCCCGTGGACAATGTAGGTTACCTAGCGGGCACTTGGACTATCTAGGTTAACGAACGGGCACTTGGACTATGTAGGTAACCTAGCAGGCACTTGGACTGTCTAGGATACCTAGCGGGCACTTTGACTATCTAGGTTAACTAGGGGACCTTGGATTATGTAGGTTAACTAGCGGGCCCTTGGACTATGTAGGTTAACTAGCGGGCACTTGGACTATCTGTTTTCCTAGCAGACACTTGGACTATGTACATACCCTAGCGCGCACTTGGACTATCTAGGTTACCTAGCTGGCACTTGGACTATCTAGGTTAAATAGCGGGCATTTGGACTATGTAGGTTAACTAGCGGACACTTGCACTATGTAGGTTACCTAGCGGGCACTTACACTATGTAGGTTAACTAGAGGACACTTGGACGATCTAGGTTAACTAGCGGGCACTTGGACGATCTAGGTTAACTAAAGGGCACTTGGACTATGTACGTCCCCTAGTGGGCACTTGGACTATCTAGGTTAACTAGCGGGCACTTGGACTATGTAGGTTACCTAGCAGGCACTTGGATTATGAAGGATCGCTAGCGGGCACTTGGACTATCTAGGTTAACTAGCAGGCACTTGGACTATGCAGGTTAACTAGCGGACACTTCCACGATCTAGGTTAACTAGCGGGCCCTTGCACTATGTAGGTTAACTAGCGGGCCCATGGATTATGTAGGTTTACTAGCAGGCACTTGGACTCTAGGTTAACTAGCCGGCACTTGGACTATGTAGTTACCCTAGCGGGCATTTGGACTATTTAGGTTACCAAGCGGGAACTTGGACTATGTAGGTTACCTAGCGGGCACTTGGACTATCTAGGTTACCTAGCAGGCACTTTGACTATCTAGGTTAACTAACGGGCACTTGGACTATGTAGGTTGCCTAGCGGGTACTTGGACTATGTAGGTTCCCTAGCGGGCACTTGGATTATGTAGGTTCCCTTTTGGGCACTTGGACTATGTAGGTTAATTAGGGGGCACTTGGACTGTCTAGGGTACCTAGCGGGCACTTGGACTTCTAGGTTAACGAACGGGCTCTTGGACTATGTAGATTGCCTAGCGGGCACTTGGACTATCTAGGTTATTTAACGGGCACTTGGACTATCTAGGTTACCTATCGGGAACTTGGACAATGTAAGTTACCTAGCGGGCACTTGGACTATCTAGGTTACCTAACGGGCACTTTGACTATCTAGGTTACATAGCGGGCACTTGGACTATGTAGGTTAACTAGCGAGCACTTGGACTCTAGGTTACCTAGCGGGCACTTGGACTATCTAGGTTTCCTAGCGGGCCCTTGGACTATGTAGGTTTCCTAGCGGGCACTTGGACTATCTAGGTTAACGAACGGGCACTTGGACTATGTAGGTTACCTAGCGGACACTTGGATTATGTAGGATCCCTATCGGACATTTGGACTACTTATGTTACCTAGCGGGCACTTGGACTATCTAGGTTAACTAGCGGCACTTGGACTATCTAGGTTACCTAGCGGGCACTTGTACTAGGTAGGTTCCCTAGCGGGCATTTGGACTATATAGATAACCTAGCGGGCATTTAGACTTTGTAGGTTACCTTCCGGGCTGTTGGACTATCTAGGTTACCTAGCGGGCACTGGGACTATCTAGGTTAACTAACGGGCACTTGGACTTTGTAGGTTCCCTAGAGGGCCCTTGGACTATATAAGTTCCCTAGAGGGCACTTGGACTATGTGGGTTCCCTAGCGGGCATTTGGGCTATCTAGGTTACCTAGCGGGCACTTGGACTATGTAGATTCTCTATCGGGCACTTGGAGAATGTAGGTTAACTAGGGGGCACTAGGACAATGTAGGTTACCTAGCGGGCCTTTGGACTATCTAGGTTACCTAGAGGGAACTTGGACTATGTAGGTTAACTAGTGGGCACTTGGACCATCTAGGTTACCTAGCAGGCACTTGGACTATGTAGGTTAACTAGTGGACACTTGGACTATCTTGCTTACCTAGCAGGCACTTGGGCTATCTATGTTAACTAGCAGGCACTTGGACTATGTAGGTTCCCTATCGGGCACTTGGATTAGGTAGGTTCCCTAGCGGGCACTTGGTCTATCTAGGTTAACTAGCGGGTACATGGAGTATCTAGGGTAACTAGCGAGCACTCGGACTATCTAGGTTAACTAGCGGGCACTTGGACTATTAGGGTTCCTAGAGGGCATTTGGACAATATAGGTTACCTAGCGGGCACTTGGAGTATGTAGGTTAACGAACAGGCACTTGGACTATGTAGGTAACCTAGTGTTCACTTGAACTGTCTAGGTTACCTAGCGGGCCCTTGGACGATGTAGGTTAACTAGCGTGCCCTTGGACTATCTAGGTTAATTAGCGGGCCCTTTGATTATGTAGGTCAACTAGCGGGCACTTGGACGATCTAGGTTTACTTCGTGTACTTGGACTATGTAGGTTAACTAGCGGGCCCTTGGATTATGTAGATTAACTAGCGGCACTTGGACTATCTACGTTAACTAGCGGGCCCTTGGACTATGTAGATTCCCTAGCGGGCACTTGGACTATGTATGTTCCAGAGCGGGCAATTGGACTATGTTGGTTCCCTAGCAGGAACTTGGACTATGTAGGTTCCAGAGCGGGCTCTTGGATTATCTAGGTTCCCTAGCGAGCACTTGGACTATGTAGGTTAACTAGCAGACACTTGGACGATCTAGGTTAACTAGCGGGTACTTGGACTATGTAGGTTAACTAGCGGGCCCTTAGACTATGTAGATTAACTAGCGGCCCTTGGACTATCTACGTTAACTAGCGGGCTCTTGTACTATGTAGATTCCCTAGCGGGCATTTGGACTATGTATGTTCCCTAGCGGGCACTTGGACTATGTATGTACCTTACGGACACTTGAACTATGTAAGTTAACTATCGGGCACTTGGACTATGTAGGTTAACTAGCGGGCCCTTGGACTACGTAGGTTAACTAGCGGACACTTGCACTATGTAGGTTACCTAGCTGGCACTTGGACTATCTAGGTTAAATAGCGGGCACTTGGACTATGTAGGTTAACTAGCGGACACTTGCACTATGTAGGTTACCTAGCGGGCACTTACACTATGTAGGTTAACTAGAGGACACTTGGACGATCTAGGTTAACTAGCGGGCACTTGGACGATCTAGGTTAACTACAGGGCACTTGGACTATCAAAGTTAACAAGCGACCCTTGGACTATGTAGATTAATTAGCGGACCCTTGTACTCTCTAGGTTACCTAGATAGCACTTGGACTATATAAGTTCCCTAGCGGGCACTTGGACTATCTAGGTTAACGAACGGGCACTTGGACTATGCAGGTAACCTAGCGGGCACTTGGACTGTCTAGGTTACATAGCGGGCACTTGGACTTCTAGGTTAATGAACGGCCACTTGGACTATGTATCTTGCCTAGCGGGCACTTGGACTATCTAGGTTAGGTAAAGGGCACTTGGACTATCTAGGTTACCCAGCGGGAACTTGGACAATGTAGGTTACCTAGCGGGCACTTGGACTATCTGGGTTACCTAACGGGCACTTTGACTATCTAGGTTACCTAGCGGGCACTTGGACTATGTAGGTTAACTAGCGGGCCCGTGGACAATGTAGGTTACCTAGCGGGCACTTGGACTATCTAGGTTAACGAACGGGCACTTGGACTATGTAGGTAACCTAGCAGGCACTTGGACTGTCTAGGATACCTAGCGGGCACTTTGACTATCTAGGTTAACTAGGGGACCTTGGATTATGTAGGTTAACTAGCGGGCCCTTGGACTATGTAGGATAACTAGCGGGCACTTGGACTATCTGTTTTCCTAGCAGACACTTGGACTATGTACATACCCTAGCGCGCACTTGGACTATCTAGGTTACCTAGCTGGCACTTGGACTATCTAGGTTAAATAGCGGGCATTTGGACTATGTAGGTTAACTAGCGGACACTTGCACTATGTAGGTTACCTAGCGGGCACTTACACTATGTAGGTTAACTAGAGGACACTTGGACGATCTAGGTTAACTAGCGGGCACTTGGACGATCTAGGTTAACTAAAGGGCACTTGGACTATGTACGTCCCCTAGTGGGCACTTGGACTATCTAGGTTAACTAGCGGGCACTTGGACTATGTAGGTTACCTAGCAGGCACTTGGATTATGAAGGATCGCTAGCGGGCACTTGGACTATCTAGGTTAACTAGCAGGCACTTGGACTATGCAGGTTAACTAGCGGACACTTCCACGATCTAGGTTAACTAGCGGGCCCTTGCACTATGTAGGTTAACTAGCGGGCCCATGGATTATGTAGGTTTACTAGCAGGCACTTGGACTCTAGGTTAACTAGCCGGCACTTGGACTATGTAGTTACCCTAGCGGGCATTTGGACTATTTAGGTTACCAAGCGGGAACTTGGACTATGTAGGTTACCTAGCGGGCACTTGGACTATCTAGGTTACCTAGCAGGCACTTTGACTATCTAGGTTAACTAACGGGCACTTGGACTATGTAGGTTGCCTAGCGGGTACTTGGACTATGTAGGTTCCCTAGCGGGCACTTGGATTATGTAGGTTCCCTTTTGGGCACTTGGACTATGTAGGTTAATTAGGGGGCACTTGGACTGTCTAGGGTACCTAGCGGGCACTTGGATTATCTAGGTTAATGAACAGGCACGTGGACTATGTAGGTTACCTAGCCGCCACTTGGACTATCTAGGTTATCTAACAGGCACTTGGACTATCTAGGTTCCCTAGCGGGCACTTGTACTATCTAGGTTACCTAGCTGGCACTTGGACTATGTAGGTCAACTAGCGGGCCCTTGGACTACCTAGGATAGCTAACGGGCACTTAGATTATGTAGGTTAACTAGGGGGCACTTGGAATATGTAGGTAAACTAGCGGACACTTGCACTATGTAGGTTAACTATCGGGCCCATGGACTATGTAGGTTTACTATCGGGCCCTTGGACTATCTAGGTTCCATAAAGGGCACTTGGACTATCTAGGTTACCGAACGGGCACTTGGACTATCTAGGTTACCTAGCGGGCCCTTGGACTATATATGTCCCCTAGTGGGCACCTGGACTATCTAGTTTAACTAACGGGCACTAGGACTATCTAGGTTAACTAGCGGGCACTTGGAATATCTAGGTTACCTAGCAGGCACTTGGATTATGAAGGATCCCTAGCGGGCAGTTGGACTATCTAGGTTACCTAGCGGCCACTTGGACTATGTAGGTTAACTAGCGGACACTTGCACGATCTAGGTCAACTAGCAGGCCCTTGGACTATGTAGGTTAACTAGCGTGCACTTGGACTATCTAGGTTAACTAGCGGGCACTTGGACTATCTAGGTTAACTAGCGTGCACTTGGACTATGTAGGTTCCTTAGCGGGCACTTGGACTTTCTAGGTTGCCTAGCGGGCACTTGTACTATGTAGGTTAACTAGCGTGCCCTTGGACTATCTAGGTTACGTAGAGGGCTCTTGGTATATAGGTTAACTAGCGGGCACGTGGACTATGTAGCTTAACTAGCGGACATTTGCACGATCTAGGTTAACTAGCCGGCTCTTGTACTATGTAGGTTAACTAGCGGGCTCATGGATTATGTAGGTTTACTAGCAGGCATTTGGAATATCTAGGTTAACTAGCAGGCACTTGGACGATGTAGTTTCCCTAGCGGGCATTTGGACTATTTAGGTTTCCTAGCGGGCACTTGGACTATGTAGGTTACCTAGCAGGCACTTTGACTATCTAGGTTAACTAACGGGCACATGGCCTATGTAGGTTGCCTAACGGGCACTTGGATTATGTAGGTTCCCTATCGGGCACTTGGATTATGTAGGTTAACTAGCGGGCACTTGGACGATCTAGGTTAACTACAGGGCACTTGGACTATCAAAGTTAACAAGCGACCCTTGGACTATGTAGATTAATTAGCGGACCCTTGTACTCTCTAGGTTACCTAGATAGCACTTGGACTATATAAGTTCCCTAGCGGGCACTTGGACTATCTAGGTTAACGAACGGGCACTTGGACTATGCAGGTAACCTAGCGGGCACTTGGACTGTCTAGGTTACATAGCGGGCACTTGGACTTCTAGGTTAATGAACGGCCACTTGGACTATGTATCTTGCCTAGCGGGCACTTGGACTATCTAGGTTAGGTAAAGGGCACTTGGACTATCTAGGTTACCCAGCGGGAACTTGGACAATGTAGGTTACCTAGCGGGCACTTGGACTATCTAGGTTACCTAACGGGCACTTTGACTATCTAGGTTACCTAGCGGGCACTTGGACTATGTAGGTTAACTAGCGGGCCCGTGGACAATGTAGGTTACCTAGCGGGCACTTGGACTATCTAGGTTAACGAACGGGCACTTGGACTATGTAGGTAACCTAGCAGGCACTTGGACTGTCTAGGATACCTAGCGGGCACTTTGACTATCTAGGTTAACTAGGGGACCTTGGATTATGTAGGTTAACTAGCGGGCCCTTGGACTATGTAGGTTAACTAGCGGGCACTTGGACTATCTGTTTTCCTAGCAGACACTTGGACTATGTACATACCCTAGCGCGCACTTGGACTATCTAGGTTACCTAGCTGGCACTTGGACTATCTAGGTTAAATAGCGGGCATTTGGACTATGTAGGTTAACTAGCGGACACTTGCACTATGTAGGTTACCTAGCGGGCACTTACACTATGTAGGTTAACTAGAGGACACTTGGAGGATCTAGGTTAACTAGCGGGCACTTGGACGATCTAGGTTAACTAAAGGGCACTTGGACTATGTACGTCCCCTAGTGGGCACTTGGACTATCTAGGTTAACTAGCGGGCACTTGGACTATGTAGGTTACCTAGCAGGCACTTGGATTATGAAGGATCGCTAGCGGGCACTTGGACTATCTAGGTTAACTAGCAGGCACTTGGACTATGCAGGTTAACTAGCGGACACTTCCACGATCTAGGTTAACTAGCGGGCCCTTGCACTATGTAGGTTAACTAGCGGGCCCATGGATTATGTAGGTTTACTAGCAGGCACTTGGACTCTAGGTTAACTAGCCGGCACTTGGACTATGTAGTTACCCTAGCGGGCATTTGGACTATTTAGGTTACCAAGCGGGAACTTGGACTATGTAGGTTACCTAGCGGGCACTTGGACTATCTAGGTTACCTAGCAGGCACTTTGACTATCTAGGTTAACTAACGGGCACTTGGACTATGTAGGTTGCCTAGCGGGTACTTGGACTATGTAGGTTCCCTAGCGGGCACTTGGATTATGTAGGTTCCCTTTTGGGCACTTGGACTATGTAGGTTAATTAGGGGGCACTTGGACTGTCTAGGGTACCTAGCGGGCACTTGGATTATCTAGGTTAATGAACAGGCACGTGGACTATGTAGGTTACCTAGCCGCCACTTATACTATCTAGGTTATCTAACAGGCACTTGGACTATCTAGGTTCCCTAGCGGGCACTTGTACTATCTAGGTTACCTAGCTGGCACTTGGACTATGTAGGTCAACTAGCGGGCCCTTGGACTACCTAGGATAGCTAACGGGCACTTAGATTATGTAGGTTAACTAGGGGGCACTTGGAATATGTAGGTAAACTAGCGGACACTTGCACTATGTAGGTTAACTATCGGGCCCATGGACTATGTAGGTTTACTATCGGGCCCTTGGACTATCTAGGTTCCATAAAGGGCACTTGGACTATCTAGGTTACCGAACGGGCACTTGGACTATCTAGGTTACCTAGCGGGCCCTTGGACTATATATGTCCCCTAGTGGGCACCTGGACTATCTAGTTTAACTAACGGGCACTAGGACTATCTAGGTTAACTAGCGGGCACTTGGAATATCTAGGTTACCTAGCAGGCACTTGGATTATGAAGGATCCCTAGCGGGCAGTTGGACTATCTAGGTTACCTAGCGGCCACTTGGACTATGTAGGTTAACTAGCGGACACTTGCACGATCTAGGTCAACTAGCAGGCCCTTGGACTATGTAGGTTAACTAGCGTGCACTTGGACTATCTAGGTTAACTAGCGGGCACTTGGACTATCTAGGTTAACTAGCGTGCACTTGGACTATGTAGGTTCCTTAGCGGGCACTTGGACTTTCTAGGTTGCCTAGCGGGCACTTGTACTATGTAGGTTAACTAGCGTGCCCTTGGACTATCTAGGTTACGTAGAGGGCTCTTGGTATATAGGTTAACTAGCGGGCACGTGGACTATGTAGCTTAACTAGCGGACACTTGCACGATCTAGGTTAACTAGCCGGCTCTTGTACTATGTAGGTTAACTAGCGGGCTCATGGATTATGTAGGTTTACTAGCAGGCATTTGGAATATCTAGGTTAACTAGCAGGCACTTGGACGATGTAGTTTCCCTAGCGGGCATTTGGACTATTTAGGTTTCCTAGCGGGCACTTGGACTATGTAGGTTACCTAGCAGGCACTTTGACTATCTAGGTTAACTAACGGGCACGTGGCCTATGTAGGTTGCCTAACGGGCACTTGGATTATGTAGGTTCCCTATCGGGCACTTGGACAATGTAGGTTAACTAGCGGGCACTTGGACTGTCTAGGTTACCTAGCGGGCACTTGGATTATCTAGGTTAACGAACAGGCACTTGGACTATGTTGGTTACCTAGCCGCGACTTGGACTATCTAGGTTAGCTAACAGGCACTTGGACTATCTAGGTTCCCTAGCGGGCACTTGTACTATCTAGGTTACCTAGCTGGCACTTGGACTATGTAGGTCAACTAGCGGGCCCTTGGACAACCTAGGTTAACTAACGGGCACTTAGATTATGTAGGTTAACTAGCGGGCACTTGGAATATGAAGGGTAACTAGCGGACACTTGAACTATATAGGTTAACTAGCGGGCCCATGGACTATGTAGGTTTACTAGCGGGCCCTTGGACTATCTAGGTTCCCTAAAGGGCACTTGGACTATCTAGGTTACCGAACGGGCACTTGGACTATCTAGGTTACCTAGCGGGCACTTGGACTATGTAGGTTAACTAGGGGGCCCTTGGACGATCTAGGTTACCTAGCGGGTATTTGAACTATCTATGTGAACTAGCGGGCACTTGGAATATATAGGTTAACTAGCGGACACTTGCACTATGTAGGTTACCTAGCGGGCACTTGGACTATCTAGGTTGCCTAGCGGGCACTTGGACTATGTAGGTTAACTAGCGTGCCCTTGGACTATCTAGGTTACGTAGTGGGCACTTGGTATATAGGTTAACTAGCGGGCACTTGGATTATGTAGGTTAACTAGAGGACACTTGGACTATCTAGGTTAACTAGTGGGCCCTTTGACTATGTAGGTTAACTAGCAGGCACTTGGACAATCTAGGTTAACTAGCGGGCACTTGGACGATCTAGGTAAACTAGCGGGCACTTGGACTATCTGAGTTAACAAGTGAGCCCTTGGACTATGTAGGTTAACTAGCGGGCCCTTTAACTATATAGGTTACCTAGCGGGCACTTGGACTGTCTAGGTTACCTAGCGGCACTTGGACTTCTAGGTTAACGAACGGGCTCTTGGACTATGTAGGTTGCCTAGCGGGTACTTGGACTATCTAGGTTAGTTAACGGGCACTTGGACTATCTAGGTTACCTATCGGGAACTTGGACAATGTAAGTTACCTAGCGGGCACTTGGACTATCTAGGTTACCTAACGGGCACTTTGACTATCTAGGTTACATAGCGGGCACTTGGACTATGTAGGTTAACTAGCGAGCACTTGGACTCTAGGTTACCTAGCGGGCACTTGGACTATCTAGGTTTCCTAGCGGGCCCTTGGACTATGCAGGTTTCCTAGCGGGCAATTGGACTATCTAGGTTAACGAACGGGCACTTGGACTATGTAGGTAACCTAGCGGGCATTTGGACAGTCTAGGTTACCTAGGGGGCACTTGGACTATCTAGGTTAAGGAATGGGCACTTGGACTATGTAGGTTACCTAGCGGACACTTGGATTATGTAGGATCCCTATCGGACATTTGGACTACTTATGTTACCTAGCGGGCACTTGGACTATCTAGGTTAACTAGCGGCACTTGGACTATCTAGGTTACCTAGCGGGCACTTGTACTAGGTAGGTTCCCTAGCGGGCATTTGGACTATATAGATAACCTAGCGGGCATTTAGACTTTGTAGGTTACCTACCGGGCTGTTGGACTATCTAGGTTACCTAGCTGGCACTGGGACTATCTAGGTTAACTAACGGGCACTTGGACTTTGTAGGTTCCCTAGAGGGCCCTTGGACTATGTAAGTTCCCTAGAGGGCACTTGGACTATGTGGGTTCCCTAGCGGGCATTTGGGCTATCTAGGTTACCTAACGGGCACTTGGACTATGTAGGTTACCTAGCGGGCACTTGGACTATCTAGGTTATCTAGCAGGCACTTTGACTATCTAGGTTAACTAACGGGCACTTGGACTATGTTGGTTGTCTCGCGGGCACTTGGATTATGTAGGTTCCCTATCAGGCACTTGGACTATGTTGTTTACCTAGCGGGCACTTGGACTCTCTAGGTTACCTAGCGGGCACTTCGATTATCTAGAGTAACGAACGGGCACTTGGACTATGTAGGTTACCTAACCGCCACTTGGACTATCTAGGTTAGCTAACAGGCACTTGGACTATCTAGGTTCCCTAGCGGGCACTTGTAATATCTAGATTACCTAGCTGGCACTAGGACTATGTAGGTCAACTCGCGGGCCCTTGGACTATCTAGGTTAGCTAAGGGTCACTTAGATTATGTAGGTTAACTAGCGGGCACTTGGAATATGTAGGTTAACTAGCGGACAGTTGCACTATGTAGGTTAACTAGCGGGCACATGGACTATGTAGGTTTACTAGCGGGCCCTTGGACTATCTAGGTTCCCTAAAGGGCACTTGGAATATCTAGGTTACCGAACGGGCACTTGGAGTATCTAGGTTACCTAGCGGGCACTTGGAGTATGTAGGCTAACTAGGGAGCCCTTGGACGATCTAGGTTACCAAGCAGGTACTTGAACTATCTAGGTTACCTAGCGGGCACTTGGACTATGTATGTTCCCTAGGGGCATTTGGACTATCTATGTTAACTAGCGGGCACTTGGAATATGTAGGTTACCTAGCAGACACTTGGACTATCTAGGTTAACTAGCGGGCACTTGGATTATCTAAGTTAACCAGCGTGCACTTGGACTATGTAGGTTCCTTAGCGGGCACTTGGACTATCTAGGTTGCCTAGCGGGCACTTGGACTATGTAGGTTAACTAGCAGGCACTTGGACAATCTAGGTTAACTAGCGGGCACTTGGACTATGTATGTTAACTAGAGGACACTTGGACTATCTAGGTTAACTAGCGGGCTGCTGGACTATCAAAGTTAACAAGTGAGCCCTTGGACTATGTAGTTTAACTAGTGGGTCCTTGGACTATCTTGGTTACCTAGCGGGCACTTGGCCTATATAGGTTACCTAGGGGGCACTTGGACAATGTAGGTTACCTAGTGGACACTTGGACTATCTAGGTTAACAAACGGGCAGTTGGAATATGCAGGTAACCTAGCGGGCACTTGGACTCTCTAGGTTACCTGGCGGGCACTTGGACTTCTAGGTTAACAAATGGGCTCTTGGACTATGTAGGTTGCCTAGCGGGCACTTGGACTATCTAGGTTAGGTAACGGGAACTTGGACTATCCAGGTTACCTAGCGGGAACTTGGACAATGTAAGTTACCTAGCAGGCACTTGGACTATCTAGGTTACACAGCGGGCACTTGGACTATGTAGGTTAACTAGGGAGCACTCGGACTCTAGGTTACCTAGCCGACACTTGGACTATCTATGTAAACTAGCGGGCACTTGGAATATGTAGGTTAACTAGCGGACACTTGCACTATGTAGGTTACCTAGCAGGCACTTGGACTGTCTAGGTTACCTAGCGGGCATTTGGACTATCTAGGTTAACTAGCGGGCACTTGGAATATGTAGGTTCCTTAGCGGGCACTTGGACTATCTAGGTTGCCTAGCGGGCACTTGGACTATGTAGGTTAACTAGCGTGCCCTTGGACTATCTAGGTTACGTAGCGGGCACTTGGTATATAGGTTAACTAGCGGGCACTTGGACTATGTAGGTTAACTAGAGGACACTTGGACTATCTAGGTTAACTAGTGGGCCCTTTGACTATGTAGGTTAACTAGCAGGCACTTGGACAATCTAGGTTAACTAGCGGGCACTTGGACGATCTAGGTTAACTAGCGGGCACTTGGACTATCAAAGTTAACAAGTGAGCCCTTGGACTATGTAGGTTAACTAGCGGGCCCTTGGAGTATCTAGGTTACCTAGCGGACACTTGGACTATATAGGTTACCTAGCGGGCACTTGGACTGTCTAGGTAACCTAGCGGGCACTTGGACTTCTAGGTTAACGAACGGGCTCTTGGACTATGTAGGTTGCCTAGCGGGCACTTGGAGTATCTAGGTTAGTTAACGGGGACTTGGACTATCTAGGTTACCTATCGGGAACTTGGACAATGTAAGTTACCTAGCGGGCACTTGGACTATCTAGGTTACCTAACGGGCACTTTGACTATCTAGGTTACATAGCGGGCACTTGGACTATGTAGGTTAACTAGCGAGCACTTGGACTCTAGGTTACCTAGCGGGCACTTGGACTATCTAGGTTTCTTAGCGGGCCATTGGACTATGTAGGTTTCCTAGCGGGCACTTGGACTATCTAGGTTAACGAACGGGCACTTGGACTATGTAGGTAACCTAGCGGGCATTTGGACAGTCTAGGTTACCTAGCGGGCACTTGGACTATCTAGGTTAAGGAGTGGGCACTTGGACTATGTAGGTTACCTAGCGGACACTTGGATTATGTAGGATCCCTATCGGACATTTGGACTACTTATGTTACCTAGCGGGCACTTGGACTATCTAGGTTAACTAGCGGCACTTGGACTATCTAGGTTACCTAGCTGGCACTTGGACTAGGTAGGTTCCCTAGCGGGCATTTGGACTATATAGATAACCTAGCGGGCATTTAGACTTTGTAGGTTACCTACCGGGCTGTTGGACTATCTAGGTTACCTAGCGGGCACTGGGACTATCTAGGTTAACTAACGGGCACTTGGACTTTGTAGGTTCCCTAGAGGGCCCTTGGACTATATAAGTTCCCTAGTGGGCACTTGGACTATGTGGGTTCCCTAGCGCGCATTTGGGCTATCTAGGTTACCTAACGGGCACTTGGACTATGTAGGTTACCTAGCGGTCATTTGGACTATGTAGGTTACCTAGCGGGCACTTGGACTATGTAGATTTTCTATCGGGCACTTGGAGAATGTAGGTTAACTAGGGGGCACTAGGACAATGTAGGTTACCTAGCGGGCCTTTGGACTATCTAGGTTACCTAGGGGGAACTTGGACTATGTAGGTTAACTAGTGGGCACTTGGACTATCTAGGTTACCTAGCAGGCACTTGGACTATGTAGGTTAACTAGTGGACACTTGGACTATCTTGGTTACCTAGCAGGCACTTGGTATAGAGGTTAACTAGCGGGCACTTGGACTATGTACGTCCCCTAGTGGGCACTTGGGCTATCTAGGTTAACTAGCGGGCACTTGGACTATGTAGGTTACCTAGCAGGCACTTGGACTATGAAGGATCCCTAGCGGGCACTTGGACTATCTAGGTTAACTAGCAGGCACTTGGACTATGTAGGTTAACTAGCGGACACTTCCACGATCTAGGTTAACTAGCGGGCCCTTGCACTATGTAGGTTAACTAGCGGGCCCATGGATTATGTAGGTTTACTAGCAGGCACTTGGACTATCTATGTTAACTAGCCGGCACTTGGACTATGTAGTTTCCCTAGCGGGCATTTGGACTATTTAGGTTACCAAGCGGGAACTTGGACTATGTAGGTTACCCAGCGGGCACTTGGACTATCTAGGTTACCTAGCAGGCACTTTGACTATCTAGGTTAACTAACGGGCACTTGGACTATGTAGGTTGCCTAGAGGGCACTTGGACTATGTAGGTTCCCTAGCGGGCACTTGGATTATGTAGGTTCCCTTTTGGGCACTTGGACTATGTAGGTTAATTAGGGGGCACTTGGACTGTCTAGGTTACCTAGCGGGCACTTGGATTATCTAGGTTAATGAACGGGCACTTGGATTATGTATGTTACCTAGCCGCCACTTGGACTATCTAGGTTAGCTAACAGACACTTGGACTATGTACATACCCTAGTGGGCACTTGTACTATCTAGGTTACCTAGCTGGCACTTGGACTATGTAGGTCAACTAGCGGGCCCTTGGACTACCTAGGATAGCTAACGGCCACGTAGATTATGTAGGTTAACTAGGGGGCACTTGGAATATGTATGTAAACTAGCGGACACTTGCACTATGTAGGTTAACTATCGGGCCCATGGACTATGTAGGTTTACTATCGGGCCCTTGGACTATCTAGGTTCCATAAAGGGCACTTGGACTATCTAGGTTACCGAACGGGCACTTGGACTATCTAGGTTACCTAGCGGGCCCTTGGACTATATATGTCCCCTAGTGGGCACCTGGACTATCTAGGTTAACTAACGGGCACTAGGACTATCTAGGTTAACTAGCGGGCACTTGGAATATCTAGGTTACCTAGCAGGCACTTGGATTATGAAGGATCCCTAGCGGGCAGTTGGACTATCTAGGTTACCTAGCAGGCACTTGGACTATGTAGGTTAACTAGCGGACACTTGCACGATCTAGGTTAACTAGCGGGCCCTTGGACTATGTAGGTTAACTAGCGTGCACTTGGACTATCTAGGTTAACTAGCGGGCACTTGGACTATCTAGGTTAACTAGCGTGCACTTGGACTATGTAGGTTCATTAGCGGGCACTTGGATTATCTAGGTTGCCTAGCGGGCACTTGTACTATGTAGGTTAACTAGCGTGCCCTTGGACTATCTAGGTTACGTAACGGGCTCTTGGTATATAGGTTAACTAGCGGGCACGTGGACTATGTAGCTTAACAAGCGGACACTTGCACGATCTAGGTTAACTAGCCGGCTCTTGTACTATGTAGGTTAACTAGCGGGCCCATGGATTATGTAGGTTTACTAGCAGGTATTTGGAATATCTAGGTTAACTAGCGGGCACTTGGACGATGTAGTTTCCCTAGCGGGCATTTGGACTATTTAGGTTTCCTAGCGGGCACTTGGACTATGTAGGTTACCTAGCAGGCACTTTGACTATCTAGGTTAACTAACGGGCACGTGGCCTATGTAGGTTGCCTAACGGGCACTTGGATTATGTAGGTTCCCTATCGGGCACTTGGACAATGTAGGTTAACTAGCGGGCACTTGGACTGTCTAGGTTACCTAGCGGGCACTTGGATTATCTAGGTTAACTAGCGGGCACTTGGAATATGAAGGGTAACTAGCGGACACTTGAACTATATAGGTTTACTAGCGGGCCCTTGGACTATCTAGGTTCCCTAAAGGGCACTTGGACTATCTAGGTTACCGAACGGGCACTTGGACTATCTAGGTTACCTAGCGGGCACTTGGACTATGTAGGCTAACTAGGGGACCCTTGGACGATCTAGGTTACCTAGCGGGTATTTGAACTATCTATGTTAACTAGCGGGCACTTGGAATATGTAGGTTAACTAGCGGACACTTGCACTATGTAGGTTACCTAGCGGGCACTTGGACTATCTAGGTTACGTAGCGGGCTCTTGGTATATAGGTTAACTAGCGGGCACGTGGACTATGTAGCTTAACTAGCGGACACTTGCACGATCTAGGTTAACTAGCCGGCTCTTGTACTATGTAGGATAACTAGCGGGCCCATGGATTATGTAGGTTTACTAGCAGGTATTTGGAATATCTAGGTTAACTAGCGGACACTTGGACGATGTAGTTTCCCTAGCGGGCACTTTGACTATCTAGGTTAACTAACGGGCACGTGGCCTATGTAGGTTGCCTAACGGGCACTTGGATTATGTAGGTTCCCTATCGGGCACTTGGACAATGTAGGTTAACTAGCGGGCACTTGGACTGTCTAGGTTACCTAGCGGGAACTTGGATTATCTAGGTTAACGAACAGGCACTTGGACTATGTAGGTTACCTAGCCGCCACTTGGACTATCTAGGTTAGCTAACAGGCACTTGGACTATCTAGGTTCCCTAGCGGGCACTTGTACTATCTAGGTTACCTAGCTGGCACTTGGACTATGTAGGTCAACTAGCGGGCCCTTGGACTACCTAGGTTAGCTAACGGGCACTTAGATTATGTAGGTTAACTAGCGGGCACTTGGAATATGAAGGGTAACTAGCGGACACTTGAACTATATAGGTTAACTAGCGGGCCCATGGACTATGTAGGTTTATTAGCGGGCCCTTGGACTATCTAGGTTCCCTACAGGGCACTTGGACTATCTAGGTTACCGAACGGGCACTTGGACTATCTAGGTTACCTAGCGGGCACTTGGACTATGTAGGCTAACTAGGGGGCCCTTGGACGATCTAGGTTACCTAGCGGGTATTTGAACTATCTATGTTAACTAGCGGGCACTTGGAATATGTAGGTTAACTAGCGGACACTTGCACTATGTAGGTTACCTAGCGGGCACTTTGACTATCAAGGTTGCCTAGCGGGCACTTGGACTATGTAGGTTAACTAGCGTGCCCTTGGACTATCTAGGTTACGTAGCGGGCACTTGGTATATATGTTAACTAGCGGGCACTTGGACTATGTAGGTTAACTAGAGGACACTTAGACTATCTAGGTTAACTAGTGGGCCCTTTGACTATGTAGGTTAACTAGCAGGCACTTGGAATATGTAGGTTAACTAGCGGACACTTGGACGATCTAGGTTAACTCGCGGGCACTTGGACTATCAAAGATTACAAGTGAGCCCTTGGACTATGTAGGTTAACTAGCGGGCCCTTGGAGTATCTAGGTTACCTAGCGGGCACTTGGACTGTCTAGGTTACCTAGCGGGCACTTGGACTTCTAGGTTAACGAACGGGCTCTTGGACTATGTAGGTTGCCTAGCGGGCAGTTGGACTATCTAAGTTAGTTAACGGGCACTTGGACTATCTAGGTTACCTATCGGGAACTTGGACAATGTAAGTTACCTAGCGGGCACTTGGACTATCTAGGTTACCTAACGGGCATTTTGACTATCTAGGTTACATAGCGGGCACTTGGACTATGTAGGTTAACTAGCGAGCACTTGGACTCTAGGTTACCTAGCGGACAATTGGACTATCTAGGTTTCCTAGCGGGCCCTTGGACTATGTAGGTTTCCTAGCGGGCACTTGGACTATCTAGGTTAACGAACGGGCAATTGGACTATGTAGGTAACCTAGCGGGCATTTGGACAGTCTAGGTTACCTAGCGGGCACTTGGACTATCTAGGTTAACGAATGGGCACTTGGACTATGTAGGTTACCTAGCGGACACTTGGATTATGTAGGATCCCTATCGGACATTGGGACTACTTATGTTACCTAGCGGGCACTTGGACTATCTAGGTTAACTAGCGGCACTTGGACTATCTAGGTTACCTAGCTGGCACTTGGACTAGGTAGGTTCCCTAGCGGGCATTTGGACTATATAGATAACCTAGCGGGCATTTAGACTTTGTAGGTTACCTACCGGGCTGTTGGACTATCTAGGTTACCTAGCGGGCACTGGGACTATCTAGGTTAACTAACGGGCACTTGGACTTTGTAGGTTCCCTAGAGGGCCCTTGGACTATGTAAGTTCCCTAGAGGGCACTTGGACTATGTGGGTTCCCTAGCGGGCATTTCGGCTATCTAGGTTACCTAATGGGCACTTGGACTATGTAGGTAACCTAGCGGTCATTTGGACTATGTAGGTTACCTAGCGGACACTTGGACTATGTAGATTCTCTATCGGGCACTTGGAGAATGTAGGTTAACTAGGGGGCACTAGGACAATGTAGGTTACCTAGCGGGCCTATGGACTATCTAGGTTACCTAGGGGGAACTTGGACTATGTAGGTTAACTAGTGGGCACTTGGACTATCTAGGTTACCTAGCAGGCACTTGGACTATGTAGGTTAACTAGTGGACACTTGGACTATCTTGGTTACCTAGCAGGCACTTGGACTATCTATGTTAACTAGCAGGCACTTGGACTATGTAGGTTCCCTATCGGGCTCTTGGATTAGGTAGGTTCCCTAGCGGGCACTTGGTCTATCTAGGTTAACTAGCGGGCACATGGACAATCTAGGGTAACTAGCGAGCACTCGGACTATCTAGGTTAACTAGCGGGCACTTGGACTATTAGGGTTCCTAGAGGGCATTTGGACTATATAGGTTACCTAGCGGGCACTTGGAGTATGTAGGTTAACGAACAGGCACTTGGACTATGTAGGTAACCTAGTGTTCACTTGAACTGTCTAGGTTACCTAGCGGGCCCTTGGACGATGTAGGTTAACTAGGGTGCCCTTGGACTATCTAGGTTAATTAGCGGGCCCTTTGACTATGTAGGTCAACTAGCGGGCACTTGGACGATCTAGGTTAACTAGCGGGTACTTGGACTATGTAGGTTAACTAGCGGGCCCTTGGATTATGTAGATTAACTAGCGGCACTTGGACTATCTACGTTAACTAGCGGGCCCTTGGACTATGTAGATTCCCTAGCGGGCATTTGGACTATGTATGTTCCAGAGCGGGCAATTGGACTATGTTGGTTCCCTAGCAGGAACTTGGATTTTGTAGGTTCCAGAGCGGGCACTTGGAATATCTAAGTTACCTAGCGAGCACGTGGACTATGTAGGTTAACTAGCAGACACTTGGATGATCTAGGTTAACTAGCGGGTACTTGGACTATGTAGGTTAACTAGCGGGCCCTTGGACTATGTAGATTAACTAGCGGCACCTGGCCTATCTACGTTAACTAGCGGGCTCTTGTACTATGTAGATTCCCTAGCGGGCATTTGGACTATGTATGTTCCCTAGCGGGCACTTGGACTATGTATGTACCTTACGGACACTTGAACTATGTAAGTTAACTATCGGGCACTTGGACTATGTAGGTTAACTAGCGGGCCCTTGGACTACGTAGGTTAACTAGCGGACACTTGCACTATGTAGGTTACCTAGCTGGCACTTGGACTATCTAGGTTAAATAGCGGGCACAGGACTATGTAGGTTAACTAGCGGACACTTGCACTATGTAGGTTACCTAGCGGGCACTTACACTATGTAGGTTAACTAGAGGACACTTGGACGATCTAGGTTAACTAGCGGGCACTTGGACGATCTAGGTTAACTAAAGGGCACTTGGACTATCAAAGTTAACAAGCGACCCTTGGACTATGTAGATTAATTAGCGGGCCCTTGTACTATCTAGGTTACCTAGATAGCACTTGGACTATATAAGTTCCCTAGCGGGCACTTGGACTATCTAGGTTAACGAACGGGTTCTTGGACTATGCAGGTAACCTAGCGGGCACTTGGACTGTCTAGGTTACATAGCGGGCACTTGGACTTCTAGGTTAACGAATGGGCACTTGGACTATGTATCTTGCCTAGCGGGCACTTGGACTATCTAGGTTAGGTAAAGGGCACTTGGACTATGTAGGTTAACTAGCGGGCACTTGGACTATCTAGGTTACCTAACGGGCACTTTGACTATATAGGTTACCTAGTGGGCACTTGGACTATGTAGGTTAACTAGCGGGCCCGTGGACAATGTAGGTTACCTAGCGGGCACTTGGACTATCTAGGTTAACGAACGGGCACTTGGACTATGTAGGTAACCTAGCAGGCACTTTGACTGTCTAGGTTACCTAGCGGGCACTTTGACTATCTAGGTTAACTGGGGGACCTTGGACTATGTAGGTTAACTAGCGGGCCCTTGGACTATGTAGGTTAACTAGCTTGCACTTGGACTATCTAGGTTTCCTAGCAGACACTTGGACTATGTACATACCCTAGCGCGCACTTGGACTATCTAGGTTACCTAGCGGGCACTTGGACTATGTACGTCCCCTAGTTGGCACTTGGACTATCTAGGTTAACTAGCGGGCTCTTGGACTATGTAGCTTACCTAGCAGGCACTTGGATTATGAAGGATCCCTAGCGGGCACTTGGACTATCTAGGTTAACTAGCAGGCATTTGGACTATGTAGGTTAACTAGCGGACACTTCCACGATCTAGGTTAACTAGCGGGCCCTTGAACTATGTAGGTTAACTAGCGGGCCCATGGATTATGTAGGTTTACTAGCAGGCACTTGGACTATCTAGGTTAACTAGCCGGCACTTGGACTATGTAGTTTCCCTAGTCGGCATTTGGACTATTTAGGTTACCAAGCGGGAACTTGGACTATGTAGGTTACCTAGCGGGCACTTGGACTATCTAGGTTACCTAGCAGGCACTTTGACTATCTAGGTTAACTAACGGGCACTTGGACTATGTAGGTTGCCTAGCGGGCACTTGGACTATGTAGGTTCCCTAGCGGGCACTTGGATTATGTAGGTTCCCTATTGGGCACTTGGACTATGTAGGTTAATTAGGGGGCAATTGGACTGTCTAGGTTACCTAGCGGGCACTTGGATTATCTAGGTTAACGAATAGGCACTTGGACTATGTAGGTTACCTAGCCGCCACTTGGACTATCTAGGTTAGCTAACAGGCACTTGGACTATCTAGGTTCCCTAGCGGGCACTTGTACTATCTAGGTTACCTAGCTGGCACTTGGACTATGTAGGTCAACTAGCGGGCCCTTGGACTACCTAGGATAGCTAACGGGCACTTAGATTATGTAGGTTAACTAGGGGGCACTTGGAATATGTAGGTAAACTAGCGGACACTTGCACTATGTAGGTTAACTATCAGGCCCATGGACTATGTAGGTTTACTATCGGGCCCTTGGAATATCTAGGTTCCATAAAGGGCACTTGGACTATCTAGGTTACCGAACGGGCACTTGGACTATCTAGGTTACCTAGCGGGCCCTTGGACTATATATGTCCCCTAGTGGGCACCTGGACTATCTAGATTAACTAACGGGCACTAAGACTATCTAGGTTAACTAGCGTGCACTTGGAATATCTAGGTTACCTAGCAGGCACTTGGATTATGAAGGATTCCTAGCGGGCAGTTGGACTATCTAGGTTACCTAGCGGGCACTTGGACTATGTAGCTTAACTAGTGGACACTTGCACGATCTAGGTCAACTAGCGGGCCCTTGGACTATGTAGGTTAACTAGCGTGCACTTGGACTATCTAGGTTAACTAGCGGGCACTTTGACTATCTAGGTTAACTAGCGTGCACTTGGACTATGTAGGTTCCTTAGCGGGCACTTGGACTATCTAGGTTGCTATCGGGCACTTGTACTATGTAGGTTAACTAGCGTGCCCTTGGACTATCTAGGTTACGTAGCGGGCTCTTGGTATGTAGGTTAACTAGCGGGCACGTGGACTATGTAGCTTAACTAGCGGACACTTGCACGATCTAGGTTAAATAGCCGGCTCTTATACTATGTAGGTTAACTAGCGGGCCCATGGATTATGTAGGTTTACTAGCAGGCATTTGGAATATCTAGGTTAACTAGCGGGCACTCGGACGATGTAGTTTCCCTAGCGGGCATTTGGACTATTTTGGTTTCCTAGCGGGCACTTGGACTATGTAGGTTACCTAGCAGGCACTTTGACTATCTAGGTTAACTAAAGGGCACGTGGCCTATGTAGGTTGCCTAACAGGCACTTGGATTATGTAGGTTCCCTATCGATACTTGGACAATGTAGGTTAACTAGCGGGCACTTGGACTGTCTAGGTTACCTAGCGGGCACTTGGATTATCTAGGTTAAGGAACAGGCACTTGGACTATGTAGGTTACCTAGCCGCCACTTGGACTATCTAGGTTAGCTAACAGGCACTTGGACTATCTAGGTTCCTAGCGGGCACTTGTACTATCTAGGTTACCTAGCTGGCACTTGGACTATGTAGGTCAACTAGCGGGCCCTTGGACTACCTAGGTTAGCTAACGGGCACTTAGATTATGTAGGTTAACTAGCGGGCACTTGGAATATGAAGGGTAACTAGCGGACACTTGAACTATATAGGTTTACTAGCGGGCCCTTGGACTATCTAGGTTCCCTAAAGGGCACTTGGACTATCTAGGTTACCGAACGGGCACTTGGACTATCTAGGTTACCTAGCGGGCACTTGGACTATGTAGGCTAACTAGGGGGCCCTTGGACGATCTAGGTTACCTAGCGGGTATTTGAACTATCTATGTTAACTAGCGGGCACTTGGAATATGTAGGTTAACTAGCGGACACTTGCACTATGTAGGTTACCTAGCGGGCACTTGGACTATCTAGGTTGCCTAGCGGGCACTTGGACTATGTAGGTTAACTAGCGTGCCCTTGGACTATCTAGGTTACGTAGCGGGCACTTGGTATATAGGTTAACTAGTGGGCACTTGGACCATCTAGGTTAACTAGTGGGCCCTTTGACTATGTAGGTTAACTAGCAGGCACTTGGACAATCTAGGTTAACTAGCGGGCACATGGACGATCTAGGTTAACTAGCGGGCACTTGGACTATCAAAGTTAACAAGTGAGCTCTTGGACTATGTAGGATAACTAGCGGGCCCTTGGAGTATCTAGGTTGCCTAGCGGGCACTTGGACTATATAGGTTACCTAGCGAGCACTTGGACTGTCTAGGTTACCTAGCGGGCACTTGGACTTCTAGGTTAACTAACGGGCTCTTGGACTATGTAGGTTGCCTAGCGGGCACTTGGACTATCTAGGTTAGTTAACGGGCACTTGGACTATCTAGGTTACCTATCGGGAACTTGGACAATGTAAGTTACCTAGCGGGCACTTGGACTATCTAGGTTACCTAACGGGCACTTTGACTATCTAGTTTACATAGCGGGCACTTGGACTATGTAGGTTAACTAGCGAGCACTTGGACTCTAGGTTACCTAGCGGGCACTTGGACTATCTAGGTTTCCTAGCGGGCCCTTGGACTATGTAGGTTTCCTAGTGGGCACTTGGACTATCTAGGTTAACGAACGGGCACTTGGACTATGTAGGTAACCTAGCGGGCATTTGGACAGTCTAGGTTATCTAGCGGGCACTTGGACTATCTAGGTTAACGAATGGGCACTTGGACTATGTAGGTTACCTAGTGGACACTTGGATTATGTAGGATCCCTATCGGACATTTGGACTACTTATGTTACCTAGCGGGCACTTGGACTATCTAGGTTAACTAGCGGCACTTGGACTATCTAGGTTACCTAGCTGGCACTTGGACTAGGTAGGTTCCCTAGCGGGCATTTGGACTATATAGATAACCTAGCGGGCATTTAGACTTTGTAGGTTACCTACCGGGCTGTTGGACTATCTAGGTTACCTAGCGGGCACTGGGACTATCTAGGTTAACTAACGGGCACTTGGACTTTGTAGGTTCCCTAGAGGGCCCTTGGACTATGTAAGTTCCCTAGAGGGCACTTGGACTATGTGGGTTCCCTAGCGGGCATTTCGGCTATCTAGGTTACCTAACGGGCACTTGGACTATGTAGGTTACCTAGCGGTCATTTGGACTATGTAGGTTTCCTAGCGGGCACTTGGACTATGTAGATTCTCTATCGGGCACTTGGAGAATGTAGGTTAACTAGGGGGCACTAAGACAATGTAGGTTATCTAGCGGGCCTTTGGACTATCTAGGTTACCTAGGGGGAACTTGGACTATGTAGGTTAACTAGAGGGCACTTGGACTATCTAGGTTACCTAGCAGGCACTTGGACTATGTAGGTTAACTAGTGGACACTTGGACTATCTTGGTTACCTAGCAGGCACTTGGACTATCTATGTTAACTAGCAGGCACTTGGACTATGTAGGTTCCCTATCGGGCACTTGGATTAGGTAGGTTCCCTAGCGGGCACTTGGTCTATCTAGGTTAACTAGCGGGCACATGGACTATCTAGGGTAACTAGCGAGCACTCGGACTATCTAGGTTAACTAGCGGGCACTTGGACTATTAGGGTTCCTAGAGGGCATTTGGACTATATAGGTTACCTAGCGGGCACTTGGAGTATGTAGGTTAACGAACAGGCACTTGGACTATGTAGGTAACCTAGTGTTCACTTGAACTGTCTAGGTTACCTAGCGGGCCCTTGGACGATGTAGGTTAACTAGGGTGCCCTTGGACTATCTAGGTTAATTAGCGGGCCAATTGACTATGTAGGTCAACTAGCGGGCACTTGGACGATCTAGGTTAACTAGCGGGTACTTGGACTATGTAGGTTAACTAGCGGGCCCTTGGATTATGTAGATTAACTAGCGGCACTTGGACTATCTACGTTAACTAGCGGGCCCTTGGATTATGTAGATTCCCTAGCGGGCACTTGGACTATGTATGTTCCAGAGCGGGCACTTGGACTATGTATGTTCCAGAGCGGGCAATTGGACTATGTTGGTTCCCTAGCAGGAACTTGGACTATGTAGGTTCCAGAGCGGGCACTTGGATTATCAAGCTCCCTAGCGAGCACGTGGACTATGTAGGTTAACTAGCAGACACTTGGACGATCTAGGTTAACTAGCGGGTACTTGGACTATGTAGGTTAACTAGCGGGCCCTTGGACTATGTAGATTAACTAGCGGCACTTGGACTATCTACGTTAACTAGCGGGCTCTTGTACTATGTAGATTCCCTAGCGGGCATTTGGACTATGTATGTTCCCTAGCGGGCACTTGGACTATGTATGTACCTTACGGACACTTGAACTATGTAAGTTAACTATCGAGCACTTGGACTATGTAGGTTAACTAGCGGGCCCTTGGACTACGTAGGTTAACTAGCGGACACTTGCACTATGTAGGTTACCTAGCTGGCACTTGGACTATCTAGGTTAAATAGGGGGCACTTGGACTATGTAGGTTAACTAGCGGACACTTGCACTATGTAGGTTACCTAGCGGGCACTTACACTATTTAGGTTAACTAGAGGACACTTGGACGATCTAGGTTAACTAGCGGGCACTTGGACGATCTAGGTTAACTAAAGGGCACTTGGACTATCAAAGTTAACAAGCGACCCTTGGACTATGTAGATTAATTAGCGGACCCTTGTACTCTCTAGGTTACCTAGATAGCACTTGGACTATATAAGTTCCCTAGCGGGCACTTGGACTATCTAGGTTAATGAACGGGCACTTTGACTATGCAGGTAACCTAGCGGGCACTTGGACTGTCTAGGTTACATAGCGGGCACTTGGACTTCTAGGTTAACGAACGGGCACTTGGACTATGTATCTTGCCTAGCGGGCACTTGGACTATCTAGGTTAGGTAAAGGGCACTTGGACTATCTAGGTTACCCAGCGGGAACTTGGACAATGTAGGTTACCTAGCGGGCACTTGGACTATCTAGGTTACCTAACGGGCACTTTGACTATCTAGGTTACCTAGCGGGCACTTGGACTATGTAGGCTAACTAGCGGGCCCCTGGACAATGTACGTTACCTAGCGGGCACTTGGACTATCTAGGTTAACGAACGGGCACTTGGACTATGTACGTAACCTAGCAGGCACTTGGACTGTCTAGGTTACCTAGCGGGCACTTTGACTATCAAGGTTAACTAGGGGACCTTGGACTATGTAGGTTAACTAGCGGGCCCTTGGACTATGTAGGTTAACTAGCGGGAACTTGGACTATCTAGGTTTCCTAGCAGACCCTTGGACTATGTACATACCCTAGCGTGCACTTGGACTATCAAGGTTACTAGCGGGTACTTGGACTATGCACGTCCCCTAGTGGGCACTTGGATTATCTAGGTTAACTAGCGGGCACTTGGACTATGTAGGTTACCTAGCAGGCACTTGGATTATGAAGGATCCCTAGCGGGCACTTGGACTATCTAGGGTAACTAGCAGGCACTTGGACTATGTAGGTTAACTAGCGGACACTTCCACGATCTAGGTTAACGAGCGGGCCCTTGCACTATGTAGGTTAAGTAGCGGGCCCATGGATTATGTAGGTTTACTAGCAGGCACATGGACAATCTAGGTTAACTAACCGGCACTTGGACTATGTAGTTTCC
The DNA here is from genome assembly GCF_050624435.1 of Tenrec ecaudatus. Taxonomy (NCBI): domain Eukaryota; kingdom Metazoa; phylum Chordata; class Mammalia; order Afrosoricida; family Tenrecidae; genus Tenrec; species Tenrec ecaudatus. The sequence goes on from NW_027459487.1 coordinate 1,179,750, forward strand.
CTAGCGGGCATTTGGACTATTTAGGTTACCAAGAGGGAACTTGGACTATGTAGGTTACCTAGCGGGCACTTGGACTATCTAGGTTACCTAGCAGGCACTTTGACTATCTAGGTTAACTAGCAGGCACTTGGACTATGTAGGTTAACTAGCGGACACTTCCACGATCTAGGTTAACTAGCGGGCCCTTGCACTATGTAGGTTAACTAGCGGGCCCTTGGACTATGTAGGTTTACTAGCGGGCCCATGATCTATGTAGGTTAACTAGCGGACACTGGAAGATCTAGTTTAACTAGCGTGTACTTGGACTATGAACGTTAACTAGCGGGCCCTTGGAATATGTAGGTTCCCTAGCAGGCACTTGGACTATGTAGGTTCCAGAGCGGGCCCTTGGACTATCTAGGCTCCCTAGCGTGCACTTGTAATATGTAGGTTAACTAGCGTGCCCTTGGACTTTCTAGGTTACGTAGCGGGCACTTGGTTTACAGGTTAACTAGCGGGCACTTGGACTATGTAGGTTAACTAGTGGACACTTGCACGATCTAGGTTAACTAGCGGGCCCTTGCACTATGTAGGTTAACTAGCGGGCCCATAGATTATGTAGGTTTACTAGCAGCACTTGGATGATCTAGGTTTAGTAGCGGGCACTTGGACTATGTAGTTTCCCTAGCGGGCATTGGACTATTTAGGTTACCTAGCGGGCACTTGGACTATGTAGGTTACCTAGCGGGCACTTGGACTATCTAGGTTACCTAGCAGGCACTTTGACTATCTAGGTTAACTAACGGGCACTTGGACTATGTATGTTGCCTAGCGGGCACTTGGATTATGTAGGTTCCCTATCGGGCACTTGGACTATGTAGGTTAACTAGCGGGCACTTGGACTGTCTAGGTTACCTAGCGGGCACTTGGATTATCTAGGTTACCTAGCTGGCACTTGGACTCTGTAGGTTACCTAGGCGCCACTTGGACTATCTAGGTTAGCTAACAGGCACTTGGACTATCTAGGTTCCCTAGCGGGCACTTGTACTATCTAGGTTACTTAGCTGGCACTTGGACTATGTAGGTCAACTAGCGGGCCCTTGGACTATCTAGGTTAGCTAACGGACACTTAGATTATGTAGGTTAACTAGCGGGCACATGGAATATGTAGGTTAACTAGCGGACACTTGCACTATGTAGGTTAACTAGCGGGCACTTGGACTATCTAGGTTAACTAGCAGGCATTTGGACAATCTAGGTTAACTAGGGGGCACTTGGACAACCTAGGTTAACTAGCGGGCACTTGGACTATCAAAGTTAACAAGTGATCCCTTGGACTATGTAGGTTAACTAGCAGGCCCTGGACTATCTAGGTTACCTAGCGGGCACTTGGACTATGTAGGTTAACTAGAGGACACTTGGACTATCTAGGTTAACTAGTGGGCCCTTAGAGTATGTAGGTTAACTAGCAGGCACTTCGACAATCTAGGTTAACTAGCGGGCACTTGGATGATCTAGGTTAACTAGCGGCCACTTGGACTATCAAAGTTAACAAGTGAGGCCTTGGACTATGTAGGTTAACTAGCGGGCCCTTGGTCTATCTAGGTTACCTAGCGGGCACTTGGACTATATAGGTTACCTAGCGTGCACTTGGACTATGTAGGTTACCTAGTGGGCACTTGGACTATCTAGGTTAACGAACGGGCACTTGGAATATGCAGGTAACCTAGCGGGTGCTTGGACAATCTAGGTTAGGTAACGGTCACTTGGACTATCTAGGTTACCTAGCGGGAAATTGGACAATGTAAGTTACCTAGCGGGCATTTGAACTATCTAGGTTTCCTAACGGGCACTTTGACTATCTAGGTTACATAGCGGGCACTTGGATTATGTAGGTTAATAAGCGAACATTCGGACTCTAGGTTACCTAGCGGGCACTTGGACTATCTAGGTTACCTAGCGGGCCCTTGGACTGTCAAGGTTACCTAGCGGGCACTTGGATTATCTAGGTTATCGAACGGGCACTTGGACTATGTAGGTTACCTAGTGGGCACTTGGACTATGCAGGATCCCTATCGGACATTTGGAGTACTTAGGATAAATAGGGGGCAGTTTTACTATCTAGGTTAAGTAGCGGGCACTTGGACTATCTAAGTCAACCCGCGGGCCCTTGTACTATCTAGGTTACCTAGCGGGCACTTGGACTATGTAGGTTCCCTAGCCGACATTTGGACTAAATAGATAACCCAGCGGGCACTTAGACTTTGTAGGTTACCTAGCGGGCACTTGGACTATCTAGGTCAACTAGCGTGCCCTTGTACTATGAAGGTTAACTAGCGAGCACTTGGACTATCTAGGTTAACTAGCGGACCTTGGACTATGTAGGTTAACTAGCGGGCCCTTGCACTATGTAGGTTAACTAGCGGGCATTTGGACGATCTAGGAAACTAGAGGGCACTTGGACTATCTAGGTTACCTAGCGGGCACTTGTACTATGTAGGTTCCCTAGCGGGGATTTGGACTATATATATAACCTAGCGGGCACTTAGACTTTGTAGGTTACCTAGCGGGCACTTGGACTATCTAGGTTACCTAGCTGGCACTTGTACTATCTACGTTGCCTAGCGGTTTCTTGGAGCAAGTAGGTTCCCTATCGGGCACTTGGACTATGTAGGTTAACTAGCGGGCACTTGGACTGTCTAAGTTACCTAGCGGGCACTTGGATTATCTAGGTTAACGAACGGGCACTTGGAGTATGTAGGTTACCTAGCCGCCACTTGGACTATCTAGGTTAGCTAACAGGCACTTGGACTATCTAGGATCCCTAGCGGGCACTTGTACTATCTAGGTTACCTAGCTGGCACATGGATTATGTAGGTCAACTAGCGGGCCCTTGGACTATGTAGGTTAACTAGCGAGCACATGGACTATCTAGGTTCACTAGCGGACCTTGGACTATGTAGGTTAGCTAGTGGGCCCTTGGAATATGTAGGTTCCCTATCGGGCACTTGGACTATGTAGGTTAACTAGCGGGCACTTGGAATGTCTAAGTTACCTAGCGGGCACTTGGATTATCTAGGTTAACGAACGGGCACTTGGACTATGTAGGTTACCTAGCCGCCACTTGGACTATCTAGGTTAGCTAACAGGCACTTGTACTATCTAGGTTACCTACCTGGCACTTGGACTATATAGGTCAACTAGCGGGCCCTTGGACTATCTAGGTTAGCTAACGGGCACTTAGATTATGTAGGTTAACTAGCGGGCACTTGGAATATGTAGGTTAACTAGCGGACACTTGCACTATGTAGGTTAACTAGCGGGCCCATGGACTATGTAGGTTTAGTAGCGGGCCCTTGGACTATCTAGGTTCCCTAAAGGGCACTTGGAGTATCTAGGTTACCTAGTGGGCACTTGGACTATGTAGGCTAACTAGAGGGCCCTTGGACCATCTAGGTTACCTAGCGGACACTTGAAATACATAGGTTAACTTGCGGGTACTTGGAGTATGTAGGTTACCTACCGGGTTGTTGGACTATCTAGGTTACCTAGCAGGCACTTGGATTATCTAGGTTAACTAACGGGCACTTGGACTATGTAGGTTCCCTAGCGGGCCCTTGGACTATGTGGGTACCCAGCGGGCATTTGGACTATCTAGGTTACCTAGGGGGACCTTGGACTATGTAGGTTAACTAGTGGGCACTTGGACTATCTAGGTTACCTAGCAGGCACTTGGAATATGTAGGTTAACTAGCGGGCACTTGGAATATCTAGGTTACCTAGCGGGCACGTGGACTATGTACGTTCCCTAGCGGGCACTTGGACTATCTACATTACCTAGGGGGCACTTGGACTATGTACGTTAACTCGCAGGCATTTGGACTATGTACGTTTCCTAGTGGGTACTTGGACTATGTATGTTAACTAGCGGGCACTTGTGCTATGTAGGTTCCCTATCGGGCACTTGGACTAGGTACTTGGACTAGTTCCCTATCGGGCACTTGGACTAGTTCCCTAGCGGGCACTTTCTCTATCTAGGTTAACTAGCGGGCACTTGGACTATCTAGGTTAACTAGCGGGCACTTGGAATATTAGGGTCACTAGCGGGCATTTGGACTATATAGGTTACCTAGCGGGCACTTGGACTATGAGGTTAACGAACAGGCATTTAGACTATGTAGGTAACCTAGTGGTCACTTGAACTGTCTAGGTTACCTAGCGGGCAATGGACTGTGTAGGTTAACTAGCGGGCACTTGGACCATCTAGGTTAACTAGCGGGCCCTTGGACGATGTAGGTTAACTAGCGGGCCCTTGGACTATGTAGGTTTACTAGCGGGCCCTTGATCTATGTAGGTTAACTAGCGGGCACTGGAAGATCTAGGTTAACTAGCGTGTACTTGGACTATGTAGGTTAACTAGCGGGCCCTTGGAATATGTAGATTCCCTAGCGGGCACTTGGACTATGTATGTTCCAGAGCGGGCACTTGGACTATGTACGTTCCCTAGGGGCACTTGGACTATCTCTGTTAACTAGCGGGTACTTGGAATATGTAGGTTAACTAGCGGACACTTGGACTATCTAGGTTACCTAGCAGGCACTTGGACTATCTAGGTTAACTAGCGGGCACTTGGAATATCTAGCTTAACTACCATGCACTTGGACTATGTAGGTTCCCTAGCGGGCACTTGGACTATCTATGTTAACTAGCGGGCACTTGGAATATGTAGGTTTCCTAGCAGGCACTTGGACAATCTAGGTTAACTAGGGGGCACTTGGAATATCTAGGTTAACTACCATGCACTTGGACTATGTAGGTTCCTTAGCGGGCACTTGGACTATCTAGGTTGCCTAGCGGGCACTTGGACTATGTAGGTCAACTAGTGGGCCCTTGGACTATGTAGATTAACTAGCAGGCACTTGGACAATCTAGGTTAACTAGCGGGCACTTGGACGATCTAGGTTAATTAGCGGGCAGCTGGATTATCAAAATTAACAAGTGAGCCTCTGGACCATGTAGTTTAACTAGCGGGTCCTTGGACTATCTAGGTTACCTAGCGGGCACTTGGACTATATAGGTTACCTAACGGGCACTTGGACTATGTAGGTTACCTAGTGGTCACTTGGACTATCTAGGTTAACGAACGGGCACTTGGAATATGCAGGTAACCTTGCGGGCACTTGTACTTTCTAGGTTACCTAGCGGGCACTTGGACTTCTAGGTTAACGAACGGGCTATTGGACTATGTAGGTTGCTTAGCGGGCACTTGGACTATCTAGGTTAGGTAACGGGAACTTGGACAATCTAGGTTACCTAGCGGGAACTTGGACAATGTAAGTTACCTAGCAGGCACTTGAACTATCTAGGTTACATAGCGGGCACTTGGACTATGTAGGTTAACTAGCGAGCAATTGGACTCTAGGTTACCTAGCGGGCTGCTGGATTATCAAAATTAACAAGTGAGCCCTTGGACTATGTAGTTTAACTAGCGGGTCCTTGGACTATCTAGGTTACCTAGCGGGCACTTGGACTATATAGGTTACCTAATGGGCACTTGGACTATGTAGGTTACCTAGTGGACACTTGGACTATCTAGGTTAATGAACGGGCACTTGGAATATGCAGGTAACCTTGCGGGCCCTTGTACTGTCTAGGTTACCTAGCGGGCACTTGGACTTCTAGGTTATCGAACGGGCTATTGGACTATGTAGGTTGCCTAGCGGGCACTTGGACTATCTAGGTTAACGAACGGGCACTTAGACTCTGTAGGTAACCTAGCGGGCACATGGACAGTCTAGGTTACCTAGCGGGCTCTTGGACTATCTAGGTTAGCTAACAGGCACTTGTACTATCTAGGTTACCTACCTGGCACTTGGACTATATATGTCAACTAGCGGGCCCTTGGACTATCTAGGTTAGCTAACGGGCACTTAGATTATGTAGGTTAACTAGCGGGCACTTGGAATATGTAGGTTAACTAGCGGACACTTGCACTATGTAGGTTAACTAGTGGGCCCATGGACTATGTAGGTTTAGTAGCGGGCCCTTGGACTATCTAGGTTCCCTAAAGGGCACTTGGAGTATCTAGGTTACCTAGCGGTCACTTGGACTATGTAGGCTAACTAGAGGGCCCTTGGACCATCTAGGTTACCTAGTGGACACTTGAAATACATAGGTTAACTTGCGGGTACTTGGAGTATGTAGGTTACCTACCGGGTTGTTGGACTATCTAGGTTACCTAGCAGGCACTTGGATTATCTAGGTTAACTAACGGGCACTTGGACTATGTAGGTTCCCTAGCGAGCCCTTGGACTATGTGGGTACCCAGCGGGCATTTGGACTATCTAGGTTACCTAGGGGGACCTTGGACTATGTAGGTTAACTAGTGGGCACTTGGACTATCTAGGTTATCTAGCAGGCACTTGGAATATGTAGGTTAACTAGCGGGCACTTGGAATATCTAGGTTACCTAGCGGGCACGTGGACTATGTACGTTCCCTAGCGGGCACTTGGACTATCTACCTTACCTAGGGGGCACTTGGACTATGTACGTTAACTCGCAGGCATTTGGACTATGTACGTTTCCTAGTGGGTACTTGGACTATCTATGTTAACTAGCGGGCACTTGGGTTATGTAGGTTCCCTATCGGGCACTTGGACTAGGTAGGTTCCCTAGCGGGCACTTGCTCTATCTAGGTTAACTAGCGGGCACTTGGACTATCTAGGTTAACTAGCGGGCACTTGGAATATTAGGGTCACTAGCGGGCATTTGGACTATATAGGTTACCTAGCGGGCACTTGGACTATGAGGTTAACGAACAGGCACTTAGACTATGTAGGTAACCTAGTGGTCACTTGAACTGTCTAGGTTACCTAGCGGGCAATGGACTGTGTAGGTTAACTAGCGGGCACTTGGACCATCTAGGTTAACTAGCGGGCCCTTGGACGATGTAGGTTAACTAGCGGGCCCTTGGACTATGTAGGTTTACTAGCGGGCCCTTGATCTATGTAGGTTAACTAGCGGGCACTGGAAGATCTAGGTTAACTAGCGTGTACTTGGACTATGTAGGTTAACTAGCGGGCCCTTGGAATATGTAGATTCCCTAGCGGGCACTTGGACTATGTATGTTCCAGAGCGGACACTTGGACTATGTAGGTTCCCTAGCAGGCACTTGGACTATGTAGGTTCCAGAGCGGGCACTTGTACTATCTAGGCTCCCTAGCATGCACTTGTAATATGTAGGTTAACTAGCGTACCCTTGGACTTTCTAGGTTACGTAGCGGGCACTTGGTTTACAGGTTAACTAGCGGGCACTTGGACTATGTAGGTTAACTAGTGGACACTTGCACGATCTAGGTTAACTAGCGGGCCCTTGCACTATGTAGGTTAACTAGCGGGCCCATGGATTATGTAGGTTTACTAGCAGGCACTTGGATGATCTAGGTTAACTAGCGGGCACTTGGACTATGTAGTTTCCCTAGCGGGCATTTGGACTATTTAGGTTACCTAGCGGGCACTTGGACTATGTTGGTTACCTAGCAGGCACTTGGACTATGTAGGTTACCTAGCAGACACTTTGACTATCTAGGTTAACTAACAGGCACTTGGACTATGTAAGTTGCCTAGCGGGCACTTGGATTATATAGGTTCCCTATCGGGCACTTGGACTATGTAGGTTAACTAGCGGGCACTTGGATTATCTAGGTTACCTAGCTGGCACTTGGACTCTGTAGGTTACCTAGGCGCCACTTGGACTATCTAGGTTAGCTAACAGGCACTTGGATTATCGAGGTTCCCTAGCGGGCACTTGTACTATCTAGGTTACCTAGCTGGCACTTGGACTATGTAGGTCAACTAGCGGGCCCTTGGACTATCTAGGTTAGCTACCGGGCACTTAGATTATGTAGGTTAACTAGCGGGCACATGGAATATGTAGGTTAACTAGCGCACACTTGCACTATGTAGGTTAACTAGCGGGCGCATGGACTATGTAGGTTTAATAGCGGGCACTTGGACTATCTAGGTTACCGAACGGGCACTTGGACTATCTAGGTTACCTAGCGGGCACGTGGACTATGTAGGCTAACTAGGGGGCCCTTGGACGATCTAGGTTACCTAGCGGGTACTTGAACTATGTAGGTTAACTAGCAGACACTTGCACTATCTAGGTTACCTAGCGGGCACTTGGACTATGTACGTTCCCTAGGGGCACTTGGACTATCTATGTTAACTAGCGGGTACTTGGAATATGTAGGTTAACTAGCGGACACTTGGACTATCTAGGTTACCTAGCAGGCACTTGGACTATCTAGGTTAACTAGCGGGCACTTGGAATATCTAGGTTAACTACCATGCACTTGGACTATGTAGGTTCCCTAGCGGGCACTTGGACTATCTATGTTAACTAGCGGGCACTTGGAATATGTAGGTTACCTAGCAGGCACTTGGGCTATCTAGGTTAACTAGCGGGCACTTGGAATATCTAGGTTAACTACCATGCACTTGGACTATGTAGGTTCCTTAGCGGGCACTTGGACTATCTAGGTTGCCTAGCGGGCACTTGGACTATGTAGGTCAACTAGTGGGCCCTTGGACTATGTAGATTAACTAGCAGGCACTTGGACAATCTAGGTTAACTAGCGGGCACTTGGACGATCTAGGTTAATTAGCGGGCAGCTGGATTATCAAAATTAACAAGTGAGCCCTTGGACTATGTAGTTTAACTAGCGGGTCCTTGGACTATCTAGGTTACCTAGCGGGCACTTGGACTATATAGGTTACCTAACGGTCACTTGGACTATGTAGGTTACCTAGTGGTCACTTGGACTATCTAGGTTAACGAACGGGCACTTGGAATATGCAGGTAACCTTGCGGGCACTTGTACTGTCTAGGTTACCTAGCGGGCACTTGGACTTCTAGGTTAACGAACGGGCTATTGGACTATGTAGGTTGCTTAGCGGGCACTTGGACTATCTAGGTTAGGTAACGGGAACTTGGACAATCTAGGTTACCTAGCGGGAACTTGGACAATGTAAGTTACCTAGCAGGCACTTGAACTATCTAGGTTACATAGCGGGCACTTGGACTATGTAGGTTAACTAGCGAGCAATTGGACTCTAGGTTACCTAGCGGGCTGCTGGATTATCAAAATTAACAAGTGAGCCCTTGGACTATGTAGTTTAACTAGCGGGTCCTTGGACTATCTAGGTTACCTAGCGGGCACTTGGACTATATAGGTTACCTAATGGGCACTTGGACTATGTAGGTTACCTAGTGGACACTTGGACTATCTAGGTTAATGAACGGGCACTTGGAATATGCAGGTAACCTTGCGGGCACTTGTACTGTCTAGGTTACCTAGCGGGCACTTGGACTTCTAGGTTATCGAACGGGCTATTGGACTATGTAGGTTGCCTAGCGGGCACTTGGACTATCTAGGTTAACGAACGGGCACTTAGACTCTGTAGGTAACCTAGCGGGCACATGGACAGTCTAGGTTACCTAGCGGGCTCTTGGACTATCTAGGTTAGCTAACAGGCACTTGTACTATCTAGGTTACCTACCTGGCACTTGGACTATATAGGTCAACTAGCGGGCCTTTGGACTATCTAGGTTAGCTAACGGGCACTTAGATTATGTAGGTTAACTAGCGGGCACTTGGAATATGTAGGTTAACTAGCGGACACTTGCACTATGTAGGTTAACTAGCGGGCCCATGGACTATGTAGGTTTAGTAGCGGGCCCTTGGACTATCTAGGTTCCCTAAAGGGCACTTGGAGTATCTAGGTTACCTAGCGGTCACTTGGACTATGTAGGCTAACTAGAGGGCCCTTGGACAATCTAGGTTACCTAGCGGACACTTGAAATACATAGGTTAACTTGCGGGTACTTGGAGTATGTAGGTTACCTACCGGGTTGTTGGACTATCTAGGTTACCTAGCAGGCACTTGGATTATCTAGGTTAACTAACGGGCACTTGGACTATGTAGGTTCCCTAGCGGGCCCTTGGACTATGTGGGTACCCAGCGGGCATTTGGACTATCTAGGTTACCTAGGGGGACCTTGGACTATGTAGGTTAACTAGTGGGCACTTGGACTATCTAGGTTACCTAGCAGGCACTTGGAATATGTAGGTTAACTAGCGGGCACTTGGAATATCTAGGTTACCTAGCGGGCACGTGGACTATGTACGTTCCCTAGCGGGCACTTGGACTATCTACCTTACCTAGGGGGCACTTGGACTATGTACGTTAACTCGCAGGCATTTGGACTATGTACGTTTCCTAGTGGGTACTTGGACTATGTATGTTAACTAGCGGGCACTTGTGCTATGTAGGTTCCCTATCGGGCACTTGGACTAGGTAGGTTCCCTAGCGGGCACTTGCTCTATCTAGGTTAACTAGCGGGCACTTGGACTATCTAGGTTAACTAGCGGGCACTTGGAATATTAGGGTCACTAGCGGGCATTTGGACTATATAGGTTACCTAGCGGGCACTTGGACTATGAGGTTAACGAACAGGCACTTAGACTATGTAGGTAACCTAGTGGTCACTTGAACTGTCTAGGTTACCTAGCGGGCAATGGACTGTGTAGGTTAACTAGCGGGCACTTGGACCATCTAGGTTAACTAGCGGGCCCTTGGACGATGTAGGTTAACTAGCGGGCCCTTGGACTATGTATTTTTACTAGCGGGCCCATGATCTATGTAGGTTAACTAGCGGGCACTGGAAGATCTAGGTTAACTAGCGTGTACTTGGACTATGTAGGTTAACTAGCGGGCCCTTGGAATATGTAGATTCCCTAGCGGGCACTTGGACTATGTATGTTCCAGAGCGGACACTTGGACTATGTAGGTTCCCTAGCAGGCACTTGGACTATGTAGGTTCCAGAGCGGGCACTTGTACTATCTAGGCTTCCTAGCGTGCACTTGTAATATGTAGGTTAACTAGCGTACCCTTGGACTTTCTAGGTTACGTAGCGGGCACTTGGTTTACAGGTTAACTAGCGGGCACTTGGACTATGTAGGTTAACTAGTGGACACTTGCACGATCTAGGTTAACTAGCGGGCCCTTGCACTATGTAGGTTAACTAGCGGGCCCATGGATTATGTAGGTTTACTAGCAGGCACTTGGATGATCTAGGTTTACTAGCGGGCACTTGGACTATGTAGTTTCCCTAGCGGGCATTTGGACTATTTAGGTTACCTAGCGGGCACTTGGACTATGTTGGTTACCTAGCAGGCACTTGGACTATGTTGGTTACCTAGCAGACACTTTGACTATCTAGGTTAACTAACAGGCACTTGGACTATGTAAGTTGCCTAGCGGGCACTTGGATTATGTAGGTTCCCTATCGGGCACTTGGACTATGTAGGTTAACTAGCGGGCACTTGGACTGTCTAGGTTACCTAGCGGGCACTTGGATTATCTAGGTTACCTAGCTGGCACTTGGACTCTGTAGGTTACCTAGGCGCCACTTGGACTATCTAGGTTAGCTAACAGGCACTTGGATTATCGAGGTTCCCTAGCGGGCACTTGTACTATCTAGGTTACCTAGCTGGCACTTGGACTATGTAGGTCAACTAGCGGGCCCTTGGACTATCTAGGTTAGCTACCGGGCACTTAGATTATGTAGGTTAACTAGCGGGCACATGGAGTATGTAGGTTAACTAGCGCACACTTGCACTATGTAGGTTAACTAGCGGGCGCATGGACTATGTAGGTTTAATAGCGGGCACTTGGACTATCTAGGTTACCGAACGGGCACTTGGACTATCTAGGTTACCTAGCGGGCACGTGGACTATGTAGGCTAACTAGGGGGCCCTTGGACGATCTAGGTTACCTAGCGGGTACTTGAACTATGTAGGTTAACTAGCAGACACTTGGACTGTCTAGGTTACCTAGCGGGCACTTGGATTATCTAGGTTACCTAGCTGGCACTTGGACTCTGTAGGTTACCTAGGCGCCACTTGGACTATCTAGGTTAGCTAACAGGCACTTGGATTATCGAGGTTCCCTAGCGGGCACTTGTACTATCTAGGTTACCTAGCTGGCACTTGGACTATGTAGGTCAACTAGCGGGCCCTTGGACTATCTAGGTTAGCTACCGGGCACTTAGATTATGTAGGTTAACTAGCGGGGACATGGAATATGTAGGTTAACTAGCGCACACTTGCACTATGTAGGTTAACTAGCGGGCGCATGGACTATGTAGGTTTAATAGCGGGCACTTGGACTATCTAGGTTACCGAACGGGCACTTGGACTATCTAGGTTACCTAGCGGGCACGTGGACTATGTAGGCTAACTAGGGGGCCCTTGGACGATCTAGGTTACCTAGCGGGTACTTGAACTATGTAGGTTAACTAGCAGACACTTGCACTATCTAGGTTACCTAGCGGGCACTTGGACTATGTACGTTCCCTAGGGGCACTTGGACTATCTATGTTAACTAGCGGGTACTTGGAATATGTAGGTTAACTAGCGGACACTTGGACTATCTAGGTTACCTAGCAGGCACTTGGACTATCTAGGTTAACTAGCGGGCACTTGGAATATCTAGGTTAACTACCATGCACTTGGACTATGTAGGTTCCCTAGCGGGCACTTGGACTATCTATGTTAACTAGCGGGCACTTGGAATATGTAGGTTACCTAGCAGGCACTTGGGCTATCTAGGTTAACTAGCGGGCACTTGGAATATCTAGGTTAACTACCATGCACTTGGACTATGTAGGTTCCTTAGCGGGCACTTGGACTATCTAGGTTGCCTAGCGGGCACTTGGACTATGTAGGTCAACTAGTGGGCCCTTGGACTATGTAGATTAACTAGCAGGCACTTGGACAATCTAGGTTAACTAGCGGGCACTTGGACGATCTAGGTTAATTAGCGGGCAGCTGGATTATCAAAATTAACAAGTGAGCCCTTGGACTATGTAGTTTAACTAGCGGGTCCTTGGACTATCTAGGTTACCTAGCGGGCACTTGGACTATATAGGTTACCTAACGGTCACTTGGACTATGTAGGTTACCTAGTGGTCACTTGGACTATCTAGGTTAACGAACGGGCACTTGGAATATGCAGGTAACCTTGCGGGCACTTGTACTGTCTAGGTTACCTAGCGGGCACTTGGACTTCTAGGTTAACGAACGGGCTATTGGACTATGTAGGTTGCTTAGCGGGCACTTGGACTATCTAGGTTAGGTAACGGGAACTTGGACAATCTAGGTTACCTAGCGGGAACTTGGACAATGTAAGTTACCTAGCAGGCACTTGAACTATCTAGGTTACATAGCGGGCACTTGGACTATGTAGGTTAACTAGCGAGCAATTGGACTCTAGGTTACCTAGCGGGCTGCTGGATTATCAAAATTAACAAGTGAGCCCTTGGACTATGTAGTTTAACTACCGGGTGCTTGGACTATCTAGGTTACCTAGCGGGCACTTGGACTATATAGGTTACCTAATGGGCACTTGGACTATGTAGGTTACCTAGTGGACACTTGGACTATCTAGGTTAATGAACGGGCACTTGGAATATGCAGGTAACCTTGCGGGCACTTGTACTGTCTAGGTTACCTAGCGGGCACTTGGACTTCTAGGTTATCGAACGGGCTATTGGACTATGTAGGTTGCCTAGCGGGCACTTGGACTATCTAGGTTAACGAACGGGCACTTAGACTCTGTAGGTAACCTAGCGGGCACATGGACAGTCTAGGTTACCTAGCGGGCTCTTGGACTATCTAGGTTAGCTAACAGGCACTTGTACTATCTAGGTTACCTACCTGGCACTTGGACTATATAGGTCAACTAGCGGGCCTTTGGACTATCTAGGTTAGCTAACGGGCACTTAGATTATGTAGGTTAACTAGCGGGCACTTGGAATATGTAGGTTAACTAGCGGACACTTGCACTATGTAGGTTAACTAGCGGGCCCATGGACTATGTAGGTTTAGTAGCGGGCCCTTGGACTATCTAGGTTCCCTAAAGGGCACTTGGAGTATCTAGGTTACCTAGCGGTCACTTGGACTATGTAGGCTAACTAGAGGGCCCTTGGACAATCTAGGTTACCTAGCGGACACTTGAAATACATAGGTTAACTTGCGGGTACTTGGAGTATGTAGGTTACCTACCGGGTTGTTGGACTATCTAGGTTACCTAGCAGGCACTTGGATTATCTAGGTTAACTAACGGGCACTTGGACTATGTAGGTTCCCTAGCGGGCCCTTGGACTATGTGGGTACCCAGCGGGCATTTGGACTATCTAGGTTACCTAGGGGGACCTTGGACTATGTAGGTTAACTAGTGGGCACTTGGACTATCTAGGTTACCTAGCAGGCACTTGGAATATGTAGGTTAACTAGCGGGCACTTGGAATATCTAGGTTACCTAGCGGGCACGTGGACTATGTACGTTCCCTAGCGGGCACTTGGACTATCTACCTTACCTAGGGGGCACTTGGACTATGTACGTTAACTCGCAGGCATTTGGACTATGTACGTTTCCTAGTGGGTACTTGGACTATGTATGTTAACTAGCGGGCACTTGTGCTATGTAGGTTCCCTATCGGGCACTTGGACTAGGTAGGTTCCCTAGCGGGCACTTGCTCTATCTAGGTTAACTAGCGGGCACTTGGACTATCTAGGTTAACTAGCGGGCACTTGGAATATTAGGGTCACTAGCGGGCATTTGGACTATATAGGTTACCTAGCGGGCACTTGGACTATGAGGTTAACGAACAGGCACTTAGACTATGTAGGTAACCTAGTGGTCACTTGAACTGTCTAGGTTACCTAGCGGGCAATGGACTGTGTAGGTTAACTAGCGGGCACTTGGACCATCTAGGTTAACTAGCGGGCCCTTGGACGATGTAGGTTAACTAGCGGGCCCTTGGACTATGTATTTTTACTAGCGGGCCCATGATCTATGTAGGTTAACTAGCGGGCACTGGAAGATCTAGGTTAACTAGCGTGTACTTGGACTATGTAGGTTAACTAGCGGGCCCTTGGAATATGTAGATTCCCTAGCGGGCACTTGGACTATGTATGTTCCAGAGCGGACACTTGGACTATGTAGGTTCCCTAGCAGGCACTTGGACTATGTAGGTTCCAGAGCGGGCACTTGTACTATCTAGGCTTCCTAGC